>NC_045429.1:320825720-321150512 GCF_902635505.1 Sarcophilus harrisii
TAGAGTTCCTTGCAAAAATGAATTTAAGACTACCACCAAAAATCAGGATCAACTCCTGAAATGAGTTGATTTCGTTATCAGAGATAATCTGATTTAGAGTCTACAATTTAGCCCACAAAGAGAACAAGTTACATCTACCTGGAAAGACTCATAACTATTCTATTTTTAGATTTCCAGGTAACATTCTCAAGAAAACTATCTACTTATAGGTAATATTTACTTATCCTTCCTTACATGTACATATTTTATAAATAATTTAAAACTTTTCAATTAAAATTTTTTTCAAAACCAACACCTACACATGATTACACATTTTAAGAAAAGTCAGTATGATACAGAAGGAACAGCAATGAACTTTAGTACTCGGTCTAGTTTCCAACTCCACTCCACCATTAATTAGCTATGTGACCTTGGGCAAACTGTTTATCTAAGTCTCAGTATCTTCAGGCCTGCCTGTACCAGATAGTTTCCAGGGGTCCTCAAACTATGGCCTGGGCCAGATGCAGCAGCTGAGGACGTTTATCCCCCTCACTCAGGGCTATGAAATTTCTTTATTTAAAGGCCCACAAAACAAAGGTTTTGTTTTTACTATTTATTTTACTATTTATTTTACCAGACTATTCTGGCCCTCCAACAGTCTGAGGGACAATGAACTGGCCCCCTATTTAAAAAGTTTGAGGACCCCTTGTTCAGGCATTTCAAATTTGTAAGTATAAAGGAATTGAATTCTTCCTTGTAGTTTTATAATCATAAGATTTAGAATGGCAAAAATCCTTTATCCTGTTACAGTTGGAGAAAGAGTTGTTGATTTAAACTCCAAATTCAGCTTTCAAATTGCAGAATGGAGAAGAGGACTTGAGGCAGAAGCTTCTGCTGGTGTCATTAATAGACCAACAGGCAGAGGGTTCTATATCTAGTCCTTTACCATTTCACAGATAAGGAAACAGGCCAAAGTGAAATTATTTGCCACCTATGAAGAGAGGTAATAGGTGGTAATAGGTTAGATTTAAACATAGTCCTGGTGACTACAAATACTGTTTTTTCTACTGTACTATCATACTTGGAGAAACTGAAAAACTGATTTTCAAAATTATTTGCTTATGTACAAAATGGCCCTTCATCTGGGTTTTAAAGAAAACCAGGGATTATCAGAAGTAGAGGTGAGAAAAGAACATTCTAAGCATGGAAGACAACAAATGCCAAGGCACACAGATATAGGTGAGGAAGTTTCAAAGAACATTAGGATGGGATCAGTCTGTAAAGAGCTTTAAAACCAGAGAAGATTATATCAGTTCTAGAGGAAAAAAAAGAGATACAATTTACTGAATATGGGATGATATGACTGGACTTGAGCTTTAGGGAAATTAATTATTTTTGCTTTTTTAAAATATGGAAAGATATGGAAAAAATTAGAAGCAGAAGTGAAAAGTAATGAAGGCCTGAACAAGGATGATAGCTCTTCTATGAATAGGCAGAAAGAAATGTGTAAAAAATGTGGCAATAGAAATGACAAAAGTGGAGAAAAAATGAACAACCAACATTAAAAAACAAAACAAAGAAAAAACCCTGTGATTTCCTCAGTATATGCATTCTTCCAACAATGAATACTATAATCCATCCCATGTGATTTGATGTGAGAGTTGAAATGGTAAAAAGAATATACCTTTTTTCTGTTTTTCTATATTTTGCCACAGGGAAACCTGTGCAAGAGATTTTCCCCCCATACCTCCAACATACCAAAGAACATATGACTTGTTGAGATAATTCTTCTCTCTCATAAACTTTCCAACCCACCTTCTTTTAGATCATTCATTCATTCTTCTGATGATTTGGCTGCCATATGTATTCTCATCTTTCACATGTTATAGTCTACTCAGACCATTTTCCTGTTACAATCTCTCTGAATGAAATTCATTTTTAATATAAAACTGAATTATTACATGATTCCTAGCATTATAACACTAGAATTAAGGTTTCAAAAAAAATTTAAAAACCAGACCTTTGATGTGGGAGAAATGTGGGGTCATTAAAAAGCCTTTACAATTTCTTAAAGGCAAGTCAGCTCACTCTACTCCCCCTAGCTTAATTCTAGGTCCAAATAACACTGAATCTATACTATTCATATATTCTGATGGACAGGATCTAAAATATCTTGCCTAAATGTTTTTTTTTTTTTTTTTAAATCTGAACAGTAAATTATTATTCATTTGATTTTTCGCACATGAATAATTATTCCCCCCCCCCCCCATGGTAAAAAAATTTTTAGAGTAGTCTCTTAAATATCTTCCAGGAGCCTCTTAAATCTAAAAAGTGCTTGATATAATAAACACAAAGTTATGCCAAAACAGAATAGGGGAAGAACTGAGGAAGGAAGGAAGGAGGGAATACAAGAGTCTATACCACCCCACAATGCAAATACTTTTACATATATATATATGCCTATTTTCTTTCTTAGCTGATACTAATGATCAGTTTAAACAAGATTGTTGATCACAGCATTCCAGGAATCTTAAAAAAAATTTCCAAGTACCAATTGGAAGCACCTTGTAGGAAGAGGACCTTTAAGATGGCATTTTGCTCTAATAAATCAGATGTTTTGTTATAATAATAAAATAAGCAAAATGGGATCTTACATTCTCATGGACCTATTATATGATATACTGTGAAACCGTATTTTCTACTGAAACCCTCATCAAGGATATCCTTGATTAATATATAAATTAGATAAATTCTTACTAAAATATTTATATAGCTAGGAAAGTAGGTATTTTAATGTTCTCTGTGTCATCTTTTTAGGTATTAGATTCCCCACCACACACACACATTTCATCTTTTCCCTTAGAAATCAATTGTTCAGGGTTTTTACAAGTATGTTATTTCTAGTACAAAACTTCTTTATGTAGGTTTTGTCTAATATAGCTGCTTTTCTCATTTCTGTTTTCCATAATGCCCGTTATATAACCATATCACAGTTAAGACTACTGATGTGTCCCTTCAGCCCTTGATGATGAAAATTCACTATAAAAACCTATGAAACTACTAGCTACATCAAAGATTGCTTCAAGTAACTTAGTAAGACTAAAACAAATCTTCTCTGTGGTTTCATAGAACACCAAGCAAAAATGGCAAAAGATGGAACTAGTCAATGTTGGTAGGGCTATAGAAAAAAAAACATACTAGTACTCTACTATAGCTGGTCTAACCATTCTGGAAAGAAATTTTAAAACATGCTACTACCCCAAGTAACTAAAATGTCCAAATCTTTGACCTAAAGAATCCACTGTTTCTTATATATTTCAAGTAAGTCAATGAGCAAAGTCCAAATACAATAAATATTTATAGAAACACTTTTTGAAATAGCAGAAAAGAGAGGGAAAAAAAGTAGACTACTATTATAGTAGTCATGAAATAGCTAAACAAATTATGATATAACAATGTAATGGAATATTACTGCACTGTAATGAATAATGAATATTAAAATTTCAGAAAAGCATGGGCATACATATAACTGATTCAACAAAATGCAAAGAGAACAGGACAACAATATGTACAATTAATCAAGAAGCATTTAGTTTAAGTTCCCGTTTTGTATGAGGTACTTTGCCAAGGGCTGGTTATACAAAAACAAAAAAAAGAAGTAAAAGATCTTCCACTTAAGGATTTTATAGTCTACTTTGTGAAGATAGTAAGATGAAAACTTAATAGGTTTTGACAGGAAAGCAAGTCCTAATTTTGAAAGTGATGCTTGATAGGGAAATATATTAAAAATTACTCTACATGTATAACCAACATTAGATTGTTTGCTATCTTGGAGAGAGGAGAGGTAAAGAGGGAGGGATTAAAAAAAAATTTTGGAATCCAAAATTAAAAGCACGATTTAAAAGAAAAAAAAGAATACTTCCATTGAGTCCTGAAAAAAAAAAAGGAATTCTTAAAAAAAAAAAGTGGGGAGGGCAGTATGATTAGGACATAGTATATTTTAGGCATGCAAGTCGAGTACAAAAGCAGAACACTTCACACGGAAAGGCATATCAGGACCAAGTTGTGAAAGATTTTAATTGTCCAAGATAGGAGTTATTTTTGTTCTAGGACACAAAAGGGAACTACTAGAACTAATGGAGTTTGTTTAGTGAAGGGAGTGACATTGTAGAGCTGCTTTTTAAGAAAATCAATATAGCCGTTGTGTGAAAGATAGAATGGAAAAAGAAGAAAATTAAAGTCAGGAAACTAATTAGGAAGATGAGGGTTAGGGGTTAGGGGAGAGATATAAAAGTCAGAACCAGGGTGGTACACATTTGAGTAGAGAAAAGGATAGACTGGAAAAGGTGTTGTGGACATAGAAAAGACTCAAAAATTGAAAAGATATGCTAGGGTGAGAGAAAGTGAGGAATCAAGGTCAACACAGGAGTTAGTTCCCTAGCTGACTAGAAAGCTATGATGGCATGCTTGAATGAAGCAGGGAATTTAAAAGGTTTGAGAGAAAAGATTAATCTCAGTTTTTGATACATTGATATACCTGTGATACAACCAGTTCAAAATATTTAATGATCAGATTGGCCTACGTAACAGAAAAGGAAAATGACTAATGTTATAGTGAATGAGGGAAAATGGGAACACTAAAGCACTGTTGGTGGATCTGTGAACTGATACAACAGACCTGAAGAGTAATTTGAACTATATAAAATTTTGAATACCCTTTGACCCAGTAATACCACTTCTAGGTCAATAATCTGGAGAGATTTTTTAAAAAGCAAAGGAAAGGAAAGGACCTATGTGTATAGCAGCACTTTTGTGGCAGCAAATAATTAGAAATTGAGAGAAGGCCCATCAACTGGGGAATGGCTGAACAATTTGTGGTACATAACTGTGATGTAATACTACTGTGCTATAAGAAATAATGATCAGGATGTTTTCAGAAAAATATGGAATTATGTGAATCATGTGAATTGAGAGAAGTGAGCAGACCCAGAACACTATACAATGTAGCAATATTGTACAGTATTTAACTGCATGACTTGGCTATTCTCAACAATACAAAGATTCAAGATAATTTTGATAAAAAATGCTATCTCTAGAGAAAGAATTGATGAAAATTGAATTCAGATTAAAGCATACTTTAAAAAAAACTTTATTTTTCTAGGATTTTTTTGTTGGTTTTTCTTTTACAAAATGACTAATATGGAAATGTTTTGCACCCATTATTATAACCTTTATTAAATTTCTTGCTTTCTCAGTGAGAAAGGGGGATGGGAGAGAATTTGGATCTCAAAATTATAAAAAACAAAGATAAAAATTGTTTTTCCATGTAATTGGGGAAAAAAATTGAATATTAAAACAGTTTTTAAAAAATGTTTGAAACTCCTGAGCTTGGAGTTCAGGAGACCAAAACTGGAAAGAGATCTAGGAGGCATCATTATAGGAATAAAAATTAAACCTATGCCAGCAGAAGGGGTTAACAAGAATATAGAAAAAGGAAACAAGGATGCAGAATAGAGCTTTAAGATATGCCCAAAGTCAGCGAGGGCATGTTTTGGATAATGATTCAGTAAAAGAAAGTGAAAAGAAGTAGTCACATGAAGAAGGAGAGAATCAAGAAACAATAATGGGCAACACTTGAATAGTGCCAATGCTACAGGGTAGTCAAAAAGTCTGATAAAAAGTCACCAGATTTAGCAATTAGATATTATTGATAACTTTGAAAAGGGCATTTTCAGTTGAGTCTTTGAAGATGGAAGACAGATTGTAGAAAGATAAAGACATCTTTTTTTTCCAAGCAATTTGGTTTACCAACATCTTTCAGAGATGTCCTTTTCGCTTCTCTAGCACTCTTTACCACCTTGGTGTACTGTGATTGTTGACCATTTTATCCAACAAGATTTTATTTTATCAAGAACAACAATATAAAAGGAAACATTAAAAAACTAACTGTAATGACCTAGAAAAAATAACAACAAAGTTCATATGGAAAAACAAAAGGTCAAGAATTTCAAGGGAATTAATGGGGAAAAAAAAAAACAAAACAAAACAAATGAAGGTGGCCTAACTGTACCAGATCTAAAATTATATTATAAAGCAGCAGTTACCAAAACCATTTGGTATTGGCTAAGACATAGATTAGTTGATCAGTGGAATAGGTTAGGTTCAAAGAACAAAACAGCCAATAACTTTAATACTCTAGTGTTTGACAAACCCAAAGACCCCAGCTTTTGGGATAAGTACTCACTGTTTGACAAAAACTGCTGGGAAAATTGGACACTAGTATGGCAGAAACTAGGGATTGACCCACACTTAACACCGTACACCAAGATAAGGTCAAAATGGGTTCATGACCTAGGCATAAAGAATGAGATTATAAATAAATTAGAGGAACACTGGATAGTTTACCTCTCAGACCTGTGGAAGAGGAAGGAATTTATGACCAAAGAAGAACTAGAGATCATTACTGATCACAAAATAGAAAATTTTGATTATATCAAATTAAAAAGTTTTTGTACAAACAAAACTAATGCAGACAAGATTAGAAGGTTAGTAATAAACTGGGAAAACATTTTTTACAGTCAAAGGTTCTGATAAAGGCCTCATTTCCAAAATATAGAGAGAACTGACTCTAATTTGTAAGAAATCTAGCCATTCTCCAATTGATAAATGGTCAAAGGATATGAACAGACAATTCTCAGAAGAAATTGAAACTATTTCTAGCCATATGAAAAGATGCTCCAAATCATTATTATATCAGAGAAATACAAATTAAGACAACTCTGAGACTGGCTAGAATAACAGGGAAAGATAATGCGGAATATGGGAAAATAGGGACACTAATACATTGTTGATGGAATTGTGAATACATCCAGCCATTCTGGAGAGCAATTTGGAACTATGCTCAAAAAGTTATTAAACTGTGCATACCCTTTGATGCAGCAGTGTTACTACTGGGGCAATATCCCAAAGAGATCTTAAAGAAGGGAAAGGGACCTTTATGTGCAAGAATGTTTGTGGCAGACCCCTTTGTAGTGGCCAGAAACTGGAAAATGAGTAGATGCCCATCAATTGGAGAGTGGCTGAATAAATTGTGGTATATGAATATTATGGAATATTATTGTTCAGTAAGAAATGACCAACAGGATGATTTCAGAAAGGCCTGGAGAGACTTACACGAACTGATGCTGAGTGAAATGAGCAGGACCAGGAGATCATTATATACTTCAACAACAATACTATATGATGACCAGTTCTGATGGACCTGGCCATCTTCAGCAATGAGATGAACCAAATCAGTTCCAATGGAGCAGTAATGAAGTGAACCCAGCGAAAGAACTTTGGGAGATGACTAAGAACCATTACATAGAATTCCCAAGCCCTATATTTTTGCCCGCCTGCACTTATGATTTCCTTCACAGGCTAATTGTACACTATTTCAAGAGTCTGATTTTTTTGTACAGCAAAATAATGGTCTGCACCTGTATATTTAATTTGTATTTAATTTATACTTTAACATATTTAACATGTATTGGTCATCCTGCCATCTAGGGGAGGGGGCAGGGAGAAGGAGGGGAAATATTGGAACAAATGGTTTGGCAATTGTCAACGCTGTAAAATAACCCATGCATATAACTTGTAAATAAAAAGCTATTAAATCATAAAAGTCAATCAATAAATCACATTACTCCAAAAAAAAAAAAAAAAAAAGCTAACTAAAAATCAGGATGGTGAATATTTGAATAGATAGGCTGAAAAAGATGCTGCAGAGGTGAAAAGACTTAGTAACTGAACAGACAGGTGTGGTAGAATAAGGAATAAAGACTAACATATAAGTTAAGATCCTGGCTAACTGGAAGGTTGATGGTGACCTCAAATAAAGTAGGGAACTTTATAAAAGTGAGATAGACCTGAAAGAATAGCTATGAAGAATGTATCTTATCATGCCCATCAATTGGGAAATGGCTAAATAAGGTTTGGTATATGAAAATAATGCAATATTTTGCAATAATGCAATCTATTTTTTTTAAAAAATTGATGAACAAGCTGATTTTAGAAAGGCCTGGAAAGATTTACACAAACTGATGCTAAACAAAACAAATAGAACCAGAAATATATTATATACTGTAACAGCAAGATTATGCGATGATCAACTATGAAAGAACTGGTTCAGTTATCAAAAACAATCATAATAAATTTTGGATAGAAAATGCAAAAAAGAAAAAAAATTAATGTATTTACCTCTTTTCTTTGTAGTGGAGGAAGGAAGATATGCAAGTAAAACACTTAATATTATGTCAGACTTGGTTGTCTTTGCTGAATTATTTCCCTTCCCTCTTTTTTATTCTGTTAAAAAGGATGGCTTAGGCAGGGAGAGGATGGGAGTGGAGAAGGAAGATAATTGTGATGTAAAAATAACATCAGTAAAAACTGGAATTCAAAACCAAGGCTTTTTTCCAGATTCTTCTCCTACCTTCCTTCCCTTTGTAATCACATTGCACTCACAAATATTTTATATATCTTATGTGTACAACTTTTTTGCATGTTATCTCCTCCATTAAGATGTGAAATCTTTGAGGGCCAGATCTCATTATCACAGTGCCTGGGACATAGTAAGTATTTAATACATTGACTGACTATTCCTTTCCATTTTCATCTTTTAAATGTTCTTGGAATTATTTTGCTTAACTGAGTCTCTTTCAAAGATTTCTTTAAAACTCATTTTATGGCTCTATTGCTTGTTTTATGATGTTAATACTTCTCATTTTTCATTATCCTTACATTTTTGGTACAAGACCTGTGATTCCCTCTAAATAGGAAGCTATATGTTAGCAATGACCTCTATTAATACCAATGAAAACCTAAGCAAATTATAGTCTTAGAGAAAACTAAAAGGAGTTACAGAAATTTACTGAGTAGCAGAGTGAAATGATCAGATTTGCAGTTTATGAAAATCAATTTGACAGCTTTGAAGAATTAACACTTAGGGACTAGTCCAAGGTCACAAATCCATTATATATCAGAAGTAGGACTTAAACCCTGGTCTTGAAAATTGCTAAGGCTAGCTCTCATTGTTTGCTACATCAAATCTGAAAGATTTTAATAAAAATGTTTATTTTCTATGCCTTTGATTTCCAAACAAAGAAGCAAACTACACTGAGATCTGAGTCCTATTATAAAAATTAAAGATGTGTCCTGCAGAATACAGGCTCCATCAAAGGAAGACCTAAATCTCCCTGGAAGAATCAAAACAAGAGAGTTTTAAATTCCTCAAAAAGGGCAGAATTAGATCATTAGAATTTATAAGTCAAGGAAAGAGTAGTATGTCTTTTCATGAACCAAATGAAGAGAACTTATCTTTTGCTTATTATAGAACACATTCAAAGAGGACATTAAATTTGATCCAGCAGTTTCATAATATTGATCCCTTTTAATATTTCTAAAAATTTCTAAAAATCATAACTGGAATTGTGCATTTCTGTTTTACAATTACTATGACATGATTTTCTAGTAACAAAACTATTTGGAAAGGGTAAAGTCTTCTGATTTAGAAGGAAAATTAATCAAGTCAATAAGCATTTATTTAGAACTTAACACATTACTACTGGGATTATATCCCAAAGAGATTATAAAGAAGGGAAAGGGACCTGTATGTGCACGGATGTTTGTGGCAGCCCTCTTTGTAGTGGCTAGAAACTGGAAATTGAGTGGATGCCCATCAGTTGGAGAATGGCTGAATAAATTGTGGTATATGAATATTATGGAATATTACTGTTCTGTAAGAAATGACCAACAGGATGATTTTAGAAAGGCCTGGAGAGACTTACATGAACTGATGCTGAGTGAAATGAGCAGGACCAGGAGATCATTATATACTTCAACAACAATACTAGATGATGACCAGTTCTGATGGATCAGGCCATCCTCAGCAACGAGATCAACCAAATCATTTCTAATGGAGCAGTAATGAACTGAACTAGCTATACCCAGAAAAAGAACTCTGGGAGATGACTAAAAACCATTACATTGAATTCCCAATCCCTATATTTATGCACACCTGCATTTTTGATTTCCTTCACAAGCTAATTGTACAATAATTCAGAGTCTGATTCTTTTTGTACAGCAAAATAATGTTTTGGTCATGTATACTTATTGTGTATCTAATTTATATTTTAATATATTTAATATCTACTGATCATCCTGCCATCTAGGGGAGGGGGTGGGGGGGTAAGAGGTAAAAAATTGGAACAAGAGGTTTGGCAATTTTTAATGCTGTAAAGTTACCCATGCATATGTCCTGTAAATAAAAGGCTATTAAATTTAAAAAAAAAAAAAAAAGAATAAAAAAAAAGGAAAAAAAAAATAGAGCTTAACACATACCAGAAATTATGCTAAGTATGGGATACAAAAAAGGGGCAAAAAACAGTCTCCTGCTCCCCCCTCAAATAAGACTATTTGGAGAGGGGAGAGTCTTCTGATTTAGAAGGCAGCTTAGTCAAGTCAATAATTATTTATTAAGAACTTAACATGTCTGGGAGATGACTAAAAACCATTACATTGAATTCCCAATCCCTATATTTATGCACACATGCATTTTTGATTTCCTTCACAAGCTAATTGTACAATAATTCAGAGTCTGATTCTTTTTGTACAGCAAAATAATGTTTTGGTCATGTATACTTATTGTGTATCTAAGTTATATTTTAATATATTTAACATCTACTGGTCATCCTGCCATTTAGGGAGGGGGGGTAAGAGGTGAAAAATTGGAACAAGAGGTTTGGCAATTGTTAATGCTGTAAAGTTACCCATGTATATATCCTGTAAATAAAAGGCTATTAAATTTAAAAAAAAAAAAAGGATTAAAAAAAAAAAGTATATCTTAAATACAATATAAAGTGTAAAAAAAAAAAAAAAAAGAACTTAACATGTACCAGAAACATGGCATGCAAATAACTATGAACAAAAAAAAAAAAATATATATATATATAGGATATATTAGTTATTTTAGAGGAATATCTATCTCATCTCCCTTAGCATTAAGGAGGATAATTTAAAGCTTGTAGAAAGTACAATTTTAACTGAGTCTTGAAAATAGTACATGGAAATATATAAATAGGGAGAAATCCAATCAAAGGGGACAGTAAATCATGAATAAACATTTATTAAGCAATAAAAAGACACAAAACTGAAAAGATGAAATGTCTTGAACAAAGAACAGAAAAAACAGAAAAAAGTCAGTATTACTTAATTGTAAAGTAAACAGTAGGAAGTAAGGTTTAAGAAAACTGGAAAGGAAGGAGGAGGCTATATTAGGAAGGGCATTGATATCCTAGCAAGGGATTTTATATTTGATCCTGGAGATGACAGGGAACCATTAAAGCATCCTGAATGGGGAGAATGTGGTCAGAACTGCACGTTAGGAAGATCAATTTCACATCAGAGTGAAGGATGGTTTTGAGTGAGGAAAGACTTGAAGCAAGAAGACCAATCCGAAGATTATTTCAATTGTCCAAATATGAAGTGATAATAGCTTGCACCAGGATGAAAGTATTATCAGAGGAGAGAAGGGGACATTTAAAATGTCATGAAAGTAAAAATAATAGTATTTAACAATCGGATATAGGGAGTAGAGAGAAAAAGATAAAGTGAGAAACAATGAAGATGACAATTGAAAATTATATGTCCTTAGCAATAACTGTATAATTAGAAGGGATTATAGTAAGTTTCATTTTTTAATATGTTGTATTTATATATCTCAAAAGCATTTGTAGATGAAAGACTTAAAGTCAGGAAAGAGCTCCTAGTTAGATAAAGAGATCTAAGAATCACATGCACAGAAATGATAATTGAATACATGAGTTGAAATCACCAAGAAGCATAGGGTAAGAAGAAGAATGTCCTAAACAGAGCTTGAGGGGGAGGAGGGATGAAGTTAGGAAGGCATATTTAGGTGATATCAGACCGATGAAGATCAAGCAAAAGTGACTGCAGAGTAGTCAAAAAATAAATAAATAAATAAATAAATAATTTAAAAAAAAAAAATAAAAATAAAAAAAGGAAAACCAGAGAAAGCAGTGTTACTAAAACAAAAGAGGTTATTAAGGAGAAGCAGAATGATCAACAATGTCAAAAACTGCAGAGATCAAAAAGGAAGAAAACTGAGAAAAGATCTTTACATTTCACAATTTAGAAATCACTGTTAACTTAAAAGAGAAACGTTTCTGTTGAATGTGAATCTCTCCAAACAGTTGTTTATTCATATGATATTTATACCTGTGATATGTTTACCATGTTCTTTCTCCAGTAGGCATTTGTTCTGGGCAGCCATAGTTTCTATGCTCTCTAGTTTCAGGCTCAACTAAAGTTCCTAAGACTTGCAGAAGTCTTCCTAGTTCAATTCAAGCTGGACCACAGCTTTAAGGTTTACTACCTCCTAGGAAGGAGGTTAAATAACAGGATTATCATACATAACATAAAGCCCTTAGATTTTGTATTTTTTTCCACCAACATTTTTTGGTACATGAAAGAGTCCTTTCAATCAAATATCACATAACTCATTTGAACTACAATGCTTTGCAAATCTTAAATCACTATATAAATACTGCAGTTGCTGCTCCTACAAATCTCTTCATACAAGGCCTTAGAGTAGCTAGATGGAGTACTCCCATAGAGATAAAGTCTGACCTCAGACATTTATTAGCTGTGTGACACCGGGCAAGTCCCTTAACCCTGTCTGCCTCAGCAACTCATGTATAAAATGAGTTTGAGCAGGAACTGGCAAACTACTTCAACATCTTTGCAAAAAAAAAAAAAAAAAAAAAAAATCCTAAAACTCATAAAGAATTGGAAACAATTGAAATGAATAACAACAGATTCAAAGCCAAATACCTCTGGGGTTCAGTTCAAAAGTTACAAACAAAAATTAGTCCTTTTCCATATCTGTCGGCAAATCAATGTAGAAAAAAAGTAGAGGCAACCATTCCCTGGGGTTAGCAGGTGGCTCATCTATATTTTTCATATGTGTAAGAGATACTCAAAGTACAAACGAATCTGTCCATATTTGTCCTCTATTCTAAAAAAGAATCACTCTCAGAAAAATGCAGTTTGAATGGGCACACTCTTAAATCTGTCAATTTCTTGCCTCTAACATTACACTTCATAAATTTGTCACAGTACACACATTACTAAGTGAAATTTTCATAAATCTGGCTAAAATGTAGTATTTTGTTCTTCTATATATCTCTCCACTTGGCAAATATACCAACTATTTGCAGAATAAAGAGTATAATCTGTGTTTTAAGCTCTTTCTTACACAATTAATCTATTTCATCAGTAATTTATTTGTCCAATTTGTCAATAATTTGTTCAAATACCAAGGATGGAATTGTTCTGATTGTATGCCATCTTTTTGTCAATTTTTATTCTTTCTTCTGAAAATTTTTTCCACTTTTGTTATAACACATTGATAATGACTTCATAAAGAGCTGTTTCCATAAAACTTCATCAACAATGAGTAGTTTGTTAAAATATAATTTGATCACATGACTAACAAAATGACTGTCTTAAAATCTCAAAAAAGAGTAAATATAGGGAGAGAGAAAGCAATTAAAATTGAATCCACAAGACAAGGAAACAGAATTATCACAAGGTATAAACCTCATGAAATACCAGAAAAATGAAATATGTAAAGTCTTCTTTCCTCCTCATGTCTAACCTCCTCTTTCAAACATCTCTCATCCCAATGCTGGCTAACTATACATTGCAAATATGACCTCAGTTTAGTTTTCAGGTATAGCTCGTAGAGGAATGGAGGATATACTGTCTGCTCCTCAAAGAGTAATGACTCAGGAAAGACTCTTCCTTTATCCCCCCAAAATGAAATACCCCATAAAAAAATGGAAGACAGTGATTTTCTTAGCACAAGAAGTAAAGAAGAGCAACAACAGGACAGGAAGTAGAAGACAGTATCACAAAATTAGCTAGGGAATACCTATGGTCTCTGACTTCTGAATTAGAAATCAGCTGGCCTTAGTCTCTCCCCTCCCACAACACCTGCATTAACTCCTGTCAGGAAAACATTAAGTATCCAACATTCTCCAAACATAAAGAGGTAACAGTAAGGGGAAATCTATGTAACAACAGAAAGACTAAGGAATAAAGGAATGGAAATCAGGACAGAATTCTGGAAAGACAAGATAACATTAAAAAGTAAAAATAAATAAATGAGTCTAGGAATAAAAGGCCAGGTATATTCAAACAAAAAAAGCAAGAGACATTCAAAGATAAACAGAAAGGAAAATGAGTACAAACAACATATTGTAGGATTTAGTTTTTTAATATATTCTGCTATTTACTTCCATTTTATGGGAGAGTTCATCTCATTCACATTAACAATTATGATTACCAGCTTTGTATTTCCCTGCATCCTATTTTCTCCCCTGTATATACTTTTGATCTCTCTTCCCATCTTATCCTTAGTTGTATTTTTTTAAAACTCACTCCACTCGCTACCTAATCTTCTATCAACCTTTCTCCCATCTTTTTCCCTAGTGTTTCTTCCCTCGCTTCTATCCTGTCCTTGCCTTTTCTTTAAGGAAAATGGTTACAAAACAAGAAATCACAGCACACTGAACAAGTATAATATAAAGAGAAAATTAAACAAAAATATGTGCCAAGAATTCTATAGTCTTGAGAACAAGAAAAATAAACAAATTCCTGAACAGTTCAAAATGAAAAAACAAGTTTAAGAAGGTCTTCAGATAGAAATTAGATTTCCAAACAAAACTAAAGAAGTCAAACATACTTTGGTACATAATTTCAAAAACATGATGAAGAATCTTTCCAAAATAGAGGCTTTAAAAGAGAACATGACAAAACTGAAACTAAAAAAATTCATTAAGTATAAGTAAAATTGACAAATGAGAAGCTAAAGGCAATAAATTTAAATAAATGCAAATTATATGTAAGCCAAAGTGACTGATCTTAAGATGCGATGTGGGCAGCTATCTTAAAGGATCATAAGTCTCTCAAGACAAGATTAAAAAAAAAAAAATTCTCAAAAGCCTTAATGCCATACTGCAGAAAATATGAAATTGCCCCAAAGAGACAACAAAGTAAGGGCTGACCAAAAATTCACAAACTACTACCTGAAGATTCTATGTTTGAAACCTCAATGTTATATAGTATGCAAACATCACAATTTCAATACTAAAAAATGATGCAAGCTGCTAAGATAAAGACTTTAGCTAAAAATGAATGTCAAATTAGAACCATTAAGGATTATTGCACAGCAAAAAGAAAATGGACAACATAATAAGATAGTTCCTTCCAAAAGAGTACAAAACCCAACTCCAATTAATAAAATCTATAAAGCTGAGTCAAGTCAATGAAAAAAAGATGAGCTTTTAACAAAACAGACATTCCTACCAAACAAAACGTAAGGAATTAAGCAATACATTTGGCTCCAAACAGCACCAAAAACATAAACAGGTATAATTATCAAGAAACACTATTAATTGACTATAGTAACCTAATATATGCTAAATCCTATGATCCCAGCTTCTGGGATAAGAACTCAGTATTTGATAACCCTATACCAAGATATGTCAAAATGGATTCATGATTTAGACATAAAAAGTGATACTATAAGGAAATGAGAAGAACACAGGATAGTCTATCAGATCAGATCTCTCAGAAGAAGGAAAGAACTAGAGTACAGTATGAAATGCAAAATAGATAATTTTTATTATATTAAATTAAAAAGATTTTGTATAAACAAAATCAATGCAGACAAGATTAGAAGGAAAGAAGAAAATTGAGAAAAAATTTTACATTCAAGGGTTCTGATAAAGGCCTCATTTCTAAAACATACAGAGAATTGACTCAGATTTATAATACTATAAGCCATTCTCCAAATGATAAGTGGTCAAAGGATATGAACAGATACTTTTCAGATGAAGAAATTAAAACCATTTCTAGTTATATGAAAAAATGCTCTAAATCACTACTGATTAGAAAAATGCAAATTAAGACAACTCTGAGGTTCTACTACACACCTCTCAGATTGGCTAAGATGAAAGGAAAAGATAATGATAAATAAATGTTGCAGAGGATGCGGGAAAATTGGGGCAGCAATACACTCTTGGTGGAGTTGTAAATTGACCCAACCATTCTGGAGAGCAATTTGGAAATATGCCCAAAAGGCTATCAAACTGTGCATATATATATACTTTCATCCAGCAGTATCTCTACTGGGCCTATATCCCAAAGAGATCATGTAAAAGGGAAAAAGACCCATATGTGCAAAAACATTTATAGTAGCCCTTTCTGTAGTGGCAAGGAACTGGAAATTGAATGGATACTCATCAGCTGGGCAATGGTTAAATAAGTTATGGTAAATGAATGTTATGGAATATTATTTTTCTATAAGAAACTGTAGGAGGCTGAAACTCCGAAAATGTATGCTTGAATCAGACAGCAGAACACTTAAGGCTAATTATCTATTTGATGTGAGATAATAGCTCTATATACATATTTAGATGAGATGGTGATGTGATGGCTCTCCTCACCATTGGTGCTTGCTGAATGTTTGATGATGAGATAATAGTAGGCAAGGATTGGAGGACTGGGGGAGAGAAGTGAGAGTCACTTGGCGGCAGGAGGAAGAGGAGAGAGGTTGGAGACTACGGACTCCAGAATCTAGAATCTTTGCCAAGCTATGTGGCAGCTTGCCAGACTCCTTCACTTCTCCCCCTAAAGACCAAGAATTTTGACTAATCCTGATTCTGACTGATCCTGAGGCCCTCCAGGAAGCTAGTCCGAACATTACAAGAAACAATCAGCAGGATGATTTCAGAAAGGCCTGGAGAGACTTGCATGAAATGATGCTAAGTGAAGTGAGTAGAATGAAGAGAACACTGTACACAGCAACAAGATGATGTGATGATCAGCTCTTTTCAACAATAAGATGACTCGGGACAATTCCAACAGATTTGTGACAGAGATAGCTATCTGCATCCAGAAAGAGGACTGTCAGGATTGAATGTGGATCACAATATAGTTTTTTCAGCTTTTGGATTGTTGTTTCTTTGCTTTTTCTCATTTCTCCACCCACCCACCCACCTTTTTGATCTGATTTTTCTTACGCAGCATAATAAATGTGGAACTATGTGTAGAATGTTTAACATACACTGGATTACATGCTGTCCAGAGGAGTGGGTGAGGGAAGGGCAGAAGAAAAAATTGGAACACAAAAAACTTTAAAATTCACTACGACATATTTCCAAAATTCTTTCTTCTTCACTGCTGTGGGGTATGAAGATGCTAGGAGCTAGTAATGTACTAAGAAAAACAGGAACAGTGAGGACTTCTATAATTGCTACCCCAAACCTACACTTCAAATATGTCGCTTCTCCACTATATACAATGGGGAATGTCTCACGTACAAGACACTGGATTCTTCCCTTAAAGTAAATTTGTTATTTTTTTAAAACAGAGACTACTCTGTGTGATGCCATTTACTAATATATTTTACTAGTGAGGAAGAAATTTTGTGTTGGCTTAATTTTTGGTTTTAACACCAGTCATTTCCCACATTAGAACCTCCGTGGGTAACCAAGAAAAAGTTACAAAAACCAAGCAATGAATATAACACCTCTAACTACAGTGTCTTATTCTCTGCCCTGACTGTAGATTATTGTTGTTTTGGGGGAGAGGGGTCTAAGTAAACTATCCCTCAGGTGGTCCATCATAATGAAATTCCTAAGGGCCATAGAGCTAATATATAACAATGGCAAGATATGAAACCAAATTAATTACATTGTGAAAAAAAAAACTGAAACCAAATGTAAAAATTCACCCAACTAGTAGTACTGTCATCTGCAGAGACTTTTCTTTGGACTTCCAAATACAATCCCACCTTTTCATAGAAATGAATGAAAATCAAGTTTTCTTGGCAACACTGATCTTAAGCAACTATAATTACTAATCTGCACCTGATGTGCCCTTGCCAATAAAATCAATCTGCCATCCAAATATGAGGTTTTTTTTTTTTTTTTTTTGGGGGGGGAAGGGTTTCCATACATATGTGTGGACCACAAGGGACAGAATGTAGAGAACAAACCAGTAGTACCAGATATTTTAAAAGACCATGTTATAACAGGATGAATAATAAAAGTAGTAATGAACTAAGAGGTAGCTTATGAGTAACTTGAGGGAAGAGCCAGAAAACAGACTGCAACCCAAAATGTTCAAAACCAAAATAAGAAGCAAATTGGTCTAATGAATATTCCAGACCACCAACCTAGATAGAGAAGTGGAGTAGAGAGGTAAACTTCTTAGACAGTGTCTAAGGCCTTGATGCCTCTATAATGTTAAACCTAAACATCTGTAGCTTATATTACTCTAACATTTCTCTTAATTTTTTGGAAACATTTTATAAAAAAAATTTTTTAACTTTCTTTTTTTTTTTTTATTTAATAGCCTTTTATTTACAGGATATATACATGGGTAACTTTACAGCATTAACAATTGCCAAACCTCTTGTTCCAATTTTTCACCTCTTAGCCCCCCCTCCACCCCCTCCCCTAGATGGCAGGATGACCAGTAGATCTTAAATATATTAAAATATAAATTAGATACACAATAAGTATACCTGACCAAAACGTTATTTTGCTGTAGAAAAAGAATCAGACTCTGAAATATTGTACAATTAGCTTGTGAAGGAAATCAAAAATGCAGGTGTGCATAAATATAGGGATTGGGAATTCAATGTAATGGTTTTTAGTCATCTCCCAGAGTTCTTTTTCTGGGCAAAGCTAGTTCAGTTCATTACTGCTCCATTAGAAATGATTTGGTTGATCTCGTTGCTGAGGATGGCCTGATCCATCAGAACTGGTCATCATATAGTATTGTTGTTGAAGTATATAATGATCTCCTGGTCCTGCTCATTTCACTCAGCATCAGTTCATGTAAGTCTCTCCAGGCCTTTCTGAAATTATCCTGTTGGTCATTTCTTACAGAACAGTAATATTCCATAATTTTCATATACCACAATTTATTCAACCATTCTCCAACTGATGGACATCCATTCAGTTTCCAGTTTTTAGCCACTACAAAAAGGGCTGCCACAAACATTCGTGCACATACAGGTCCCTTTCCCTTCTTTATAATCTCTTTGGGATATAATCCCAGTAGTAACACTGCTGGATCAAAGGGTATGCACAGTTTGATAACTTTTTGAGCATAGTTCCAAACTACTCTCCAAAATGGTTGGATTCGTTCACAACTCCACCAACAATGCATCAATGTCCCAGTTTTCCCGCATCCCCTCCAACAATCATCATTATTTTTTCCTGTCATCTTAGCCAATCTGACAGGTGTGTAGTGGTATCTTAGAGTTGTCTTAATTTGCATTTCTCTGATTAATAATGACTTGGAGCATCTTTTCATATAACTAGAAATAGTTTCAATTTCTTCATCTGAGAATTGTCTGTTCATATCCTTTGACCATTTTTCAATTGGAGAATGGCTTGATTTTTTATAAATTAGAGTTAATTCTCTATATATTTTGGAAATGAGGCCTTTATCAGAACCTTTGACTGTAAAAATATTTTCCCAGTTTATTGCTTCCCTTCTAATTTTGTCTGCATTAGTTTTGTTTGTACAAAAACTTTTCAGTTTGGTATAATCGAAATTTTCTATTTTGCGATCTTTTTTAACTTTCTTAATGAACAATTTTTATTTATCCTTACATAACAAAATCCAAATGATAAAGCAATCTTACATCATCTCCATTATTCCATACTCATGGTTTCTTTTCTCACCACCCCCCCCCTTTTTTTTTTTAAACAAAGGCAAGGGATATATCTCCTACTGTTTTCTCTCAAAAATTATTCATTTTAATTCATCTGTGTATGGCACCATTCACAAATGCCATTACACCAATCCAAGGTCTGCTGATTTTTTGTCCTTCTAAATTATTTTATGTATTATTTATGTATTTTATAAATTACGAATCAGCAAATTAATTACCCTATAGAACAGGCAATCTATTCCAATTCCACATTCAGATTCAGCCCCTAGCTTTTATTAACATTCCTCTTTTCCCAGGAGTAAGAGTTTTCCCCTTTCTTGCTATCCATATAAATTCTGCTTTAGGACCTAGACTAAATAAAATCTGCTTTCAAGTTTTTCTGGATCAAACCAACCCTTTCTCTGAATTCCCGTTTAACTTCTCCAGATCATTCATTTGGGATTTCAGGTTTATGATTTTTATATAGTATATATGTGGTAATGTGAAGTAAATCAAAATTTTATTTCTTCTTTCTACTAGAATTATTGAATGATATTGATCCTATTTCCACATCCATTTTATAGACATCAACTCAATTTCTCCAAAAATCATTTCAACCTAGAACTAATAATAACAATTATTATATAACATTTTCTGGACTTCAGGCTTCCTAGAAGTTGGCAGGAATAATAGTGCTAATCAGTAAATGTAGAGTGCTGAAACTATTGACTTCAATGCACTGAGGTCAGGACTGCTAAGTCCTTGAGGCTAACTACTGATTGGACAATACTCTGGGCATATACTTGGAAAATGGTCCTTTCCACTATCCGTACTGGCTCAATGATTGGTGTATAGAGGATTGTAGGAGGGACTAGGGGGTGGAGTAAGACGAGCAAGACCTACTCTGGGTGGTAGACAGGAGTAGTCGGGTGGCGGAGAATCTGCTTCCATCCTGTTAGATCCTGAGACCAAGAATAGAGGTTAAGGACTTTTGCTTATCCTGACTCCGGCTGATTGTGGGGTGTCCTGGGTGCTAGTCGTTACAAGTAAATATGCATAAACTAAGCCTGAGGAAATGTGACAGCACCTCAGGAAATAGATGACTTTAAATCCAGCCTCACTCATTCCTTACTGATTCATACTCATTATTTCATTAATGATACTCACAGTGGGCACTGTAAAATACCTTTATCAAGCTAAATTACTATTACCAACAGATTTGCAATTCTTCTACTGTACTTCACAAATGGCAGTGGTCAAAAGTATTTTGCATGAATACTTTATTATTATTTTTTTTTATTTAGCATTCAGGAATTAAGGTTTGCCCTTCCAAGAAGCTCCATTTCACTTAATGGTACCATTATTCTATCAGATTTTGAAACCTTGGAATTATCTTACTCAGTTCTCCCCAAATCAATTATGAACTCCTATGGGTTCCTCCTTTGTAATACTCTAAATCGAAGATTGTCTTTCCATTAAGACTGCTATCTCAGTTTAGTCCCACATACCTCCATAGTGGCTTCTCATATGATCGTGTCTGGAATATGCTAGCATATACTAATTAGGTACCAACTATATACTACACTAACTAGGTGATGTGGTCCTTTCAGGCAGACAATTTAGAAAGTAGGAGGAGAATAAGATACCAACACAGCCATCACAATAACAATAATCCATAAGACTTTATCAGAGATGCAAAATAAAGTGCTAAATCAAGGTTTTTTTGGAAAAAGTTGTTACCAACTAAACATCTCTCTTATATGATATAAAAGGGGAGGAAAGCAGTGAACATTTAATGTAGTGTTTTTAAACTTTATAAAGTGCTTTTTAACAAATATTGCTTAGTTTTATCCTCATAACTCTCAGAGATAAATGCTCTTATTATCCTCATTTTACAGCTGGGCAAATTTAGGCAGTGGCTACAAATCTAACAAGCATCTAAGACCACATTTAAATTGGACATTAAAAGAGAGAGGAGAGAAGAGAAGTTTAACTGGGTAGCCATTCTAGCTACAGTGCAAGGAAAAGCCTGAGAAAGGCATGGAGATGACAAATATTTCTGTGGAGGGAGGATGAAAAGTTTATGGAGAGAAATAATAACGGACAAGGCTGGTAAATTAAAATGACATCAAGTTGTCTCATAGCTGTAACTTGTCTAAGAAAAATTATTCTGGTGGTGGCATAAAGGATGGATTGAAAGAGAATGAAGTGCAAAGATTTGTTAGGAGATTACTACAGTACATAGGTGGGTGATAAAGGTCTCTGTGTAAAAGGAATGAGAATAGAAATAAGAACGGTGGATTTAACAGACTGTGACACAGATTCAGTCTAAAGAAACTAGTAACTGAATGTAAGAATATAAAAGGTGGGAAGAAGGTGAAAGAAGAATAAAAAGAGATGTCAACTTAAAGTATGGTGGTAAATATAAATGCCAAGAAAGAAAGTGGATTAAAGAATACACTTAAAACAATGAGGTAACATATAACAAAGGATCCAAAAAGGAGATGAGGAACAAATAAAACGAATAAGGAACCTAAAGAAGGTATTATCCTCTGAAAACAAGGAAGAATGAAACATCTATTAGAAGTAAGGAGTTATCAAGAATAGCAAAAGGTAGACAGATCAAGGAGAATATGGAATTTTTTTTTTTTTTTAAAGACCAGTGGATACAAATGTGAATTATTTGTAATAATAAAGTAATCAAGTAGAAAAGATTCAAGTCAAACGAGGACATACTAAATATAATGCAAATAAACTCTTGTCAAGGTCTCCGACCTCAATTCATAATTCTTATCACTAGGCTGCTGAGTGGTCAATCAGTACTTACCAGGGAGAAAGGCTACCAAAGAAAATCCCTTGCATGTTGGAAATCTTTTCTTTTCTATTTACCCTTAGCTTTTTGTTGAATGTAGTTTTTATTGCATCGTGATCTGAAAAGAATGCATTTATTATTTCCACCTTTCTGCATTTAATTTTGAGGTCTTTATGTCCTAATATATGGTCAATTTTTGTACAGGTTAATCTTTTGTTTTCTAAAACTAAGGAACAGTTTTATAAAATCTAGTTAGTGACAAGGAAAATCATTACAGTCCTAGAAAAAAAAAATGAAGAAAACATCTTGTAGATTCTGTTTTTGTTGAATTCTACACTAGAACAGATGCTGGATGCTATACAATTATGAACTAATACAAAGTGAAGAAAGCAGAACCAGGAAAATATACACAATGGCTACAACCATTTAAATACAATCTAACTAAACAATTAAAGCTAAATGCTGAAAAATAATAAATCAAGCTTGATCCCAGAGAAGATATATGAGATGGTAGCATCCTCTGCTTCTTTGCAGAGATGAGGAATCGTAAATGTGGAATACTGTTTAGATTTTGTTTGTTTCTTTGTCATTTAGAGTTTATTTCCCAATCTAATAAGAAGCAGTCAGGTAATTCCAAATCTGTTTCTGAGGATTTCACACCAAATCAAGAGACTGGCAGCAAAGAAGTAGTAAGGGAGAGAAAAGAAAAGAGGCACAAGAAACACAATTCCTAACTCTATTTCTGGCTTGGTCCCCTTGACTGTCTTGTCTAGGCCTATGAGGTTAAGGTGGGCCTTGCCTGGAGATAGTGGTCCTGGATCCCAACAAAGAAAGAGGCGTCAAATGAGCTGCACTCCAGATTGGCACAAATCATAATGACAGGCAAGGCAGAAATTACAAGACAGGGACCAAGAGCTCCAACCAGAGACAAGTAAAACTCACTGGCTTGTCCCTTTTAATTTATTTATTGGTGGGAGAGGAGGAAGGAAACAAAGGGGAAAGGGAAGAGAAGTTTTTGTTCAAAAACGAACAGGCCTAGAGATTTCACAGGCAGGAGAGCTGCCCTAACCAAATACTGTCAGATTTAAACATGTTAATTAGTTGTTTTCCCCCTCTTTTTAAAATTCTGTTATAGAGAATGTATCTCTAGAGAAGCCAACCCAAATGTTCAAATGGACTATTTGTGTCCAATCTGTAGCAGAGCATTCCAAGTATGTATCAGAAATGGTGTAACTCTAACACAATGATGTCATTTTGGTCCTCTTCAAGAAGGACAACCACCAGTCAATCTAGAAGAAAGGGCAAAGATAATAGAGGTGATATAGAAACAGAAAGAACCAATAAACTGAAAGAAAAAAGGAAAATGTTATGTAATACATGCTTACAAATTATTCACAAAAACTGGAAAGGTTTCAAGGCTCTAAGGATCATAGATGATGATCAGAAGTTATCTAGTTCAATTAAGTTCTTATCAAGATCCCCTAGTAGGTCAGTGCCACCATTCCAGGTATTCCAAACCCTTTTAACTCCTTCATTTTAAAAATGAGGACACTGAAGTTCAGAAGATACTTAAATAATTTTGCTCAACAACACAAAATAGTAAATATCAAGAAGTGGGATTTGAAATCAAATCAAGATCCACAACTCCAGAATCAATATTCTTTCCAAAGTATTACGCTGCACTAAATAATACAGGCAGAAATATCTAGAGGCCAAGTATGGGTACAGGTAAGACTGATGCTAGGGATGGGGACTACAGAAAAATTGTATAAAGTCAATGAGTGGTTCAAAGGTCGTTACTTTAAAAAATTACTATAAAAATATATTATTTTTACCTACTGATTTTATGAGGAGCAATACTGAAGATCTGAAAAGAATTTACTTTAAAAAACTCTAATCTCTGCCTCTGTACAATTAAGCAAAAAGTTTCTTGACTTTCTACTTTAAAAATCATTAAATGACAGAAACTAAGAAAATTACCAAGGTCCTGGTATTAAAACTTTGAGGTCTTGTCAATTTGTCAATATGATTTCCTATTATCTATTTAGTGAGCAGTTAGTAGGCTAAATAGTTATGTCTTATTCATTAGTGTATTATCAACCAAAAATTGGAAACTTTCTTTTATGGAAAAATGTTAAAAGTCTTCTCAGGTTACTGAGACTTAAGAGTCTGGAATGGTCATCAAATAAAAAATTGGGGCAGCTAGATGGTAGAGCATCAACTTGAAATCTGGAAGATCTGAGTTCAAATATGACCTCAGGCACTTAATTTCTAGCTGTGTTACCCTGGGCAGTAAGTCACTTAACCTCAACTGCCTCAAAAAAGAAAGACAAATAAAAAGTTTTAACAAAATCTGTGTGGAATTAGATTAATAACCTGTACTCTAAAAAGCAAAATTGCTGTGAATTAGGACCAATGGAAATATTTTGTTTTTCCAGAGTAACTTCTAACCCATAAAAATATTAAGATTGTTAGGGAATCTTCAAAAAGTTGTCTCAGCACTCAAACTATTTGACAATACCAAAGACTAATTCTGATGCTCTGAATGACTTCTAAATGATGCATATAGGATATTGCATATAACTAAACATATCCTCAATCTTCAGTGAGAAATTAAAAAAAAAAAAGGTTATCCTAAGAGTCAAAGAAAACAGAATTTATGATAAATAAATAACATTTTATGAGGATGGAATGTTCTATGAATTCAGTCAGCAACTAACATTGAAATTGTGAGAAATTGATACTAGACAGGTTACATTTTTTTTAAATGAAAAAAATTTTTAAAGAAAATGAAAAATTTAGAGTGAAATATGAAAATGAAGAAAGATTTCTAATAAGAAATACTAGAGAAATTTCACGTTAGACATGAAATATTTATTAGTTGGTAATCAAATTTATATTAAAATTAAACAATTGTAGTATTAACACTTATATTGATTTTTAAGTAACAACGTCTCAAGTGTGCCCTTCAGATATACAGACACAGCAGAGTATGAGAGTATTTGTTTAAACTTACATAGTTTCAAAGAATGAAAGGACAATTTAAAATCCGACATTTTTAGAAAGGAGAGGAAGAGGAATTTGTAATATCTAATGAGAATATTAGAGAATTTAAAGGTGAAAGACTTAAGTTACCTTTTGAATCAGAATATATGTTTCTTAGCATCACAAATAAACAAACAAATAAATGGGTGAATAAATAAAAATAAAACTTGTATATCAATTACAAGTGGGAATCTATCTGGAGATGTCACTCTGGGATCATATTTCCAAAAGCCTTTCCTCTGCCTTAAACACAGGAGTCAAGATTTTATATATACTGAAAGACAAAAGTTTTTGCTTTCTCTGACTAATATTTTACTAAGTTTGGATATAATCCAGGCTAGATATATCTTTGTCACCATAACAGGATGCCATCTGGTTTAAGTTGGTTTACTGCAAAGATGCTGAAATGGAGCAAGAAAGTTTCCATGGAAACACAGAGAATCTATTAGGTTTCAACCAAATGTTAACAGACTAGATCTTTCAATCAGAAAAGCAAAAAGCAGATAACTTACTTCAGTGAAATTCCTTTGCAGTAAGAAAGCAATCTATCGATATACTGCTGGCTGCCAGTTAAAATCCTCAAAAGTCCAGTCTAATATCACCCACTCAAATCTTTAATGGCTCCCTAATATCCATCTACCAAATAAATGCCTAATAAGACTTTTCAAACTTTGGTTTCAATATTCCTTTCCACACTTATTTCTCTTTTTTACCTTTTACAAATATTAATTATGATTTGAGAAACTTTTAAGCAGATCACAAATTCTCTGGTCTTCAATTTCCTAGAACTGATTTAAATTAAGTCTAATGTCTCCAACAAATGAGATTTTGGTAAAGCTCTTATTAGCACAGTGCCTGGTATAAAATATTCACTTAATAAATAAATATTTGTTCCCTCCTTCTGGACCCCTTCCTTCTTCTAAATCTATGATCCACTGTGTACCTTGAATGTAAACTGTCAGCCATTCTCCTTTATTTTAAAGGAAAGATAAACAAAACTGAAAGTAAAAGAAAAACATACTTAAATGACAAATAAAACTATAGCCTAGGGGTAGAAGGAAGCTAATTAAGAGATAACTAAGCTGAGAAAAAAAGAAAAACTACCAAATTGCCAATATTATTTTTTAAATATTAAATTAAAAAATGAAGAAATAATTCATGATAAATTAAAATGAAATAGAGAAAATCATTAAAATATATTTTATTGAAATGATCAGCAGGATGATTTCAGAGAAAACTGGAGAGACTTACATAAACTGATATTAAGTGAACCAGGAGATCACCGTACATAGTAATAACAAGATTATGGAATGATCAATTTCGAAGGACATGGCTCTTTTCAACAATGAGATGATTCGGGCCAGTTCCATTCATCTTTGTGATGAAGAGAGCCATCTGCACCCAGAGAAAGGACTGTGGGAAATGCATGTGGACAACAACATAGTATTTTTGCTCTTTTTGTTATTTGCTTGCATTTTGTTTTCTTTCTCGTTTTTCCCTCCTTTTTGATCTAATTTTTCTTGTGCAGCATGATAAATGTGGAAATATGTATAGAAGAATTACACATGTTTAATGTATATTGGATTACTTGCCATCTAAGGGAGGAGATGTGGAGAAGGGAAGGAAAAAACTTGAAACACAAAATTTTACAAGGGTGAATGTTGAAAATTATCCAAACATATATTTTGAAAATAAAAAGCTTTAAAAAAAATAATAAAAGTAAACTTTACCCAATTACATGCCAACAAAAAAGATACTTAAATAAAATAGATATATACAAAAATGTAAATACTTAAATAGAAAAAGAAATAGGTTATTTAAATATCTCATTATAAAAAAATAAATTGCACAAGCCATAAATTAACTCTCCTCCAATAAAAATCTTGTAAACCTATCTAGTCCACATTTAATGAAAAATTCTAATTAAAAAAATAAAAATGAGGAGATCCTAATAAAATTCTTCCATGAAACAAATAGTCTTATATCAACCTGTTAAAGACCATTATGCTCACTATGACCAGGTTGGATTTACAGTAGGAATGCAGTGTTGATTCAATGTTAGGAAAACTAAACATAACATCATATTAGTAACAAAGGTGGGGGAGTGTGATGTCACTAGTGGATGGAGAGTTGGCATCAGAGCACTATGGCTGTATGACCCTCACCAAACATCTCAACTAAATGGCAGAAAAGATGCCTGCATTGGTATAGGGGGAATTTCCTCATTGGGGAGTTTTCTATATTAAAGAAATCATAAGGGACAGCTAGGTGGCACAGTGGGATAAAGCACCAGCCCTGAAATCAGGAGGGCCTGAGTTCAAATGTGGTCTCAGACACTTAACTCTTTCTAGTTGTGCGACTCTGGGCAAGGCACTTAACCCCAACTACCCGGGGGAGGGGAGCAGGTGTGGGGGAATCACAAGTACAATCACTGTCTCTTTAATAACAAAAATAATTTTAAAATCACATTATATAACTTTTTGACCAAATACAAAATTCATTTAAAAGAAACTTTTAAAATATTCCTAATATGTAAATATATTTAAAACTAAAAATTAGCACTATCTAATAGGGAGCAAGGATAATCATTATCACCAATATTATTTGAAATACTTCTAGAAGAATTGCACGTTTAACATATATTGGATTACATGCATCTGGGGGAAAGGGTGGGAAGAAAGCATATAGAAAAAAATTTGAACAAAGCTTTGCAGGGTGAATGAATATTGAAAACTATGCATGTTTCGAAAATAAAAAGCTTAAAAAAAAAGGAATAATTCTATCTAGAAATGCTAGCTATAGCATAGCAATAAGAGAAAAGGAAACAAAGACACCAAATTTAGGAGTAAAAAAATAAGCAAAAGGATCACTGTTTACAAATGATATGATTTTAGATAAACTTTTTGTTGTTGTTTAATCAAATTCCAACAATTTATGACACCATTTGGGATTTTCTTAGCACAGATACTGGAATGGTTTGCTGTTTCCATCTCTAGCTAATTTTACAGAAGAGGAAACTGAAGTACAAAAGACTAAGTGAGTTACCCAAGGTCATTCAGGCATATTTGCACTCAAATCCTCTACACTCCAAGGCCATTACAATGACTAGATAGCCTAAATAATGCTATAAAATCAACTAAAAACTGATTTAAACAATTGATAACTTCAATTAAGTAGTAATATATAAAACAAAGCCAAAAATATGATTAGCCTTTCTGGATATAACCAATAAAATCAAAGAAGAAGAAATAAAAAAAGAAACCCCATTCAAAAGAACTATAGAATGTACAAAGTATCTGTGAGGCTAGTAGCTACTAAGGCTCACAGCACTAATAAAATACAATTGTAAGACACAAAAAAACAGTCTAAATAATTGGAAATGTTACTTGCTCATACTTGGGCCCTGACAGTATAATAAAAATGAAAATATTACCAAAATTAATTTACAGATTCAGTTTCATAGCAATTTAAATCAAAAAGTTACTTGCTTTATTCATTCATCTATTCAAAATGGAGATAACAATAGCATCTACCTAACAGGATTATTGTGAGGTTCAAATGAGATAGCATATATAAAGCATATATTTTGCAAAGCTTAAAGTGCTATATAAATGCGGATTACAATTTTAAATGAATATATTGAAATATTATTGTTCTATAAGAAATAACAGAAAGGATAGATTCAAAGACACCTAAGACTTGAATTGATGCAGTATATCCATTTAAAAGACTACAACATTGTATAGAAAGCAACTATGAAAGGCTTAAGAACTATGTTCAATATAATAACTACTTATGACTCTTAAGACTTAACACAAATCAATAATTCCCATCATTTGTTCAAAAAAAAAAAAAAAAAAAAAAAAAAAAAAAAAGATGGTCTAGAGGCTTCTTAGACTTTTTCCACTCATGACCCCCCTTTCCTGAGAAATTTTAAATAACCCTAGGTATACAGATTTATAAAATAGATATACAAATCTAACAATTACTGATAATAAATCATAAATTTTGCAACCTGAGTTACAAAATCCCATATGAGGTAGAAACCCAGTTTAAGTAGCTGGGGTCTAAAGAACATACATTTTCTGTCAATATGTGTCTTTGTGTTGAATGACTATAGTTATTATAAGGGAGGACTTTTATTTTTATTTTGGGGAGATTTTGGAGCAGGAATGGAGATAGGGTTATCAGAAAAAGAAAAGAAAAAAGCATCACTTAATAATTTTTAAATAAGCCAAAGTAGAAGGAAGTTCAGAAGGGGAAACAAAGCCGGCAGTGTCAAAACAACCGTGTTAAATTTGAACTATAACAGTCCCCCCTCCCCAAAAAAAAAACCCTAATCCAAGTTATTGTTATTAGGAAGAGAAGAAAGAAAAACATATTTCAGAAAACTAAGTTTCACATACAATTCTTTCATTAATCTCTGTATACTGAAAGAACCATATTTACTTAATAAGTTAAATTCATAGTAAAAAAGAAACTTGGAAAAACATAAAAACAAAGAAAAAGCTTAGGCAAGGAAGCTAAAATATTAAGCAATTTCCTCTCCAGTCACTGATGGAAAGTCTTAATCCGATAATATGGTTTCTCTTAAAATTTATTCAGGCTATATGACCTAGTAGATTAAACATAAGACTATAACCAGAGACTAAGTTCTAAGCTACATAAGAATTAAGCCTGAACTCTGCTAGAAACACAGTATCAACTCACTATATCATTAGTTTGATTTTAAAGGAACTGAGAGCTACTGACTGATTCTAATTTTATACCAATATTCAACATTTATTTCCAGAAAAAGTATTTGTTAAATGAATATTGAAAACTTTCAGAATAAGAGCAATTAAAGAACTTAGCTGCAATTTAAAAATAAAAAGCAGCTTGAGTCTATGACAAGGTTGAGAATTCTCCCAAGACTCTCTACTTATAGAGGTCTCTGAAAAAACTATGTAAAAATTATGTTTTTGTTGAACTAAAAGAAGTTGTCTTTTCTCCTTGCAAGTGCGTTAACTTCTGAGCTGTATATGCATTTAGTTCAAAACCACATTACACAGCCACTGACACAAGAATCCCAAATTAGAATACAGGCAGATCCCAGTTTACATATGACTAAGTTGTGGACCTCTCTCTCACATAGCAAACAGCTTTCTCCTTCATCTTCTTTTAACTTGATACACTACTAGGCAGTGGTAGAAACTAGTAGTGAAATAAGGCTAGAGAGAGACAGAAGGAAAGGTGGAAGGAAAGAAAGTCCTTTCTTACCCTCCTTTCTCCAAGATGCTCTTTATTCCTGAAAACATGAGCCTTCCACACACACCCACCCATAATGAGTGGTCCCTTATTCCCTTCAGAACTCAGTTTAAATGGCACCTTCTATGTAAAGCCTTTCCTGATCTCTCCCCTTCAAATTACATTGTGTAAATTTTGTATCCTTATCTATCTGCTGGGCTCTCCTAAAAGACAAAGCTCCTTAACATCAAAGACTGTTTGATGCTGGTCTTTATAACTTCAGATTCATCCTTAGTATCTGGCATATAGCTAGAACTTTAAATATGATTGTTTGGCTTGACTCTTAGAGCCTATAGGAGAGAAAAAAATACTTTTGTCTTCCCTTGTCCATTTCTTATTATATGGTTAGTAAAGAAAACGACGGGAAAAATAAGTACAAGGACAACAGAGGAGAGAACAACCTTGCTCCTTTCCTGGAATTTCCTACCAACCAATCTGAAAAACAGTTCTTTTCTAGATTCCTCCAATCTTCCAGTGCTAACTGGGAGTTATGGGAACAGACTTATAACTGTTACAGGAGAACATTCCAGGTTGAAAGACTAAACCTTTAATGTATATGATGTATTTCATTTGCATTATTTAATTGTATGTAATTAATTTGTATAAGATGTAGAGGCTAGACCTCCACATGCTCCAGCATACCTCTAGGCAAACAGGTAGTCCCCAGCAATCAGACCTTCATGTGTTTCCGCACAGGCTTTAGGAAATGCAGAAACACTCCATTTGCTTCAGGACGTGCTAGACACCAGCAACAGGACTCTGGAACAAGGTAAACTGCTAGACCTCTACAGTCCCCAGCCATGCAAGCTGTCCCCCTCTATACTCCCACACCTCAGGACCAGACCTGAGTCCCCTATAGGATACAGAGCAACATCAGTGCAATACCAGTTATACAGCCAAGGTCCTACAAGCCCTGGCATGAGAAGCTTGAGACAGTGTTCCTTCCACCTCAGGAGTAGAGTTCAAAATTGAAAGGCAAAAGCCCAAAAGAGATGAGCAAAAAACAACAAAAAAGAGTCTGAACACAGAAAGTTATTGTGGTGACAGGGAATATCAAGGCACAAATTTAGAAGAGGACAACAATGCCAAAACAACTGTGACAAAATCCCAAATAAAAATGGGAAGTGGTTTCAAACTCAGAAAGAACTCATGGAAGAGCTCAAAAAAGGTCCTTAAAAATCATATAAGATGAAAATTTATGAAAAAAAAAAATGAGAGTGAAGAAAAAAGGATCAACAGCTCGGGAAAATAAAATAATTACTTAAAAAACAAAACTGATCAAATGGGAAAAAAAAAAGAGTATAAAAGCTAAATGAGGAACCACCACTAACTTTGTATATACATTAGGAAATGAAAAAATTTGTGTTGACTTTCTTTTTTGTGGTATTCACATTATTGCAGTGGTCTGGAACTGAATCAGAATATAGTATACAATATCAAATATGGTTGCTGTAATCAGATACTTTTTGCTTAATTGTTTTTGATATAAGGGAAAATAAAATCTGGATGACCCGAGAAAAGACTCAGAAGAAAAGACAAAAGGTATCAATAAAACACTTTTAAAAATTATATTAGAAATTATGTTACAGAAGGCAGATACATACCAACAATATTAAAAGTGGAGGTCTGACTAAAAGAAGCAACCTAGGCAGGGTTTTAGAACATTATGGTGCATTCTAGCTAAAAGTATTAATGACATTGTGAAACAAAATTATACTGGGCCATTTCCCAAAACAAACTCTACTAAGCAATCACAGAATTCTCTCTTGTGCACCTCTATCTTAACATTAAAGGTGCTCTGATTGGAGTGGGAAACAAGAGACAAATGGGAGGAGAATAAATTCGAGCTCAAAAGTTTTAAGTAAAAAAAAAAAAAAAAGGTTTAAGTACAGAATTTTGGTAATAAAAAAAAGTTAGAGCTAATAAAAATTTGCTATGGACTTATTAGGAAACAAAATGTATTTATGTCTGTATCTTCTTAAGAGCCCAAAAAAGTTCTCCACAGAATATACCCTGTTCAATGAGCTATTTTCTCAAAGAATTGAGGTGTGTGAACACAGGGATCATGAAAGTTGAAACTAAGGACTAAATAACGGAAAAGAGATTTTTTTAAAAAATGATTTATCTTTTCCCCACCTCTAAATCTCCAATAATACAAGACAAAACAACTAAAATGAAAGAGGATGGAACCGGGCTACCTTGGAACTAGCTTTGTTTGTGATTTTAGCCTAATTTGGAGACTTATATTAAAGGATAAAATGAGAGTACAGAAGACCATTTATATGTCAAAAGCTAGAAAAAGAATACATCAGTAACAAGGACATAGGAAGAAACTCTTAAAGCTGCAAAAACTGGGCATCTCTTTAATTTATTCTAATATACCTTACTGTGAAATTTATAGCATCACTAAATAATTACAGGAAAATAAAATTTTTTCTCTGATGTATATGTTTCTCTCTCTCATAACACAATATACAGTTAAGCATTCAATAAGTGCCTGCTGAAACTGAAAGTCATCCTAGTTGCTCAGTAATTTGCAAAAGCCAGAAACACAAAGCTACAATAAGAAGAATCAGCTATGAAGCCACATGGAGTTGTCTGTTAGAAACCCTTTGAACTCATGTTTAAATAAGGCAAAATCTTTATCTACCTCTGAAGCTCCTAAGAAGTCATTTTTCCTAACTCTAAGGCTGACATTCTTGGAATAAAAACAAATCTCAGTAAAAACAACAACATCAACAAAAAACCAAGATATAGAGCACCAGCCCTGAAGTTAGGAGGATGGACCTGAGTTCAAATCTAGCCTTAGACACTTAACACTTCTTAGCTGTGTGACCCTGGGCAAGTCAATTAATCCCAATTGCCTCAGGAAAAAAAAAAAAAAAAGATTGCTTGCTCTTTTTTCTAATTTTTTTTTTTCCTTTTTGATCCGATTTTTCTTGTGCATCATGATAAATGGAAATATGTTTAGTAGAATTGTATATGTTTAACATATATTGGATTACTTGTAGTCTGGGGAGAGGGGAAGGAGAAAAGGAGGGAGAAAAATGTGAAACAAATAAAAGGCTATTATTAAAAATAAATTTAAAAATAAAAAAAGCAAAAAAACCCAAACCTGACTTCTAACTCCTTTCTGAAGTAGTGTTAAAATGTCTTCATTTGAATAGGAATAATTCAACCACTGGAAGTAGAAATGGAAAGCAACACTATTAAATATACATTCAATTTTGGCTATACTTCAATAAATATTCAAATTAACATAGTTAAACTAAGTTCATCACAGCTATTAAGATCAAAGCAATAATTCAAAGGAACATAAGAATAACCCAAGATTTACCTCTGAAAAAAAATTTTTAATAGCAACTTAGATACTGGGAGTCAATTCTGAATTAACATTTTAGAAAGTGCTAGAGTTAAATAACACAGATAAATGTATGAAAGAAACATAAAAGCCTACCTATGCTGTTATTCCAAATCAGAAGACATAATGACACTCACCTATTTTGCTTTTTGATGAAGGTCAATTATACCCACAGGAGAGAATTATAATTAAAAGCAACCAGGTTTAATCTATTATTTTTCTGTTGGAACTTCTTTTTCAGCATAAAGATATGTATGTTAACTATTTCACCTATTACATAAGAAAGGTTATAAAGAATTAGTATTAAGCAAATATTTAATTAATATTAAGAACATAAATTCAAGAATATCTTCTCTTCTGTGTTCCCTCAGTTCATGATACAAAGCCAGAGATACCAAATATTTCTCAACTCAGTTTTGAAGCTTTTTAAATTATCAAGTCCATGCAAAAATCGACAATCAGCTGTTTCCATCTAGTTATGTTTGTTCTTAAAAGAAAATTATACCCTATCATTTCACTAAAATTTAGTGACTAAAGTTTAGTGGATTAAAGATTACTTAATTTTAACTGAAAAATACAATAAAATTTGAAAAGCCTTTACCAATTTATGTCTGGTTTGTAATTAGTCTTCCATTAAATTCAAAATAATGCCTTATCATGTGATGGGGGTAACTACAGATTCTGAAAGAGTCTGTAGACTGAAAAGATGTATCTGAAAGATTCAGTAGAGCTCAGGTCCTAAGCTCTGGCAAATCTTGCATCCAAACGGAAAAGGCTTCCAGTATAGGAAGAGTAACAGACTAGATGTACAGTCCCTTAAGAAAGGTTCCTCACCAGATTAACTTTTTTGGCTACAACAATTCTGCAAAACTATTTATCAAGTTGCAATGGAGTTGCAATCTGCAAGAAAATCCACACTGACAAAGTCAAGGATGTTGAAAGTATTTAAGTATTATAATCAGCACCTATTATTAGAAGAAACAGTGAAATGGATGCATGCTCTAAACAATAGATCCCAAGTCTTTTAATCACATGATGTTCCTCCCTTAAAATATACACATGATCTTTTCAGACATAAGGTATTCTTGAATACCAGCGAACATAGCACACAACTATAAGAATCTGGGTTTTGCCAGGATCTTACAATGTAATTGATGAGAAGAAAGAAATAAACAACTGTAAAGTTATTTAGCACAGGCTAACTGAACACAAGTGTTATGGCAAGAACACGTAAGGGAATCTGTTTCACATACTAAGAGCTACAAAGATTTCAGAGGCCATCTGGTCTCACTAGCACAATGCTTCTCTCTCTCTAATATTCTCAACAGAGGTTATTTGCTTGAAGATCTCCAAGCAGGGTAGAAGGAAAGATTTAACTAAATGCCTCATGACAGTCCATTTCACTTTTGTACAATTTTAATTGTTAAGATGCTTTTTTTTCTGCAGTCAATTCAAAATTCTTTTCTAAACAAACACCTAACTGCTTCCCGTTCTGTTTTCTGAAGCTAAGCAGAAAGTCTTAATTCCATTTCCACATGACAACTATTAAAATGATTAGGTTATCAATTGAACTCTCTTCTAAGTCTGGGAGAAAGGAAAAGAGATTTCAGTAGAGAAGAAAACAAGAAATAAAAGACAGGAATTCCAACACTGTTCATGGGATCTGGGATCGAAGTGAAGAGCTTATACCAACAAACTATATCCTACTTCTAGACTTTCAGGAACCCTTAAGTAGTATGATCGTTAGAGGTGGCAAAGAACAAATGAGAGTAACCTTTCTAGCTTCAATTTCCACTAGTAGGTTTAAGGGGGGGAGGGAGGGAAGTAGGAAGGTAGAATCTATGATGAATAAAGAAGAGAAAGTAATGTGCTTTTATTTGGGAAACAGTCAACATTAATTGCCTCAGGGACAACATAGCAGCACCAGTGCCACCCCAATATAGAATCATTTCCTTATAGTCTTTATATGAGATCTTTAGCCAGCTGCCCTATTACCCACCCTCTCTCCCCACCCCCCCAGCTGTGTAGGAACTGAAAGTACATTCTCAGCACCTGCTATTTGGAAACAATTTATTCAGCTGACAGGAAAAAAAAATGAGCACAGTACAAGGAAAACAAGTAATTTGAAATCAGAGAACCCAAACAAGGAACTTTCTTCCATACATAAGGATTCAACGTAGCCTTTTAACTCTGGCATTTAATGAACAAAGAAGAAAACCAAGAACTCATCTTTTATGAACAAAGAAATCCTTCTACAAAGTACATATATAGGAACAAAATATCTGCAACCTTAAGTAGCACATTCATATTAAATGCCTTCCATTTCAGTTTGTAATTCATGCTTGGAACTACCTGAAATTAGAAGTCTTTTTATTGAATTTCAAGAAACAGGAGTATGAAAAATTCTGACCAGCCAAAATCTTAAGATCAGATTTTTGCTTCTCCATTTTTTTATAAGTAATCATCAGACCTACATTATTAGGTATATGTCAAAAAGGAGCTTCTATTTTTCAGGAAAATACTCATTTGGACATGTAATGAAAATGAGCAAATGAATAATTGGTACCAATACCACTGCATGGTATTAAGAAAACATAATCAAAAGTCCCATCAATTTTTTCTTAAAAGATGTCTCTTTTACCTACATTTTTATATAGCCGAACTGACTCAAATTTTTAAGGATACAAGTCATTCTCCAATTAATAAATGTTCAAAGGATATGAACAATTTTCTTTTCTTTTCTTTTCTTTTTTTTTTTTGCTGAGACAACTGGGGTTAAGGGATTTGCCCAGGGTCACACAGCTAGGAAGTGTTAAGTGTCCGAGATCATATTTGAACTCAGGTCCTCTGGACTTAGGGGTTGGTGTTCTATCCACTTCACCACCAAGCTGCCTCATGAACAATTTTCAAATGAAGAAAGTAAATATATATATATATATAACCATATGAAAAAATGCTCTAAATTATTATTGATTAGAGAAATGCAAATTAAGACAACTCTGAGTTAGACTTCATACCTCTTAGAGTGGCTAAGATGACAGGAAAAGATAATGATTAATGTTGGAAGGGTTGTGGGAAAACCAGAATACTAAAACATTGCTGATGGGGTTGTAAAATGATCCAACTATTCTGGAGAATAATTTGGAACTATGCCCAAAGGACTATAAAACTGTGAAATTTTTGATCCAGCAGTTTCACTATTATTGGTCCATATCGCAAAGAGATCATAAAAGAGAGAAAAGGACCCACATGTGCAAAAATGTTTAAAGCAGCTCTTTTTGTAATGGCCAGGAACTGAAAATTGAGTGGATGCCCATCAGGTAGGAAATGGCTGAATAAATTATGGCATATGAATGTTATGGAATATTATTGTTCTATAAGAAATGATTGGCAGGATGATTTCAGAGAGACCTGGAAAGATTTACACAAGCTGATGCTGAGTGAAGTGAGCAGAACCAAGAGAACACTGTACACAATAATAGCAAGATGATCCATTGTGTTAGACTTGGCTCTTCACAAAATAGTGGTGATTCAAGGCAATTCCATATTGCCTTGGAATAGATGTCATCTGCATCCAGAGACAACTATGGAAATTGAAGCACAATATTTTCACTTTTTGTTTATTTTTTCTTTCTCATGGATTTTTCCCCCTTTTGATCTGATTTTTCTTGTATATGACAAATATGAAACTGTCCAGAGAACTGCACATATTAAAATTTTTTTGCATTTTCTCTAGCACCTAACATAGATATACCATTGGACATACCATTAACTGTTGAATTAATCACATTCCTCACTCTAAGCTCAAAAATCCTCTAATTACTCTCTTAGTCCTATATATCTAAACTAATCGCTTCTGCCTTTCTGATTTTTTAAGGTGTCTATGACCTCATCTTCTAATTCAACTTTATCTCCCACTACTCCCTAACATAAACCCTCAAATCCAATCAGGTCTGTCTCTTCACATTCTAAGTAAGCTCACATTTTTGCCAAGACTGTCCCATAGCCACCCCTAAAGTAATTTTCACAAAAACTCACCTCAAGTCCTACCTCCTCCACAAAGTCTTTACAGACATTTCCATCTCAGAGACTTCAAATTTATGTAACTCCTCTAATAAATTTTTACCAAACATTTCAGCATTTCATGATATATTATTCCTAGTTTCATGTTAGCTTTGTGTCTCCCATATCCAATGAGATCCTAAGCACTGTAAAGTTAGGGGAAAAGCCTTATATTTTTTATATCTTTCACATTCAGAGTACTAAGGCACATTATCTGACATACAGGAAATGCTTAATAAATGTGTCATTGATTGAAACCATTTATACTTTTGAAGGAAGGAACCTTAGTGAATACAGGAACTCCTAAATTTTATTTCTATCAGCTTTATAGGGATTAGATAAAAAGTGATGCTGAGAGTATATAGTAGATGACTGGTACTCTGGTTCCCACAATTCAGCTCAAAATTTGAGTCCAATGAACATAGGCCACTTGCTACCTTCTATACACAAGGCATTTCAAATACAAAGATAAGCAAAAAATTTTTTTTCTGGGTTGATATCCCCTACCTTCGTGTTAGAATGTGACTATTTAATAGCAGTGAAACAAAAATAGCAGAAGGGTTTAAGGATGCAAGAATCCCTTCTGGATGGATGGTAGAAAGGTTTATATACCGAAGTGAGAGCATATAACAGAGCAAAGGGCACACAGAGGATGTAAGCAAACTTGTGATATCAGAAGACAGAAAGACTAAATAGTCCAATTTCTTTGGAACATGAAAAGAAGTAGAGTAAAATAAAGCTAGAAAGGTAGTAAATCTTGAATTTTGAAGTGAGAAAACTTAAGATTCACATCCTGCTTCCAATAGGTTCTATATACATCTCTGGGCAAGTTATTTCACTTCTTTAGTTCTTAGTTTCTTTATCTATAAAATAAAAAGAGTAAGTTGGATAGCCTTAGGGGTCTCTTCTGGCTTTGAACTTAAAAATCCTAAAATACTTTATAGGTAACAGAAAACGGTTTGCAAAAACTACAAAAATGCAAATGAAAAGAACAACAATAACCATAAGATGAGAAACTGAATACTATGTAATTATAACAACTAAGTATAGCTCTAAAGAGTTTATGGTCTTCCCTTCACTGTGAAGGAGACACAATTTGCACTGGGACTTGATTAAAGTATTAGTTTTGCTGGGCAGATTTTTCTTCTCTGATAATAAGAAATAGTTCTCTAAGAGGAAAGGAAATGAAGATGATACAAAACCAAAAGATATCAATTAAAAGAAAAACCACAGTTGTCTCAGTATCAGATTCAAGAATAAGTACACACACACACACAGACACACACACACACACACACACAATCTAAGTAATAGGACTAAAGCATAGTAGAGAAATATAGAATTTGGCGACATCTGAAGCCATAGAACTAGGCATTAGCCATTAGCTTGCTGAGAGGGAAAGGCAGAGGACCAGATCTTGATGAATACATACACGTAAGAGTTAAGAAGGAAGATGAAACAATGAAAAAAAAAAAAGGAGTGATCAAAGAGCAAGGGAACCCAGAGACTAAAAGGAGAAGAAATCAAGGAAAGAATGATTAAATGCTTATTAAATGCTATTGAAAGGTCAAACGAAAAGGCAGAGAAGACTACTGAATTTAACAAATAGGAAAATGCCAACAACTTTATAAAGAACAGTTTTCAGGATGGAAGAATTCAAATCTAGAGCGGGTCCAAGAAATTTAGCCCAATTCTGTGTCATTCCTCAGCCCCAAAAAGAGAAACATCATCTAGGTTATTCTACATTTAGGTCTGCTTCAGGGTCTAATTTAGTATAAGAGTCCTGGGACTATCCAGAGCCCACCTTATGGACAACTGGGGAAAGAAATGTAAATTTCTCCAGCTTTCTTGGGATCTTCCAAGCCTGGGTTCATAACTAGACTGAATAAGAGAATTTTCTTCATTTTTATATATCCCAAGTGGGACCAGTATATACTAGGCTTTTGGGAAAGCAAAGAGTTGGCACATTCTCCTCACAGATTCAAAAATAATTTAATCTCCTCAGGTAGATGAGAACAGTGAAGCCCAGAGAGGTGAAATGACTTGACTAAGATCATACAATTAGTCTGGTAAAAAAAAAAAAAAACAAAAAAAAACTAAGAATATATAACACATATCTTACAGCTCTAAGCCAGGATTAATTCTACAAAATCATATTGTCTCTTCTGAAGATATTTATGGAGCAATATTATCCACCATACAGAGAGAACATAAAGATATTATATTGCACAGGAAAAAACAATCAAAATTATTCTTTGAAGTAACTGGTGAGAAATAGAAGATAGGAGTTCTCAGTTCCAGTCAGCAACTAATAACTCCAAGATCTACATTTCATCAAATAGAATCACTCAACATTTACTAGCATTGAGCATTCAGATGCCGATTTCAATATTTATATATACAATTCCAGCTGTTTTGTTTGGGTCCCAAACATCTTTAGAAAGCTAACATTACAAAAAGAATAAAAGTCAGTCAAATTACTAAAATGGATCCAGTTACTTTTTTAAAAATTAAAAGGAAAACTATATGCTTTTTATTAATTGCTCCCCCAAAAAGAGAGAGCAATTTTCTTCTTCATCCAGCTGTTTCAGTTATGAGTAGAAGGCAACCATCTTCATTCATTTTTGGAGTTAAGCCACAAGATTACTAACAAACTGCTATTCAATTGAGACCAGAGAATATGCAGTAATGGTATTATGACTTCATATTCAAATTATCTACCAAAATGACAAACAATAAATCAATCTTTTACTTTTGTACTTTGAGAAAGGAAAAAGTTAACACTCTAATCAACTTTTTTTTTTTTTTAATGCCAAAGCCATTTTCTTGAAAAATTGATTTAGCTCTTTGAAAACACTAAATACATGTGCTCTCGGGGAAATGTCAAAAAGCATTGTTTTTCTCAATTATTCTTTTAAGAATGTCAAAGTAGAATTATACAATTGCTTCAGGATACAGAGATCATCTAAGTTAACAAAATGCTTCTGACTCATGGTTGTGGTCACCATGTGTAAATTTTCAGAAAATTTCTGCATAAGCAGAGCTCAAGTTCTTTGATCCACAGTGCTGAACATGCAACAAAAAGCAGAATCTAGACAGATACAGAATGTCAGACCATCATGTACAAGTCTTGAAAATAGATTTTCATGGAGAAATCTACCAGTCTGCATACATAAAACCAAAGTCCAAAAGAGACTTTTGTCAAATCTAGAATATGTTGATTTCAGCTGAAATCAGTAATCAGTTTTTAAATATTTAAAATCAACCTGTTCAGTACCTTTAAAAAATTATTATTCTAAAAGTATACATCTGTTACTCTAAATTCTATTACTAGTCCTATATGTTGCAGATCATTTAAATTATACATCTTTAAGCATATATTCAAGGAGCTCAATTTCATAAGAGCTTAAAAAAATCTTTTGTTGTTTTTTTAAAGGATAAGCTCCTGGGGAATTTGAACTTAAACTTAAAAAAAAAAAAAAAAAAAAAAAAAAAACCAACTTCTGTGAAGAACCACAAAACTCAACCTTACATCTAGAAAGAAGAGAACATTGGGGAAAATAGATCATTCTAACCATAATCACACAGGTTTGAAAAAGTCACAAGCACTTTTACAACAGGCTATGTTTCTGCATCATCATTTTCTTCCTCTTTAGAAAATTTCACAAGTTTCTTTCAGTCACAGTAGATAGAGGAAAGTTCCTAGTAATACCCAAGCCACAAGACTGCAATTCAGATTAGCAGAAGTAAAAATTACATATAGCAACTTAAAAAAAAAAAAAAAAAATCAAATGACCAAACACAAAACTTTAAAATCTCTCCATTTAAAGGTGACACACTGCTCCATACACCCACAGCTGTAAAAGTAAATTATATATCTAAAAGGGCAAAGCTGCTATAGTCAATTGTGTAAACAATATAATTAACATGTGCCAGGTGGAAAGAAAATCGTAGTGTAAATAGCGGGGCTCAAAATGAGTTGCAAACGTGTAGAAGCTTATTTTTAAACTGTCAGCAAGTTTCTTTTCTGCAATTACAGTACATTATGGGGTAATTGCTTCCCAAGTTTCTTTTAAAAAAATAAAAATCTGACTTCTACAAGAGCAAGTTAACTACCTTATTTACCCCTCAAGATGACTATTGTCTTAAAGGGATAAAAATATGCAGCCCATTTTGTATATATTCTAATCTCCATAAAATCTGGAACAAATACCTTCTCAAGTGGAAAGACTCTCCTTGCTTTTCCCAATGTCAGGACCATGGAAAAGCAAAGTTTATGACTATGACATAAGATGATGTTAACTTGATACTTTTGTACAAATCAGTTTGATAGTCTTAAAATCTTGGCCACTAAAATCTCTTTCCAAGAGACCCTTGGAAAATACTTCCACTCTGACCAATTCAATCAATTTATTCAATCACATTGCTTTAATTATAGATAGTGCTAATGTCAAATCCATATAAACCAACCTAGAAAATAATTAGAATAAATGCTTGTCAATTGACTGAAGCAATCAAGGCAGTTAAAAAAAAAAACACACAAACTTCAAAACGATAATAAACATTTCATTCAGCAGTTATCTCAATTACTCAGATTAAATAACAGAGTAAAGATAGTGTGAAAATAGAAAAATAAGCAATGCTTCTTTGGATCTCTGAGTAAGAAAGGTTGGTGGGTTAGAAGAGGGACTGGCACTGAGCATCAACTCTTACCTTGAGGATGTCACCCCTTTTGAAGCTCAACTCGTCATCTGCAGTGGCTTTGAAGTCGTATTTGGCGATGGCTTCCATGCTGAGATCTGCTAAATGCTCAGCAGCTTGGGGCAGGAGGTAATGGAGACCTCCCTGCTGCAGCAGTCTACCTAGGCTCAGATTCTCCTCCCTTTCTGAGATCTGATTTGGTCAAACTGCTTGTAGAAGATATGTAAGATTCTGCCCTGAAAGGAAAAGAATAAAAGATAATAAGTGAGAATCAAGAGTGGTCCTCATTAATAATAGCCCCAATCTAACAATACCCCAGACTATATTGAGTCTTCAAACCTTCTACTTGGCCTTCTACATTGAATCTCCCATTCCCCTCCTTCTTCCCCTTTTTGCCTTAGCTCTGGGCCCCAACTAATAATAAGATGGCAAGAGTAGTCATCTGCTAAAGCTACTTCATTCCAGACTTGCTTCTTCTTAACTGGCTAGGTGTATATATAACCAGGAGCCTTGATCAAGTCTTCCTCCCTTCTCTATCCCACTTCCCACCTAAAATTTAAGACATGGAAAGCTTCCTATGAGAGCACAGACAGCAATTCCCAAGTTGAGTCAGTTCTCCAAAACCAACCTTTCCTCCATTCTCCCCCACTGAAAAACTTCATGGGAACCTAAGGTTGGCTGGATGCTGCTCAAATCAGAGAATAAGTTTCAGATTTAGAATGCTTTTCTTGCTCTACTCCCATTCCCCAGCAGGAAGGGGATAAACCTATCTTCAAAGACCAGAAGGTAAAGAAAGAGGAAAGAATAAGGAACTTACCCTAAATAAATTTAAAAGAAAAAGTACTTCAAAGAGATTGTTTTCCTGGTGCATTTCTCACCCATAGCCAGAACAGCCATCCCACCTGTGTTATAAGATAGCCCTAAGAAATTATGACCAAACCTCAAAACTGTCTTTGTCTATAGAAAGAATTGCCTAAGTATGCCTCCTTAAAAAAAAAAAGGGATACCCACAGAGCCTAGAGTTCTTATCTTAAAGGATCATTTGGTTTAGAAATCAAAGAGATCTTGTGTAGCATGATGAATATGGAAATATGTTTAGAAGGATTGAACATATTCAATTTATATTGGATTGCTGCTGTCTACCGGAGGGGATAAGGGTAGGTAGGGAGAAAAAATTGAAATACAAGATTTTGCAAGGATGAATGTTAAGAACTATCTTTGCATGTATTTAGAAAAATAAAAAGCTATTAAAAAAAAAAAAAAAAAGAAGTGAAAGGGACCTGAGAGACAATTTATTGCAAACTTCTCACTCTGGAGCTAATAAGCAGGGGCCTAGAAAGATTAAGCGACTTACACTAACACTGGAAAGCTAATAAATAGCAGGGATGAATTCAAATCCAGATCCTTTGACTCTGACTACCATGTTCTTTCCACCCTCATCCACTACAATGTAGAGCTTATCTCCCATCTTGAGAAAACCAGCTAGGGACCAGCATCCCTAAAGAAAACAATGTATTTCTTGGCAAGAATGAATCATGCTCAACTACCTGAAGAACTAAAATCCAAATTCAAGCCTGAGGACTACTTAAGTGCTTACTATTTATAGCACAGAGTGCTAGGTATTGAGTAAGACAAAGGTTTGAAAAGACAAAAGATAAGATTCCTGCCCCTTAGCGTTTCCATTATAGAAGGGAACTACATCGCATGTAATATCAAAAAATTCATATGTGTCTCTTATGAGAGGTATAAAGTAAATTAAGGAAGGTTTTATGGAAGAGTATTGTTTGAATTGGGCAGGAAATTAAGGGCAAGAACACACTAGAAATGGGGAAAAAAAGCAAAAGCAAACACATGGGGACAAAAAGAGCAGGATGAGGGCAACATTGGTGATCTTTCTAAATAATACTTACTATCCCAAAGTAGTTGTGAAGAAAACATTTTGTAAATTTTAAAGCTAAAAAAATGTGTTACTGAAGATAAATATGAACTTAAGAGACACTAGGAGGCTACTGTAAGATGCTTAAAAGAGTAACAATTGTAGAGACATAATATTAATTATCAGCACTGGGGTGAAAGTTAAAAAGGGAAGACTTATTAGATTACTACAATAGGACTTATAGAGAAATGGCAGCAGAGGGAAGAAAGTAAAAGATATCAAATTAGAAGATAAGACTTAGTGATGCTTTGGCCATTAAAGATGAGAAAAGTATAAGAAAGGTAAGGTTTCAAACCTGGAGTACTGGGTAAGTGGTGCTGCCTGCCACTGACATTCAAAATGGATTCTCTTTCAAAATTGGAGGTTCCAGGCATCTGGAGGAATAAATGTGGGAGAAGGCCAAGCATCAGATCCTCACACAGGAATGTCTAAATAGAAAGAAACTTTTTTTCCCAGAGAAAGAAGATATAAAATAGGTACTATAATTAGAGGTTGAACAAGTGACATAGTTCTTTTGCCACAAGTTTAGAAAGGACTTTAGAATATCACCTCTAAGGAAAAAGTGAATCTCAGCTAGGTTAATATACCATAAAAACTTAGCTTTTTTGAGATTAGGGAAAATGCCAGCTTACTTTTATACTGTAATTCTCATTCTTAGTCACTATACTCATAACAAAGAAAAAAATAGCACTTAGCATTGCCACAATTGTAGAATAGGGACAGATATTTATAGTGACACCTAGATCAGATAACAAGCACCCCTGAGAGCTCTTAGGAGGGGCACAGATGATTATTATTCTTTTGTTCTCCTACAAGTTAACAATTTGAACATTATTCTGACTGACACAGTTGCAATTGTCTAGTCCTGCCAACTGGGAATATTAACATAGGGTTAAGGTTGGGCCCTAAATTTTACAAATGGAAGAAGTTATCAGGAAGGCCTGAGTAGGCTTTAAAAAAAAAAAAAAAAAAAAAAAAGGTTCTAAAGACTTTTGTTGCATATAATAAAGAAATTTTTACAAAAATAGGAACATGACAAAGATGTGGCTTGTGAAGGAAAGAACTTGATGAAGTGGAATTAAATTAGTCACTACCAAAAAAAGCTAATCTGGGAACATTTGCTCAATTCAAAGCTTTTTTATTTATTTATTTATTTTTAACACGATGCCAGGCTAAGGTCCTACAGCCCCAAGAAACAGGCATTATTTGGGAGAAATCAGCCAAATGATTTCTGCACATAGTAAACAGCAAAGAGGTTATCTAACTCTCCCCACACCTGCCAATTTGTTACAATGACCTTAAGAATAATTTCCAACACTGGGTTGGAAGGGCAATCTCTAATTCAAGGCTACATTACATATGCCAAGCTAACCTACTCTAATCGATTCATCAAAGTTTTCAGCTGGAATTAATCTGACCTCATTTTAGAAATGACAGACTTCAGATTAATAGGGTGACTTATCAAAAATGATAATAGTTACCAACAGAACTAGGTAGGCTTAGACCTTGAGAGTCTGAGTTCCCAATCCAGCATCCTTGCTCTATTCTAAATCTAATAAAGGACCTATATTTAAAAAATGTCATGCTACAATGATATCCATATTTAAAGATATATGAAGATTCAAGACAACAATAATCGCTAACATTAATATGGTGCTTTAAGGTTTGCAAAGCACTTTGAATAACATGAAATTGTTCTTACAGTTTTCTGACACCGATTTTGGTGCTGATTACCTAGTCTGAATTACCTGGTTTTATCAGACCCTGAAAGCCACAAATTAGGCCAGCAATTGTTACTATGTAAAACATGGCTTGATTGATAAAAAAAAAAAGATACCAAATCTAATTAGCATTTCTGTTGATGTGCCAAAGAAAAATTTACATGCCATTTATAAAATTTAGAGAAATGTCTTGGGTGTGGTGCTCAGAATGATAAGTTTAGTGAAGGTTATTAGAACATTCACCGTAAACATGATACCACATTTATCTATCATAAGCCAATTTTCCTTGGCTAAAGATTCAAAAGGGTGTGTCCTCCTGAAGATGGAGGAAAAAATTCCACTCTCAATTAACTAAAAAGAATATCTTAAATAACTAAATAGATGCAATCTGACATCTAACACTTAGAATCTAAACAAACTTTAATAAAAAATAAGTTTACTTACTCACTAATATCTTTAACATCATTATCCCATTATCCTGGGAAATGGATATAACATTTAAGACTAAGTTAACAATTATATTAAACATACTTCTGAAATTGGCCTTTCCCATTCCACAAGAAAAAAATAACATTTTATTACTTTTGTTCGTGTGCAACTCCATGATTAAACAATTAATGTAACAATTAAATTCACAGATTTATTTTCTGAATTTTTCTTTTTTTTTCATTTAATTTCCTTCTCTTGCAAATTCATAAAAAAGGAAATCCCTGAAGCTTACCGTATTATGACCAACTAATCAGGTCCAATTTATTTTAAGTATTCTATAAACGTCAACATGTTCCTTATCTGAGTGTTCCTCGATCCTTGATAAAACCTCATTTCTTTGTCCTAACTAGCAAAAAAATCTCAATTAAAAAAACTAAAACACTTGTAGTGGACTTTAAAAAAAACAACCAAACACATTATATTAACAGGATCAAATAAATATTTAAATATATAAAAGTTAATCATATACAATAATGAAAAATCATCAACTTTGTTTCAAATATTACTATCAAGTAGAACTATATATTGTGAATAATGAAGCTGGGTTCCACAAAAGAATTTCTAATGACTTTATAATTTGTGGTAGTACAATAAGGACACCTTAATCAGATTTTAAAGTGCAGTACTACAAGTGTTATATGACACCCCCCCCAAAAAAAAAACAATGCACAGCTACACATTAGTTGCCACAAATGAGAAGTACCAAAGCAGTTATAAGAAAAAATGAGGAATCTCATGTAGCCTATGCAGAAGCCAGGTCTAGAAAATTATTATGAAAAGTAAATAATGAAATTAAATTTGCCCCACAGGAAAATCAGATCTCTATTCTGAATTGTTTTACCTCTTTCTTTTTTCTGGATCTATTCCCTAAAACCAAAGAAATACTGAGTGGAATTCTATTTCATAGATTAATTAGTTTGATTTTTATAAAGAACAGTGAAAAGAAGCAATGAAAAGAACCTAACTTGTAATGGGATTAGACCTAAAGTGTAAAGGGAGGAAGAAGGTTGCAATGGCTGCTTTCACATTACTTTTAATAAATCCCTTTTTATTGTTGTTTTTTGTTTTTACATTACATTCATTTCCAAAAGTATTTTTCCACTCTTCCCCTACACTGAGGACTTTCTTAAAAAAAAAAAAAAAAAAATCTATTTTAAGGGGGAAAAAAGGCAAAAAATCCATCTATCCAACAGCATATGCAATATACCATGCCCATAACCACTCCCACCCCAACCTCTCTCATGAAAGGAAGGAGAAATCTATACATTTTTAATAGCAGGACCTGTCTCCTAGGAAGGTAGGCCTTTTGTAGTTAGTCAAGATACATGTATTACCAGAAGAATGGAGTACACACTAACCACAATCATAGAAGTGAATGAGAATAAGTGGACAAAGAATCCCGAAGACAGAGGAAGCAACTGAAAAATTATGATACTTTATATCTGAAATTAATTTAAATATAGTTACAATTACTAAGCAAAAATACATGTATTACAATGAAATCTTAAAGCTTCAAATGGATCACAATACACAATTTTTGGACCTTAACCACAAATGCTTCGTCCTGTACTGTTGTATACAAATCATAAGATCTTGAGATCTGAACACGATAGCCCCAACGAGAAAGCTTTTTTCCTCCAGAAGTAGCTTCCTCAATTATTTTATACATACACACACATTTTCACTTCTCTATGATTAGGTAATTCTCAAGGACTAGACAAAGAAAATAATGTGAACAGAGGACCTGTTCATACTAAATATGTAACTATAACTACAAAGATGCACACTTTAATTGATTCACTATTAGTCTAAGAAGTTATTTTCCACTAAGGTTTTATGTTCTAATACATAAATTTACAATTGAAGTGGATCCATAAGAACATCATGCACCTTATTTCAGCCTTCATTTTTAAGAATTCACAGCTAAATCATTCTAAATCCATATCACTCCCAGAAACCCCAGAATAACCTAATCCTTAATATGATAGTGTCCCACACAGGCAAAGAGAAAGGCCCCTACAGGGTACAGCAAACACAAAGGCCCATCCTAGAGTGAAAGAGATTAGAAGAAAATCAATACAAATGACATGAGAGAACTACACTTATGACCTACGGCAGTGTCAATTACTTAGGGATGAATTCAATCCTTTGAGTCCACTAAATCCCCAGAGAGGAGTCCGAGTCTCACATGCATCTCTGGCAACCCTCCTGGTTGAATGAAAGAATATAGTGGAATGTATATAGCATCTGGCTTGGTCCTTCTCAAACTGAACAGTTACTGCTACACTGAGTAAGTGGAAGAATAGGAACAGCAAAGTTAAAATATGACTTTTTTCTAAAGAGAAGTAAAAAACTCAAGCAGGAAATTGATGATGCACAATAAACAAAAAAGAGATTTGTTAATGGGGAAATGCCGATATCCACAGGGCAGTGAATAAAAATGAGTTAAAGATGGGAGGATAACTAAAATTATTTACATGAAACATGGGAGGGATCAGTCAGTACAGGCTATGTTTAGAAAGATGGTCCTCATAAAAACAAATATCAAAATCTAAAATTTATTTTTCTAACATACTTGGTCAATTCTTTTTAAGATTAAATAGTACCTGAAACTAAGGTCTAATGCATGCATACTTCAAAGTTTCTTCTTTAAAATGAATTTCATATTACTACCATATATGAAGAGACCCAGAATTACTTTCTAAACAGTGTTTTAAATTCAGTTTCATAGTAAAAGTTTTCCAAACAAGATTTCTAGTGATTGATTTTATTCTCTACACGTCCCATGTCTTTGCTTCAATTACACATTTTTTTTTTCAGTGACATTAGTAAAAAATAAATCCACAAAACTAAATGCATTTCAAATGGTTTCTCTACACTTTCTTCCTAAGCAAATGCAAGCTTCTTCGAAGTTTGGGGGAGAAGGGGGGGGGGTTCTTCCTGACACCAGACAACAACTGACAGGAGGGTAAGCCCGAGGCTGTCAGAGAACTGGCGTCCCACCATCCCGGCAGTCTCTTCTGAATCCCCTGCTTCCTGCACTATGACAGAATTAATAGTCATCTGCCTTGGTAGTCATCAGAACACAGTAAAGGATTTCTGCTTCTCCCTGGCCTTGGTCTTCAAACGCTCCAGCCCAAGACAGACACAAAATGAAATCAAAAGCCCCCAGCAGGGGAGCTGCACAGCCTCTTTTCCCGGGGGTCCCGGCGTGGGAGGAGGGGAAGTCCCCAAGGACTCGACTGAGGGTGGTTCTCCAAGAGGGGATCGTTCGGAATGGAGCCCCGGAAAACGAACCGGCTCCAAGGGATGTGTCAGTCAGTGCAAGCAGGGACTGCTGCCCCGCGGTCGGCCGTTCCCTACCCGTAGGCGGAATGAAGGAACGGAGGTCCCTGCTCTCCCTACACCCGCAGCAGAGGTGCCACAGCCCCGCAGCCCGAGGCGGCCCCGGCCTCCCCCTCAGGGCCGCCTCCCCGAGGAAAGGGAAGAAAAAGGAGGGGGGTGGGGAAAGAGCCGGGCCTGCCCCGACCTCCCCGCCCAGCCCCCCGCACTCACAGCGGCGCCGCGCTCCCGCTCTCCGCCCCGCCGGCCCGTCCACTCGTAGCGAGCGGCTGCCGAGATCCCGGCGCTCCCCGCAGAGCAGCGCCCGCCGCCGCCCGGTAGCCGCAGCACCAGAGCCGCCTCGCTTCCGCTCCTCCAATGTACTCCCGCGAGAACTTCCTCTTCTCCGTCGGCCCGTCCAGGCCCCGCCCCCCCAGGAGACTTCCCTCTTCCTCTCTACTTCCCCTCCCCCGCCACCCAGTGAAAGGGGCCCCAGAGCGCAAGCGTTCACTCCCCGGCCCTGCCCAGCAGGTGGGGAAACCTTCGCGGAGTGTCCCTCTGCGCAAGCGCAAACCCGAGCGCTGGTCCCGGCCCGCCTCCGAGCAGGTGTCAAGGGGCAGGCGGGCAGGCGGGCAGGCATCCACCCTTCCCCCACCTCCTAAAGGAAGCTGTAACTGTTTTGAGAACCAGAGCAAAGACGCCACCTCCTGCCCTCCAGACTTCCCTCTCGCCTTCTTGAAGTGGTTGTAACTCTTTGCTAGCCTTGATCGTGTCTTTTCCTGACAGCGCGCGCTGTAAAAATGATAACACATCACCCATTATTAGGGTACCCTAAAGATGACAAGAGATGAGAGAGGAGAAAAAGTCTTCTCTGTGCAAAAAAAATAAAGTGTTCATGCCAGTATCGCTCCTAATAGGGAAAGAACCTGGAAATCATCTTTTTGTCTGAAGATTCGGGAATGACTTGAATAAATTGTGGTATATCAACAAAATGGAATTTAAAAAAAAATATTGACATACAAAATGAGTGAAAAAAGGAGAATCAAAATACATTGAAAATGCCTGAAAATTACTTCACAGAAAAAAAATTAATTCGAAAGGAAAAATGGAAACAAAAAGGACGTTTTTGTGTATGCAGCTTTTTAAACAAATTGTAAATAATTAGGTTTAGAGTATTATTTATGGAACATTCTCTCTAGATTATCCCCCAGCTCGCATTCATACTTGAGAATGGATCCCAGAGGTAGCTGGGAGTACAGATTCAGGTACCTATTATTACAACTACAATTCAAGAACCTCCACTGGGATGCTTATCATTAACAATTAGTCAACAGACTCAATTAACTCTTAGCAAAGGTATTTAACTAAGATAGCATAATCAAGTCAACAAACATTAATTTATTAAGTGCCTTCTATGTGCCAGGCACTGTACCAAGCTCTGAGAATACAAAGAAAAGCAAAATTCCCCAGAGAGTTCTTGTTTAGAAGTTCACAATCTAATGGGAAAGATAACGTATAGATGACTATGTACAAACAAGATATTTAGAGAATATAGTGGAGAATATCCTAAAAGGGAGATAGTGCATTTAAAAGGGACCAAGAAAGGCTTCTTACATAACATGGAATTTTAGCTTTTAAAATTATTTTTAATAGTAGCTCTTAACCTTCAAAATACATGCAAAGACAGTCTTCAACACTCACCCTTGCAAATCTCTGCTCCAAGTTATTCTCCCTCTCTTTCTCCCCCATCCCAGACAGTGAGCAATTCAATATATGTTAAACATGTGCAACTCTTTTGTACATACCTCCACATCCATCATTCTGTACAAGAAAAAACCAGCCCCAAAAGGGGAAAAAATGAGAAAGAAAGAAAAAAGCAAGCAAACAACTTTAGCTGAGTTTAAAGGAAGCTAGGAGACCAAAGGGAGAAAATTCTAGTCATGGCAAATGTCTAGAGATACAGTATCATATATGAGGAAAAGCAAAGGGTTCAATGTTACTGGATTGTAAAAGGAAGTAAAGAGTAAAAAACTAGAAAGGCAGGAAGTAGTTAGATTATGGATTTTTATCTACAAAATATTTTTTACATTAAGGCTGGGGTGTACCCTCCCAAAAATATACTCAGTGTTAGTGGAATGAATAAGCCCATATATGGCACTGGGGGTATGCATAGGATATCCAAGAGTTTGCTGAAAACTTTTCAAGGCTATTCATTCACCTTTGGTATCCATCTGTCATCCAACTGTCACCTGTATCTCCAAAAATCTATAGCATGTGCAGCAACTAGTAAATCAAATGGCAGATGGGCTAAAGCAGGCTGCAGGTAACCAACAGGCCTCAAACCAGTTGGTAAACTAAGAGGATGTCTACCTGAAGCATGTGAAAATTCTCTTCCCACCCCTACCATGGAATGGGTGGATGAAAATTTGTTCCAACTACTATGAAGGTGGCTGAAGCAAGTGAAGTGCTTAGAGCTTGGTGATATAGCAAAGATGTCAAGGTCACCCAATGCATTCCAGGCTAGTTGTCTTGAATTTTATCTTATCAAACAAATTTCCATGATTCTAGAAGAGAGAATGAAACTGATGACTTTGTTAACTTACTTAAATCCAATTCATATGAAAGTCTTCATCCATAATGTCTTCAAAAATGAAGGAAAAACAACAAATGAGGCTATGTGTCAAGAAAATATGTTGGGGGCAGCTAGGTGATACAGGAGATAGAGTACCAGCTCTGAAGTCAGAAGGACCTGAGTTCAAATTTGACCTCAGACAGATAACATGTCTTAGCTGTGTGGCCCTGGGCAAGTCACTTAACCCTAACTGCCTCAGCAAAAAAATAAAAACAACACACAAAAGAAAATATGTAGTTGGATAATTGTGGAAAGATGTACAGAAGAATTGTAGATGTTTAACATATATTGGATTACTTGCCATCTAGGAGAGGGAGGAGGAAAGGAGGGAAAAATTTTAGAACACAAGATTTTACAAAAGTGAATGTTGAAAATTATCCAAGCATATATTTTGAAAATAAAAATCTTTAATAAAAAACAAAAGAGAGCACATCAATCACATGCCAAAATAAAGGTTAAAAAAAAAAAAAAAAAGAAAATATGTGGTCAAAGCAACTCATGCCTCTAGCACCCAGGGGCTTTAATGTCCTTCCTCTACTTGTGGAATCTTCTGGAAATTTTTTCTGGGGCACTATGTTTCTGCTAAAGATGAGCAAATGGGCTATTAGAGCTCTTACTCTATAAAGTTTGAAAATTCTCTGTAAGTGACTGAAATGTGTTTGTGTTTACTTTCAACTATACCGTGAATTCTTTGAATTCATTTTCCCAATTGCTAAACAGTAATATAGCCAGTATGGATGCCCCAAAAGGTAAAAGAAGTATACTAATGTATAATAAGGCTAGAAAGAGAGGTTGGAGTTAGATTGCAAATGGCTTTAAATGTCAAATTGAGAAGTTCTATTTTATCCTAGAGATAATGGGGAACTAGTGAAATTTATTACGTAGGAAAGTGATTCCCCTGAGAAATTGGTGCCCCTTAAGTTGACTGAATCCATAACATAAGGATTGGTTGAAAGAATTGGCTAACACATGCAGCTTGATTGACAGATTTCCCTTTGCCATGAGAGTCAACACAATCTTCCAATTTAAAGCACTTCTAATGGAGACAAGGTGGGGCTAAACTTAGTTGATCAATGTTGCATACTTGCCAAAAATCCTTTCCATTTTCATCGAATTTCCTTTTGGTTAAGTGTTACATGGTATTCAATTAGCTTATTTCATCCTAACTTCATCCTAAACCATGAAACCAGACTGAACCTGGGAAATTGTAATCAGGAAAATGTAACTAGTTAATTAATCATTTGGATATGATGGGTTTGAGTGTCTATGGGTCATCCAGTTTGGAATGCCCAACAAGTCGCTGATATGAGAATATCATTCAGGAGAGAAACTGCATCTGAAAATTTCCTAAGAAAATTACAGAAAAGATCATTAAAAAGATAGTAAGTGAATAGCTAAAAAAGGAAGTAGTGATTATAAAGAGACAGCATGGTTTCATCAAAAATAAATCATGCTATCCTAACCTTATTTAAAATTTTGACAGTATTACTAAATGGATAGAGGAGGGCACTGTTGAAAATATAGTTTGCCAAGATTTTAGTGATGCTTTTGATTAAAAAAAAAAAAAGATATTAAGGGACAGCTAGATGGCACAGTCAATAGAGTACCAGCTCTGAAGTCAGAAGGGAACCTGAGTTCAAATCTAACCTAGACACTTAATACCTCCTAGCTGTGTGACCCTAGGCAAGTCACTTAACTCTAATTGCCTTAAGGGGAAAAATCATATTATTCTTATGGAAGGGATCAATAGATATGAAATAGATTATAACAAAATCAGATGGATTCAGAACTAATTAGATGGACAAATTCAAAGAGTAATTATCAGTCATTCATTGTCAACATAGTAGATCTCTAGTGGAGTGCCCTAGGGACTTGTGCTTGGTTCTGTGTTAACATTTTTTAAATTAATGACTAGGGATAAAGTTATTATGGCATGTGCATCAAATTTTCAGATGACACAAAACTGAGAGTTAACAGTGGATGATGGAGTCAGGATACAATAGGATCTTGGCACCTAGAACATTGGGTTTGATTTTAAAAGAAGAAATTCAATGGAGACAAACATAAAGTGTTATACTTAGGTATTAAAAAAAAAAAAAATCAACCTCCCAAGTACAAGATTAAAGGAGGCATGGTTAGACAGTTCCAAAAAAGTCCTTGAGGGTTCTAATGAACTGCAAGTTCAATATAAGCTGGTGGATATCCAGAATGGTGAAGAGCACTGAGTCCATGGTATATGAGCATTGGTTGAAAGAACTAGGTATGGACGTAGCTCTTTTCAACAATAAGATAATTCAAGGCAATTCCAATGGACTTATGATGGAAAATGCCATCCACATCCAGAGGGAGAATTAAGGAGACTGATTGTAGCATAATACATAATACATAATACAATGAAAGCATAATACTTTCATCTTTTTTGTTGTTGTTGCTGTTTGTATGCTTGCTTTTTTCCCTTTCTCATCTTTTCCCCCTTTTGATATGATTTTTCTTCCATAGCATGACAAATATGAAATATGTTTAGAAGAATTGCACATTTTTAACTTTTATCTGATTGCTTGTTCTTTTGGGGAGAGAAGAGAGGAGAAGAAGGAAAAAAATTTGAAACACACGATTTTGCAAGGGTAAATATTGAAAACTATCTTTGATTGTATTTAGAAAAATGAAATAGTATTAAAAATTTTTTTAAAAGAGGAAGAACTAGCTGTAAAAATATTTATAGCAGTATTTTCTGTGGTGGCCAAGAAATAGAAATTGAGAGAGTTCCAGTCAATTGGAGAATAGCTGAACAAATATACTATGTGAATGTGATGGAACATTATTATATTATAAGGAATGGAGGGTATAATTTTGAAGAAACCTAGGAAGACTTGTATGGATTTGATGCAGGTTTAAGGTAACAAAATAGAAGAATAATTTATACAATAACAATAATACTGCAAAGACAACTTTGAAAAACTTGGGAATTCTGATCAGTGCAATGACCACCTGTGTTTCCAGAGAACCCATCATAAAGCATGCTACCTATCTCCTGAGATAAAGTAATGGATTCATATTTATAGGCTGAGACATTGGGACTTGGTGGCCAAGATCATTTTGGGGAATATGTTTTGCTTGACTATACATATATATATATATATATATATATATATGTATATATATATTTTAATGGTATTTTCAAATACATGCAAAAATAATTTGCTTGACTATATATATAAATGGTATTTTGAAATACATGCAAAAATAATTTTTGACATTAACTTTTTTTATTATAGCTTTTTATATACAAAACATATGCATGGGTAATTTTTCAACATTGACGCTTGTAAAAACTTGTTTCAATTTTTCCTTTTCTTCCCTCCACCCCCTCCCTTAGGTTGCAGATAGTCCCATACATATTAAATATTCAACATTCACTTTTGCAAAACCTTGTGTTCCAATTTTTCTCCTTCTCTTCCCTATTCCTCCCCCCCTAAGACAGCAAACAATCTGATATGGGTGAAACATATATATATATATATATGGGGTTTTTTTCATAATTATAACTTTTTATTGACAGAGCCCATCCCTGGGTAATTTTTTACAACATTATCCCTTGGACTCACTTCTGTTCTGACTTTTCCCCTCCTTCCCTCCACCTCCTCCCCTGATAGCAAACAGTCTTATACATGTTAAATATGGCATAGTATATCCTAGATACAATATATGTGTGCAGAACCAAACAGTTTTCTTGTTGCACAGGAAGAATTGGTTTCAGAAGGTAAAAATAACCCGGGAAGAAAAACAAAAATGCAAACAGTACATTCATTTCCCAGTGTTCTTTCTTTGGGTGTAGCTGCTTCTGTCCATCATTGATCAATTGAAACTGAGTTAGATCTCTTTGTCAAAGAAATCCACTTCCATCAGAATACATCCTCATACAGTATCATTGTCGAAGTATATAATGACCTCCTGGTTCTGCTTATTTCACTTAGCATCAGTTCATGTAAGTCTCTCCAAGCCTCTCTGTATTCATCCTGCTGATCATTTCTTACAGAACAATAATATTCCATAACATTCATATACCACAATTTACCCAACCATTCTCCAATTGATGGGCATCCATTCATTTTCCAGTTTCTAGCCACCACAAACAGGACTGCCACAAACATTTTGGCACATACAGGTCACTTTCCCTTCTTTAGTATCTCTTTGGGCTATAAGCCTAGTAGTAGCACTGCTGGATCAAAGGGTATGCACAGTTTGATAACTTTTTGAGCATAGTTCCAGATTGCTCTCCAGAATGGCTGTATGTAATCATAGTTCCACCAACAGTGTATTAGTGTCCCTGTTTTCCCACATCCCCTCCAACATTCTGCATTATCTTTCCCTGTCATTCTAGCCAATCTGACAGGTGTCTAGTGGTATCTCAGAGTTGTCTTAATTTGCATTTCTCTGATTAATAATGACTTGGAACATCTTTTCATATGGCTAGAAATAGTTTCAATTTCTTCATCTGAGAATTGTCTGTTCACATCTTTTGACCATTTATCAATTGGAGAATGGCTTGATTTCTTATAAATTAGAGTCAGTTCTCTATATATTTTAGAAATGAGGCCTTTATCAGAACCTTTAACTGTAAAAATGTTTTCCCAGTTTATTGCTTCCCTTCTAATCTTGTCTGCATTAATTTTGTTTCTACAAAAACTTTTCAATTTGATATAATCAAAATTTTCTATTATGTAATCAATAATGATCTCTAGTTCTTCTTTGGTCATAAATTCCCTCCTCTTCCACATGTCTGAGAGGTAAACTATCCTATGCTCTTCCAATTTATTTATAATCTCATTCTTTATGCCTAGGTCATGAACCCATTTTGACCTTATCTTGGTGTATAGTGTTAAGTGTGGGTCAAGGCCTAGTTTCTGCCATACTAATTTCCAATTTTCCCAGCAATTTTTGTCAAATAGTGAGTTCTTATCCCCAAAACTGGGGTCTTTGGGTTTGTCAAATACTAGATTATTAAAGTTATTGGCTGTTTTGTCCTTTGAACCTAACCTATTCCATTGATCAACTAGTCTATTTGTTAGCCAATACCAAATGGTTTTGGTAACCACTGCTTTATAATACGATTTTAGATCTGGTACAGCTAGGCCACCTTTATTTGATTTTTTTTCATTAATTCCCTTGAAATTCTTGACCTTTTGTTTTTCCATATGAACTTTGTTGTTATTTTTTCTAGGTCATTAAAATAGTTTTTTGGGATTCTGATTGGTATAGCGCTAAATAAATAGATTAGTTTAGGTGGTATTGTCATCTTTATTATATTTGCTCACCCAATCCAAGAACATTTAATATTTTTCCAGTTGGTTAGATCAGACTTAATTTGTGTGGAAAGTGTTTTGTAGTTTTGCTCATAAAGTTTCTGATTTTTTCCCTTGGCAGATAGATTCCTAAATATTTTATACTATCAGTAGTTACTTTAAATGGAATTTCTCTTTGAAACTCTAGCTGTTGGATTTTGTTAGTGATATATAAAAATGCTGATTACTTATGTGGGTTTATTTTGTATCCTGCAACTTTGCTAAAGGTGTGGATTATTTCTAATAACTTTTTAGTAGAATCTCTGGGGTTCTCTAAGTATACCATCATATCATCAGCAAAGAGTGATAATTTGGTTTCCTTGTTGCCTACTTTATTTCCTTTAATCTCTTTCTCAACTCTTATTGCCAAAGCTAGCATTTCTAATACAATATTGAATGGTAATGGTGATAGTGGGCAACCTTGTTTCACTCCTGATCTTATTGGGAATGGTTGCAGTTTGTCCCCATTACATATGATGCTTACTGATGGTTTTAAATAGATGCTACTGATTATTTTAAGGAAAAGTCCATTTATTCCTATACTCTCAAGTATTTTTTAATAGGAATGGATGTTGGATTTTATCAAATGCTTTTTCAGCATCTATTAAGATGATCATATGGTTTTTGTTAATTTGGTTATTAATATGACCAATTATACTGATAGTTTTCCTAATATTGAACCAGCCCTGCATTCCTGGTATAAATCCTACTTGATCATGGTGTATTATCTTGGAGATGGATTTTAGCATCAATATTCATTAGGGAGATTGGTCTATAATTTTCTTTCTCTGTTTTCAACCTAACTGGTTTAGGTATCAGTACCATATCTGTGTCATAAAAGGAATTTGGTAGGACTCCTTCATTCCCTATTTTTTCAAATAGTTTATATAGCATTGGGGCTAATTGTTCTTTGAATGTTTGGTAGAATTCACATGTAAATCCATCTGGTCTTGGGGATTTTTTTTAGGGAGTTAATTAATAGCTTGTTCTATTTCTTTTTTGAAATGGGACTATTTAAGCAATTTACTTTCTCCTCTGTTAATCTGGGAAGCCTATATTTTTTGGAGGTAGGAAAATGGGAATTAAAAGAGCACCTACAGATACTATGGTGTGCTAGAGAATCAAATTGTAAGAAGTATTGAGATTGCCTTGCAGCAGTGAAAGGCTAATTAAAATACATAATACAAAATGCATATCTGAAGATCACAATTCCTTTAAATTCCATCCAGCAACATGCAAATAGGAGCAGAGTAAGTAGACAGTAGAAATAACCCAGGGCTGGGATCTAGCAATGTCAATACTAGCTGTGTGACCTTGGTAAGTCACTTAACTCTTTTTGCCTCAGTTCTTCATCTGTAAAATGAACTACAGAAGGAAATGGCAAAAAACCACTCCTGTACCTCTGCCAAGAAAACCCCCAAAGTGGCGTCACAAAGAGTCAGATGTGACTGAAACAACTGAGCAACTATAAAAAGACTGGAAATAAAATGCAGGGGCCACAAACTCATTAATACAGGATAGTATACTATTGAAAGGCTTAACTAAAGGGTCAGGATTATGAAAGAAGTAAAATCATGTCACTTCCTTGCTTAAAACTTTCCAGACAACTGATTATCCTTTATGTACAGTTCATATTCCTTTGCTTGTCATTAAAATGCCTGTGCAATCTGAAATAACTTTTATCTTTTCAGCCTTATTCCATATTACACCCTTCCACATACTCTACTCTTTAGATAAAATGAACTACTCTTTGTTCCCATGTGTATTTTCTTACCTATGTGACTTTCTTGAACCATTCCTATTGAATTCCCAACTATCCTTTTCCAATATGTTACAACTGCTGCTAGGTATGAGGAGGTGATCTCTAGAGACATTAGACTACTGAGTTCTAGAACCACATGTGTGATCTAGTTCAGATTTATTCTTGGGGAAACTTGACCCTAAAATATGGGTCAGATTCATTTCCCTAAAGTTTTTGGCTCTTCACACTCCCACTCCAAATGCCCAGAAAAAAATTCATTAAAGTTTAGGTTTTTACCATGTCTAGGGTTTTGCCAAAAGGGGGAGTAAAAAAATACTAACATATAATATAAATCAAATAGGGGACAAATACTTATTTCCTCCACACAAAAGAAATGCTTAACATACAGATGACTCAAGCAGAAATTGATCAAAGGATTTGAAATATAATTCAATATCATAATTACTGTTATGTTCAGAAGACACCAAAAGAAACTTAAATAAATGGCAATGATAACTCCAATTATATTGTTTAGAGAGCGGGAACTTAAACCTCAGAATATGCAGTTTTCATGACTACTGGGTTCATATTCCATCTATAGTTCATTTGGTTCTGCCAAACATACATGACTAAATGACCCTGAATCTCCAACCTCTTGAACTCACAGACTTGTCTCCAAAACTGGCTGTGTCTCTCTTGGAATTACTGTTCAGTCATCTGGACTCAGGAAAGAAAATGCAAAGTAGATGCAGGGCAGAGAGGAGAAAGCAGTGTGGAATACCAAATCCTAAATTCGGATCATCTAGTGCCCTTCCTAGCTATTACGGGCTAGCAACAGTTCATCAACTCTCTTCATTTGTAAGAAGGTCACCGGAATTCTCTTCTACCCCTACAGGAACAGATTTTAATAATACCGCTATGATTTGCAGACAGAAAGAGACTTTTGAGGGCAGTTCATTTCCTTTTAAAGATACATGGTGTTTCTGGCTTTCCTTTCTTAGTGGCTAGTAAAGAGTTTGCTTTGTCATACCCAAAGAACCAAAGCCTTTAGTTCTGAGTCAGTTATGCCTGAAGTACAGACTTCATTATCCCCAAAGAAACCAAGCATTAAATTAGCATATATGATCAGCTATAAACAAACTGTAGATCTAGACATCTCCTTTTACATTTTAAAGCCTAATTCAAATATTAATTCTTCCATGAAGCCTGTCCTGATATGTCCAGGGAAGGACTGCTCTTTCTTTTCCCTTAGACTTCACATAATACTTGCATCTTTCTAATGTACTCATCATATCATGTATTCTTCTATATTATAGTTATTTGTATGTGCCCTACGTCCATACTAAATTATAGGTTCTAAGTGAAGAATATATTTCCATATCCAGGAATATGTTGGAGTTGACTCATATCACCTCAGGAGAGCCAATTGTTAAATTTTCTGTGAGTATTTAAATCTTGGAGATCATGAAATGCTAAAAATCAGGTTTTGATTTATTGTTTGGTTGATTTCTAGACTTAAGAAAGTGATGGAGAAAATATTAATAATGCAGATTAATGGCATTGCACCTATTAGTGTGCCACTAAGCACCATGAAAGCAAAGGTAGCATTCTTTTTTAACTTAGTATCTCCATTTCCATTTCCCCACCATTCTATTATAGAGTTCTATTCACTGCAAGTGCTTCCAAAATACTTACAGAAAATGATAGTGAAATTAATATAGTGTGTGCAAATACAGAAAAATAATATTTGAAGTCCCCAGAGTAGATGAAAGGAGAAAGTAATAATAGCCATCATTTATATAGTGATTACTATGTGCTAACTGCTTTCATAGCCACTGAAACAAACTGTTTGCATCTACACATTCTGCTAGGGGAAGTCTTCACATGCTTGGGATAGACATCCCTCTAACTAACCCATGAGTTTGAGGACTGTCAGTTACCTTCAACTGGTTTAGACCCTCTGCCAAAAAGGTTTTCCCGGATGTGGCTGCTGCATATGCTACAGCTTCTTGGAGCCACAAATAAGAATTGGGTGACAAGTGCATACCAAAGGTAGATGAGCAGCTCTGAAAAGGGCTTAGAATACCCTCATTCTAGCGGTTCTAGTTCTCCCTAAACAGTATATCCTGAAGCATTGCCAATCATCTTGACTTATGTCATGCCACTGATTTAGAGAACTCAGAAAGGAAGAATGAGTCTGACAGCTTCGTGCAAATGTGCCTCACAAATTAAATTCATGAGAACGTCAAGAGATCATCCATGAAGGTGTTAATCCCCTTTAAAAATAATGGACATATAACTATATGTCAGAGACTATGTTACATACTTTACAATTATTATATATCAACTGATCCTCACAACAACCTTGGGACATAGGTGCTATTGTTAGCCTCATTTACAAATAAAGAAACTAAGGCAAACTGAAGTTAAGTGATTTACCCAGGAATACACAGTAACTCAATGTCTGAGACCAAATTGGACCTCAATTTTTATTGCCTTTGGGCACTTTTAAAAACAGTATAGATATGACAATTTGAGAGAACAAAGCCCAAGATCATTCTATTTATAGAAAAAAAAAGGTTTAAATGCATATGATGATAGAATATAATACTAAAAAGCAACCTGATGGAGCAAAAAGAATCTTGCACGTAGAAGATATATCCCAGTCTAGATTACACTTGGCCACCAACTAGCTGTATGGCTCTGGTCAAGTCACTTAAACTCTCATTTTTTTCCTCTGTGAAACAGGGATATTAACAGCTACACTGTCTACTATAAAAATCAAATGAGAAAGTATATATGAAAGTGCTTTGAAATATGCAAAAATTAGACTCCTAGCTAAAATGGTTACTCAAAGGAATTTAAGCTGGACCTAACAACTTTTAGAAACATCTGTTAATAAATAACAAATTCCAAATGGAATTTGAAAACCAAAGAAAAGCCCCTCTGAGATCATTCAACCTATAAAGAACAGCACAAAGAAATAAGCCTAAAATAAAACATCTCCAGGAGGCCTCTGAGTGGATACAGCTCAAAGAAACTGGCCAATTGTGATGGCCTGGTATTTGGGGATTCCCCAAGAGATTAGCTTCAAGCCAGCCTCAATTCTGGTGGAACTACTCCAGTTGCTAAGGTTCAGACCAGAGCTTGAAACTTCACACCTCTGGGTTGGTAATTAAACAAGGAAACTATGGATACTAGCATTACTAGGTTCTGGGACTCCATAGAGGACCAGGTTGAAGCCGGCTCATGTGGGTCAAGCTATCAATTGATTTGAGTCCTGAAGCCATATATCTCCAGTAGGTGAACTACCTAAAGAAATTGACAAAGTCAGCATGACTAGTTGGGGAAGCCTCAGAAGTCAGAGTGAGTGTGCAACCAGTTCCTGTTCCTAGGCCAGGATATTAATATCAGAACATCACTGTGGAAAAAGTCAGAGTCTGGCTCCAGGCATTCTTCTACTTAGAGACCAGAGAGTAGCAATCTCTGGACATTCTTCTACTAGTTGGGCCTAGTCAGTTCATCTAACATTGCAAGAGGAGGCAGAACCTGGCCCTAGGCAAAAAAAAAACAAAACCCCAAAACAAACCCAAAACATTAATTCACTATAAGTATGAGCAAACAAAGGGGGGAAACTCTGTTGTAATAAAGCAATACTTTGATGAAACATAGATAAGTCATAAGACAGAGAAAATAACTCTTAAATCACAGAGTTCAAGGGAAGAAATCCATCTAGATTGGCCAAAAGTTCTCCAAGAACATGTAAAATAAATAAAGAACTAAAACATATATTTTTTTAAATGACAGGACATATGGAACAATTTTTTTTTTATTTAATAGCCTTTTATTTACAGGATATATGCATGGGTAACTTTACAGCATTAACAATTGCCAAACCTCTTGTTCCAATTTTTCACCTCTTACCCCCCCACCCCCTCCCCTAGATGGCAGGATGACCAGTAGATGTTAAATATATTAAAATATAAATTAGATACACAATAAGTATACATGACCAAAACGTATATGGAACAATTTTTAAGAAAAATGGGGAAGCTTACTTAAGTAGTCAACAAACTAAAAAAGAATAGAAAAAATAAAAATGTTAAATGATTCAATGAAGCAATAAGAAATGCTAAAACAAAGTCAAAGGATTGAAAAGTTATAAAAAGTGAGGTTATCAATAATCAAAAATGATTGATCTGGAAAATAAGAAAAAGAGAAAATCTAAGAATCACTGGACCACTGGAAAATCCAATGAAAAACATGAGCACCATATCTTAAGAAATTGTTGATTTATTAAAGCTGCCTAGAAATAGATTTTGAGATGAAAGAAAGAATCTACCAATTATCTCCTTAAAAAACCCCAAATCAAACATACTGCAAAATATCATAGCCAAAATCACAGTTTTCAGATTAACTTCAAAAGGTATAGGACAAGCAGTCAGAAATAAAAAGATGATATATTAAAGAACCTTAGTTAGGATCACAGAAGATTTAGCTGCATCTACTTTAAAAGAAAGCAAATCTTGGATTATTATATACCAAAGGGCAAAAGAAAAAGTTTTATAACCAATAATAACAGATCCTATATAAGTATAGTTCTGTGGGGGAGAAGTTGGATCATAGAATAAAAGAATAAAATACATTAAGCATTCCTATTGGAGAACCAGAACTGGGTTCTTTTCAACACAGAATCAAAATTCAAGAAAAACCTAGAGAGAGAACTTCTTTAAGCATTGTGAAAAGAATAAATGATAAACTGTTTACATACTAAAAGAAGACAAAGAAATAATTGGCCCTTGAAAACCTAAGAGCCAAAGAAAGAACAAAGAAAGTCTATTTCAGGACTGGTGTGGAATTTTGTACTGTTTTGTTTGGTTTAATAGAATAAAGAAAAAGGAACATATTAAAGTAAAAATTAAGAAGAGACTTATTATTCCTCACAATTGGTGTATATTAGAAGAAAAATACATAAATGTGGAAGCAGGAATGGGGAAGTGGACAATTCATGGACCACACTCATCTGAGTAGTAGATAGAAGGATTGAATAGACATACACACAGAGACAGTATAATGTAAAAATAAAGTGGAAGGAGAATGGTAGAATAGAAGTGCAGCCAAGCTTTATCTCACAAACAGCTCTCCAAATAGATTTGGTGCATTTCAATGCACCAAATTGAAATGATTAGAAAATCCAAGAACAAAAAAATCACAATGAGTCATTTTTCCAACTTAGGCTAGTATAAAGAAAAAGAGAAAGACCATGTTTAGTGAATATGGTGTGTAGCCAGAAATGCCTACATAGAGCATTCCAGTGCAGAGGGAGACTGTGCACCAAGGAAAGAAGAGGTTCTAAATCTAGCAAAGAAAGACCTACCTTTATGTTCAGTATTCAAAAATAGATTCCAATAGGCCTCTCTTTCAGGGACTACCCAATTCCAGAACATAGATCCAGGGCTGACTGAGAAAAAGTCCTACATCTAGAGGTAGCATTCCAGGTGAGGAACAAGGACATAGACTGTACACTGAACATGGAGCAAGTTCAGAAACAAAAAGAAGCTGTGTGGCTCTGACCCCAAAAGGAAAGCAGGATCTCAATTCCAACTTTCAGTACAGTATAAAACCTAAAGTGGGATAACCAGAATAAGAATCCTAGGCCGAATGGAAGCCTGCAGTTTTTTTGATAGGAATGAACAGAGCTTCCCAGCTAGGTGATAGTGTGTGTCCTAAAATAGTCTCCTGAAATTTCAAATAGGGCAAGACCACAGATTTGGTACTCAGATTCAGACCCAGGTCAGAAGCTTGCAGAACTCATGACAGAAAAATAGTGTTCAGACCTTGTCCTGGATCAGACTACTTTAGCACTAAAAGTTTTCAGATCTCCAGCCTAAGATTCCTCTGAGATCCTGAACTAATATAGTTCTTAATAGTACTAATCATATGAAAAAAAAATGCTCTACATCACTATTGATTACAGAAATGCAAATTAAAACAACTCTGAGCTGCCACCTCACATCCTTTAGATTAGCAAATATGACAAAAAGGAAAATGACAACTGCTGGAGAGGATTTGTTGGTTCTTCTGATATAGAATTTCTGTTGAGATGTTTATTTTAAAACTTCGTGGAGGAGAATTTTAGGAGAGTTCAGGGAGATTTGGGAAAACCCAAATATCATTAGGTCAAACAAGAGAGTCTAAAAGTGATTTTGTTATGCTTTGGTTACTTAAAAAAAAAAAAAAAAGAAAGGAAAAGAAAGAAAAGGGAAAAAAATCTCATATAAGTAACTACAAAAATAGAAGATTAAACAAATAAAGTAAAGGTGAGAGAGTGGGACCACTTGAATCTCACTTTTAACTGGTCAAAAGAAGATGATATGATGATAGGGAATTCTAGAGAATAAACTAAAACACTATTTGAAATAACAACTTTAGCAAAATTGTAACATGTAAAACAAAACCACATAAATTATCAACATTTCTATATATTATCAAGAAAGTTGAAGAAGACGATAGAAAGAGCAATCCCATTTAAAATAACTGTAGATGATATAAAATATTTGAAAGTTTACGTGTCAAGACACATCTAACAACCATATGAATACAATTATAAAACACCTTTCACAAAAATAAAGTGAGATCTAAACAATTTAAAAAATATTAATTGCTCATAAGTAGGCTGAGCCAACATAATAAAAATGACAATTCTATCTAAATTAATTTACTTATTCAATGCCTTCCCAATCAAACTATCAAAAATTATCTTACATAGCCAGGAAAAAATCATAACAAAATTCATCTGGAAAAATAAAAGATCAAGAATATCAAGGTCAAGAATTTAATAATTTAATAAAAGTACAAGAATGTTTAAAAATGCAAAAGAAGATCTAAAGCTACATTATAAATCAACGATTATTAAAACTAGTTAGTATTGGCTAAGAAATAGAGTAGAGATCAATGGAATAGATTACGTATACTAGACACAGTAGTAAATGATGGTAGTAAGCTTCTGGGATAAGAGCTTGGGAAAACTCTGGGATTTGAGAAAAAGCTGGGAAAACTGGAAAATAACATGGCAGAAACAAGGCATGGGCCAACATTTCACATCATATACCAAGTCAAGGTCAAAATGAGTACATGATTTAAATGTAAAAAATGATACCACACCAAATTAGGAGAGGAAGGAGAAGGGAAGAATTCCCTTTGGAGAAGGAAAGAATTTATGACCAGAGAACATTATAAAATATAAAATGGATAGTTTTGATTACATCAAATTAAAAAATTTCTAAACACTCAGTGGATGTTTATCAGTTGAGGAATGGCTAGATAGATTATGGTATATGTATGTTATGGAATGCTATTGTTCTATGAAAAACTGTTAGCAGGGTGATTTTGGAAAGGCCTGGAGAAATTTACATAAAATGATGATAAATGAAGTAAGTAGAATCAAGAGAACATTGTACACAATGGCAACAAAATTATGTGATGATCAACTCTGATCAGGACATTGCCCTTTTCAACAATGAGGTGATTCAGGCCAATTCCAATAGACTTGTGATGGAGAAAGGCAACTCCATTAAGAAAGAGGCATGTGGGGACTGAATATGAATCACAACATAGTATTTTCATGTTTTTTGTTGTTCTTTGCTTGCTTTTGTGCAGCATGATAAATGTAGAAATATATATAGAAGAATTGCATATGTTTAACATATATTGGATTACTTGGTGTGTAGGGGATAAGTGTAAGCAGGGGAGGGAGAAAAACTTTGGAACATAAGAGTTTTGCAAGGGTGAATGTTGAAAACTATCTTTGTATGTATTTTGAAAATTAAAAGCTCTTTTTAACTTTTTTTTTAAACTTTTGAACAATAGAGCCAACATGAACAAGATTAGAAGGAACTCAGAATGATGGGAAACAGTTTTCACAGTAAATGGTCCTTACAGACCTCATTTCTCAAATACAGAACTGAGTCAAATTTATAAAAATCCAAGTCATTCCCCAATTGATAAATGGTCAAAGGATATGAACAAGAAGTTTTCAGATAAAAAAATTAAAGTTATCTATAATCACATGAAAAAATTCACTATTGATTAGAGAAATGCAAATTTTTAAATTTTTATTTTTAAAATTTTTTAAATTTTTTAAATAATTATAACTTTTTATTGACAGAACCTATGCCTGGGTAAATTTTTTTTTTTTACAACATTTTTACAACAAGGGATACTTGCACTCACTTCTGTTCCAACTTTTCTCCTCCCTCCCTCCATCCCCTCCCCCAGATGGCAAACAGTTCTATACATGTTAAATATGTCACAGTATATCCTAGGTATAATATATATATATATACAGAATCAAACAGTAGAGAAATGCAAATTAATACAATTATGAGGTACCACTTCACACCTATAAGATTGGCTAATATGACAGAAAAGAAAAATGATAAATCTTGAAGAAGATGTGGGAAAATTGGGAGACTAATGCATTGTTGGTAGAGTTGTGAACTGATCAAATCTTTTTGAAGAACAGTTTGGAATTATGCCTAAAAGGCACTCAAACAGTCCACACCCTTTCATCCAATAATACCACTAGTATATCTGTATCTCAACAATATCATACATGTACAAAAATATTTCTAGCATCTGTTTTGTGATGGCCAAAAATTAGAAATTAAGGGAATGACCATTAATTGGGGAATGACTGAACAAGCTGTGGTATATGAATATAATGGAATACTATTGTGTTATAAGAAATGACGAGCAGGCAGATTTCAGAAAAACCTGGAAAGACTTATATGAAATGAGACTGAATGAAGTAAACAGAATCAGGAAAACATTGTACAAAGTTTAAAAAAGCAATGTGTGATGATCAACTATGATTGACTTAGTCCTTCCCAACAATACAATGATCCAAAACAATTCCAAAAAACTCATGATGGAAAATGCCATTGATATTCAGAGAAAGAATATGGAGTCTATGATGAAAACTACCTTTACATATAATTGGAAAAAAATAAAATATTATTTACAAAAAGCAAAATAAGCAAACAAAAAAAGAGGGAAGAATATACATATAGTTGAGTACAGAAATAAATTTGAGTTAACAAGGAAATAGTAGATATTTGTATCCCAGTAGATATGTGTATGCATTTTTTAAAGTAGGGACATATATGTAACAGCAGAGGCACATGTATGTGTATGTATGTATGATCAAAACAATGAATGTATGTAACATTAATTATTTATGTATATTGGGAATCAAACTCTTTTCAAAGAAATTTGTGCAAATTGTTTTTCTCCCATTTGACCATTTTCCTTCTTATTCTTATTAATTTTGTTTGTGTAGAAGTTTTAAAGTTTCATGTAATCCAAATTCTCTATTTTATCAGTTATAAATTGGCTTTACTCCTTGTTTAGTTAAGAGTTACCCACAGCTGTGAAAGACATATGATCTGCTTTTCTTCACATTTTTTTCAATAGTATGGTCTTTAATATTAAGTTTACATATCTCTTTAAAATGTAATCAAAATGTTATAAGGTGTTATTCTAAGCCTATTTTCTGCTGTTTTCCAGTTTTTCCAATGGCTTTTTTCATTAATTGGAGAATATGTTTTCTAGTTTATTGATCACTGTATTTTATCAATAAAGTAATTTTTTGATAATTTGATTGGTACAACATTAAAACTAAGCTAATTTTTCCCATATTGTCATTTTATTATATTGACACAGTCAAACCATGGACATTGAATATTATTCCAACAATATAAATTGTTCCTGATTTCTTTAAGGAACATTTTATAATGAATCTATATAAGTATTTTGTAGGTTTTGATAGGTTGTCCCTCAAATATTTTATAAATTTTAAAAATTATTTGGAAGGGGATTGAGCAGGTAATATTCAAAATAAGAAATCTAAGTTATCAATAGCCATATGAAAAAAATGCTCCTACTCACCAAATTAGAGAAATGCAAATTGAAACAACTTTAAAGTTTTATCTCAAAACTATCAGATTGACAGAGCTGACCAAAAAAAAAAAAAAAAAAAGATTATATTAAAAATTAGCATTGATGACTCCATTTTGCTTTTATCTATCATTTTGTGAAATTAAATTCCAAGGAGGATTCTGGGAGGATGGGAAGTAGGTTGATAAATTTCAAGCTCTTCAGATTTCCCCCCCCCTCTTCCCCCAAAGAGAACAAATTTGCCCTTCAGGGCAAACATAGACTGTTGAAAAATCAAGAAGACTTGGGACAGAACAGGGATCTTCCAGATACAACCTGAGAAGATCTGAAGAAAGACCCTCAAACTGGGAATTAACCTATGCAAAGAACAAACATCTCTAGGCTAGCTCCTCAGAAACACCAGGTGGGAAGCCCTGGGGCTATCTGGATTTTGTTGGAGCTTCAGCTCCACAGAATCACAGAAAGCTTTCACCTCCTGGACTGCTTGTGGAGCTGTGATCTGAGTCCAGGAAGACTAAGTGAACCTCAGCTGATTAGGAACATCAGGCGTAGTTGTGCAGCAGAGATAGGGCCCTGGGCAAAAAAGAATCTTAAATGAAGAGGCCATGGAGCAAGAACACTGCTGGCTAGCACTTGCTGGAGGGGGTAGTTCTTGGTTTGAGGTTCCAGATCAGAGAAGAGAGTTGAAGTGAAGCTTGAGGCACCTATCCCCTACCCCATTATTAGAGGTGTTTACACTAATACCTCTTATTTTTTTTTAAAAAATGAGCCGTCAAAGAAGAAAGAACCTCACTTTAGACACTTACTATGGGAATAGGGAAGACAGAAATTCATCTTCAATGGAGGACACGGAAGAAAAAAAAGCTTCTATTCCAAAGAGTAATGTGAAATGGCTCCTTGCCCAGAGAGAATTTATAGAAGAACTCAAAAAATAATTTAAAAATCAAATGAGAATTGATCAATGATGGACAGAAGCAGCTACACCCAAAGAAAAAACACTGGGAAATGAATGTAAACTGTTTGCATTTTTGTTTTTCTTCCCAGCTTATTTTTACCTTCTGAATCCAATTCTCCCTGTGCAACAAGAAAACTGTTTGGATCTGCACACATACATTGTATCTAGGATATACTACGACATATTCAACATATATAGGACTGCTTGCCATCTAGGGGAGGGGGTGGAGGGTGGGAGGGAAAAATTGGAACAGAAGTGAGTGCAAGGGATAATGTTGTAAAAAAATTACCCTGGCATGGGTTCTGTCAATAAAAAGTTATTATAATAAAAAATAAAAAAAAGAAAACCAATAAACACACACACACACACACACACACACACACAAAGAAAAATTACTCATGCATATGTTTTGCAAATAAAAAGCTATAATAAAAAAAATCAAATGAGAAACACTGAAAAAAAACTAAAAAGTAAATAAAAACTACCCAAGAAAAACAAGAAGATTATGAAAAAAAGTTACCAACTAGAAAAGGAGATACAGAGTCTCAAAAATGAAAATAACTCTTTGAAAATTAGAATTGGGCAAGGGGAAGCCAATGAATCTATGACAAAACAAGAAATAATAAAACAGATTATAAAGAATGAAAAAATAGAATAGAATTTGTGAAACATTTTATAAGAAAAACAGCACCAGTAATGTATCATATAGTTCTGAACAAGTCCTTGTACTCAAATATTTCTACTTGTTCTATTAGAGTAAGATATGAATAGCTTAATGAGGGCAAATAAATAAAATATTTGTAAATTGCTTTAAGATCCTTAGATCATTGAAAGAAAAAGGAAAAAGTCAATGGAAGGGATAAAATAATATAGATTTTTAAATGACAATGGAAATTGTCCTAATGGGAATTTTTATGACTAAGGAGGTTATACGCAGATGGGAGATTAGAGTCCATCAAGTCTAATCCTTTCATTTTGCATACATGTAAATCATATTGTTATGAATAGGCCACTGCATTCTAGAGAACAAATCAAGAAGAGAAAATGTAAGACTAATTGGACTGCCTAAAAGTTGTGACCAAAAAAAGAACCTTGCCACAATAAAGTAAGAAATAATCGAAGAAAGTTGTCCTGGAGTGATAGAACATGAGGGGAAAGTAGAAATAGAAAAAAAAATCCACTAATTACCACATCAATGAGATCCTTTGTGGAAAACACATAGGAATATTATTGCCAAGTTTCAAAACCCCTAGATCAAAGAGAAAATTTTACAAAAAACAATTCAAATACGCTGGAGTTACAATTTCAATTGTACAGGATTTATCAGCAGCTACAATAAAAGATGTCAGGTCTTGAAATCATATCTACCACTCAAAAGAACTATTATATACAGCAAATTTATATTAAATCAGAAATAATGTATATTCAATGAACTTGCAGATTTTGGGGATTTTCTATGAACCAAACCCAAACTTAATAGAAAATTTAACATATAAGAACCAGTACAAAGTTCAATTTCAAGGAACTTAACATGAGCAAATTGTTTTTTTATTTGGAAAATATAACCATATGTTTAAGATTGATATGAACAATAAGGTAGCTTGAAAGAAAGATTGGGGGAGAAGGAAGGTAAAAATCATAATCATGTTATACAAATAAGGTGCAGAGTTAGAATAGACACAGAAGTATTAGAGAGGGAAGAAGGGTTAGAAATTCTGAAAAACCTACTCACTTTGGGAATGGGTTAAATAGGCAACATTACATATATACTATGAAGGGTGTAGCATCCTCCAAAATCTATAAAGAAATAAGGGTGAGGGAAAAGAATGAGTGTATAGGGAAGCAAAGGATGAGGGAAGAAGACAAGGGAGGGATCCATGGATAGGGGGAGGTTAAATAATGGCAAAGCAAGTTAAGGAGCAGAATTAAAGCAAAGAATCAGCAGGAATAGGAAAGATATGTCAATGTTTAGGTGGGGGAAGGGAGGAATGTGTTTGTTTATGTATGCATATATCTACATATGTATACATAAATATATCATTTGTTAACTGTAACCTGCTTTAAGGTAGTGGAGGGGATGAAAGGAGGGAAAAAAGAATAAAATAAAAAATGTGCAAAGTGGAGAACAAAAGAAGAATTTACAAACAAGTAAAGAAAAGTTGGACACTCATGAATGTAATTTCTTCTACTAACATTTATACTTATTTGAACTGGTAATTTGTTATATATTTTGAATCTTCTCTGGTGTTCTGCTGGACACGTGACAATGTTTTCTTTTCTTTTGTTTTGTATTCCTTTTCTGTTTTTTTCTATTGCTTTTTTTTTTTTTAATAAAGCAAAACAAATAAATTGCTTTTTTAATTAAAAAAAAAAGAAAAAAAGGTGGGGGCCAACTAGATGGTACAGTGGATAAAGCACAAGCCCTGGAGTCAAGAGGACTTGATTTACACTTCCTAACTATATGATTCTGGGCAAGTCACTTAACCCCAATTGCTTCACACAAACAAAAAAGAAAAAAATTAAGTTTCAACTCTCTGTAAGTCATCTGATTTAGATTTCACAAGAGTATTCCCTAGCTAGTACTTCCTATTTTCACTTGACTTAAAAAATGTCTCAATATCTCTCTCCCTTTCATCTCAGTCTCCTGAACCCTGTCCCACCAATAAGAAACCAGATGTTTCTATAAGAAATAATAAGTAGGATACTTTCAGAAAAACTGGAGTCTTCCATGAGCTCATGCAAAGTGAAATGTACTGTGTACAAAGTAATAGCAATACTCTAGAATGATCAGCTATGATTTTGCTATTCTTAGTAATACAGTGACCCAAGACTACTCTGAAGGATTTATGATAAAAAATGAAATCCATATCCAGGGAAAGAACAGATTATGTCTGACTAATGATTGAAGAACACTTTTTTTTTAAACTTTATTTTTCTTGAGAATTTTTTTGGAGGAGGAAAGATTTATGTTTTCTTTCACAACATGACTTTTATGGAAATATTTTGTATAACTTCATAATGTGGGGGGGGTAGGGAAAGAGGAAGAGAATCTAGAATTCAAACTTTTCCCCCCTTAATAATAGTTTATTTTTCCAAATACATGTCAAGTTAGTTTTCAACATTCCAATTTTTTTTTCTCCTTTCCTTTCTTACCTACCCCGTCACCAAGATGGCAAGCAATTTGATATAGGTTATATGTGTACAATCCTTTTAAACATATTTCCTTTGAGTAAATTCCCATCAGTTGAGGAATGGCTGAATAGTTATGGTATATGAATTTAATGGGATATTGTTCTATAAGAAATGACAAGCAGGCTGATTTTAGAAAAGCCTGGAAAGGCTTACATGAAGTGATGCTAAATGAGTAGAACCAAGAGAATATTGTACACAGCAACAACAAGATTATGTGATGAAGGTTCTTTTCAATAATAAGGTAATTTAAGGCAATTCTGGTAGACTTGGATTGGAAAGAGTCATTCCAATCTAGAGAGAAATATGGAGACTGAATGTGGATCAAAGCACAGTTTTTTTCATTTTTTATTGTAGCTTGTTTGCTTATTTTTTTCTTTTTCATGTTTTTCTTTTCCCTTTTATCTGATTTTTCTAGCACAAAGCCATTAATATGGAAATTTGTTTAGAAGAACAACATGTTTAACCCATATCGAATTGCTTACTATCTATAAGAGGGCCAAGATAGGAAGAGAGAGAGAAAAATTTGGAACAAATCACCTTTATGCCAAGGTGAATGTTGAAAATTATCTTTGCAAAATACATGCAAAAAATAAAAAAAAAATTATAAATAAATAAATATATTTCCATATTTATCATGTGCAAGAAAAATCAGACCAAAAGAGAAAAAAACACAAGAAAGAAAAAGCAAACAAAAAAAGGTGAAAATATTATGCTTCACTACACCCAAAGAAAGAACACTGGGAAATGAATGTAAACTGTTTGTATTTTTGTTTTTATTCCCAGCTTATTTTTACCTTCTGAATCCAATTCTTCCTGTGCAGTAAGAGAACTGTTCGGTTCTGCACACATATACTGTATCTAGGATATACTGTGACATATTTAACATGTATAGCACTGCTTGCCATCTGGGGGAGAGGGTGGATGGAGGGAGGGGAAAAGTCAGAACAGAAGTGAGTGCAAGGGATAATGTTGTAAAAAAAAAAAAATTACCCAGGCATGGGTTCTGTCAATAAAAAGTTGTAATTATTTTTTAAAAATACATATGAAGGAAAAAGAAGAAAATATTATGCTTCAATCTATATTAAGTCTTGCTAGTTCTTTCTCTGTATGCAAATGACATTTTTCATCTCAAGTCTCAGAACTGCCAGACTCAGAACAGAATTGTATTGCAGAGAACCAAGTCTATCAAAGTTTATTGTCACATAATCTTGCTATAACTGTGTGCAATGTTCTCCTGGTTCTGTTCGCTTCACTCAGCATCAGTTCATGCAGGTCTTTCCAGGCTTTTCTGAAATCAGCCTGCTCATCATTTCTTATAGAACAATAATATTCTAGTATATTCATAAATTATACCTTTTCTAGACATTTCGCAGTTGATTAACATCCAATCAATTTCCAATTCTTTGCCGCTACAAAGAGAACTGTTACAAATATTTTTGCACACATGGGTACAAAATCTCTTTAAGATACAGACCTATAGTGGTATTGCTGGGTCAAAGGGAATGCACAGTTTTATAGCCCTTTGGGCATAGGAACTCAAACTTTTAAAAACAAATGTTAAAAATTGTTTTACATGTAACTGGGAAAAGTAAAATATCAAATGCAAAAAAAAAAAATTAAGTTTAAAAAAAAGATTAAAAGAAACCGGATGTTTCAATCTCTATAATTTGGTTTTTAACTTTTTCCAAATTGTGAGAAACCAAGCTTCAGGGTCCTTGGCTACCAGTTTATTTTTCAGCCACATATATTACCAAATAAATCATTGCCTGGATACAATTGCTCAGTTTCTTTTTTCTACCATAATGGTTATGGTGATTATGAAGGAATTCAGATTGAGAGATTCTGTGTAATGATGGGAATCTGAAAGAATATGCTAAGTAAGATTTCTGTTGATAGACTTCTTCAGGGAAGGCTTACCTATCCCTGACCCTTCACAACCTCCTGAAACAATATCCAGAAGGTCCCTGATAAGGGAGCCATGAGAATCAACTCTAATAAGCCAATAGAAACCCCATTATGGAAGTATGGCCTGAGGACAAAGTGACAAAGTCAGACCATAGTGACTAAAAATAAAACTATCAAATCATGGAGAAATTGGTCTAAAATATTTTTTAACTTTTTAAAAAAAATTTTAACTCAACAGTTCTCAAATTTGACTTAGAAAAAAGAACTTTAAAACTGCTTTTATTTTCTACTTTTTCTAGCTTTTTTTCTGTTTGATCTGCTCTTTCTCAGTTTTATTGATGTAAGCATTTAGAGATATAAATTTTTCTCTAAATACTGTTTTGGCTGCAACTCATAAATTTTGGTGTATTGTTTCATTATTGTCATTTTCTTTGATGAAATTGTTGATTGTTTCTATTATTAATTCTTTGATCCACTTATTCTTGGATTATTTAGTTTCCAATTAATTCTTAATCTATCCTTCCATAATTCTTTATAAATATAATTTTTATTCCATCATGACCTGAAAAAGGTGCATTTAACATTTCTGCCTTTCTGCATTTGATTATATAGTTTTAATGGCTTAATACGTGATCAATTTTAGTCGAAGTGACATGTACCACTAATAAAAGATATATTACTTTCTATTCCCATTCAATTTTCTTGAGAGGTCTATCATATCTAACTTTATTAAAATGCTACTCATCTCCTTAAGTTCTTTTTTGTTTATTTTATAGTTAGATTTATCTAGTTCTGAGAGGGGAAAGTTATGGTCCTCCATTAGTGTAGTTTTACTGTCTTTTTGCTCTTGTAATTCATTTAACTTCTTTAGTAATTGGGTGCTAAGATTAAAAGGAAAGAAGAAAAATGGAAAACAATTTTTAGCAAGTGATCCTGGTAAAGGTCTCATTTCTAAAATATATAGAGAACTGAGTCAAATTTGTAAGAATCCAAGTCATTCCCCAATTCATAAATGGTCAAAGAACACAAACAGGCAGATTTTGTAAGAAATTGAAGCTACTTATGGTCAGATAAAATAATGATACAAATCACAATTAATTAAAGAAATGCAAATTAAAACATCTCTAATGCACCATCCCACACCTATGAGATTGGCTAATATGACACAAAAGGAAAATGATAAATGTTGGAGAAGATGTGGGAAAATTGGAACATTAATACATTGTTGGTAGAGTTGTAAACTGATCCAAATATTCTGGAGAATAATTTGGAATTATGTCCAAAGGACAATCAAACTATCTATACCCTTTGATCCAGCAATATCATTGCTAAGTCTGTATTCCAGAAAGATAATAAAAAAAGAGAAAAGGATCTACATGTATAAAAATATTTACAGCAGTTCTTTTGTGGTAACAAAAATTTTAAAACTGAGGGGATATCCATCATTTGGGGAATGACTAAATAAGCTGTGGTATATGACTGTAAGGGGCTATTATTATGTAATAAGAAATGATGAGCAAGAAGATTTCAGAAAAGCCTTACATGAAATTATGCTTGCATGAAATTTATACTTAAAAAGACTTTCATCAACTGATGCTAAATGAAGTGAACAGAATCTGGAGAACATTATAACAGTAACAATAACATTGGGTGATGATCAACTATGATTGATTTACTATTTCTGTCTTTTACACTTGATTGTGAAGTTTTTATGCCCTAATACATGGTCAGTTTTTATTTAGGTACTATGTATTGCTGAGAAAAAGGTGTATTCCTTTCTGTCTCTATTCAATTTTTGCCAGAGATCTATCATATCTGTTTTCTAGAATTCTATTAACCTCTCTAGTTTCCTTCTTGTTTATTTTGTGGTTAGATTTGTCTGATTTCTGAGAGGGGAAGGTTGAGGTCCCCCACTAATATAGTTTTGCTGTCTTTTTCTTCATTTAAGTGGCTTAAAATTTTCTCTAAGAATTTGGATGCTCTGACACTTAGTCCATACACATTTAATATCATTACTACTTCATTGTTTATAGTACCCTTTAACAAAATGTACTTTCCTTCCTTGTCTCTTTTAATTAAATCTACTTTTACTTTTGTTTTGTCTGAGATCATGATTACTACCTCTACTTTTTTTAAACTTCAGTTAAAACATAAATTATTCTGCTCCAGCCTTTTGCCTTTACTTTGGGTATATCTCTCTACTTCAAATGTGTTTCTTGTAAATAACATATTGTAAGATTCTGGTGGTGGGTTTTGTTGTTGTTTTTTAATAAAATCTGCTATCTACTTCTTTTTGTAAGAGAGATCATCTCATTCACACTCACAGTTATGATTACTGTTTATTTCCCTTCATCCTATTTATATTTTTTCTCTTTCTGTACTTTTATTCTGTTTCTCATTAGTGTTTTGCTTCTCTTACCTTCTCTCTCAATCTGTCCTCTCTTCTGTCAGCTTCCCATGTTTTTTGTCCCCTTCCCTTCCTACTCACCTACAGAGTAAGTTAATTTCTATACCCAACTAAATGTATGTTATTCCTTCTTTGAACCCATTCCAATGGGAGTAAAGTTCAAACAATGCTCATCACCTCCAGTTCCTACCTTTTTTTCTGCTACTGTAACAAATCTTTGATATCTCTTTACGTGATACAATTTATCCCATTCTGCCTCTCCCTTTCCTCTTTCCCAGTCCAATCCTCCTTTTCACCTCTCAATTTTTTTTTATATCATCCCATTAAAGTCAACTTATACCTGTATCCTGTTTATGTATACTCTTTCTAACTGCTCTAATAGAAATACAATTCTTTTTTTTTTTTCAATTATAGCTTTTTATTTACAAGTTATATGCATGGGTAATTTTACAGCATTAACAATTGCCAAACATTTTGTTCCAATTTTTCCCCTCCTTTCCCCCACTCCCTCCCCCAGAAGGCTGGTTGACCAATACATGTTAAATATGTTAAAGTATAAATTAAATACAATATAGAAATAGAATTCTTAAGAATTACAAATATCATCCCATGTAGGGATGGACACAGTTTAACTTTATTGAATAACATGTTTTTTTTTTTTTCTTTTCTGTTTACTTTTTTATGCTTCTTTTGAGTCTTGTACTTGAACATCCAATTTTCTGTTCAGCTTTGGTGTTTTCATAAGGAAAGTTTGAAAATCCTTTATTTCATTGAATAGCCATTCTCTTCCCCCTCTCTCCCAAGCCTTCCTCTAAGAGATTATGCTCAGTTTTGCTGGGTAGTTGATTCTTGGTTGTAATCCAAACTCCTTTGCCTTTTGAATTATCATATTTGGAGCCCCCCAATCATTTAATGTAGAAGCTACTAAATCCTGTGTAATTCTGACTGTAACTCCTCAATATTTTAATTGTTTCTAGATACTTACAGTATTTTCTTCTTCACCTGAGAGTTCTGGAATTATCTACAATATTCCTGGAAGTTTTTATTTTGAGATTACTTTCAAAGGTGATTAGTGGATTCTTTCAATTTATTTTACCCTTTGATTGTATGATATCATGACAATTTTCCTCTATAATTTCTTAAAAGACCGTATCCAGGTTCTTTTTTTTTTTTTTTAATCATGATTTTAAGCAGTCCAACAATTCTTAAATGATCTCTCCTGCATCTATTTTATAGAGTAGTTTTTTTTTATTCTTTTGATTTTGTTTAATTGATTCTTGATATCTCACAAAGTCATTAGCTTCCACTTGCTCAATTGTACTTTTTAAGGAGTTCTTTTCTTTTACCAGGAATTGACTTTTTTTTTCATCATTCTCTGATATCACTTTCATCTCTTTTCCTATTTCTTCTACCTCTTATTTTATTTATAAAAATCTTTATTGTGTTTTTCCAGGATGACTTTTTGAACTTGAGACGAATTCATATTTGTCTTTGGAATTTTATATATATAGGCGTTTTGACATGTCTATCCTCTTCAGAATTTATGTTTTGATCATCCCTGTTGCCATAGTTGTTTTCTATGGTGAGGGATATTTTAGTGTTCTCTCTTCCCTCATATTCCAGACTATTTAATAACTTTTAAAATTGAACTCAGTTCTTGGGTTACTAGAGCATTGTCCCAAAATTCTTGCTCCAGTGAAAGGGGCCCAGTCCCTGGTTTTCTATGCCAGGGCCTCTACAGCTGGTAGCTTACCTATTTTGCCAGGACTCAGGGCTCAGTGCTGGTTTGCCCCCTGCACTGGGGTTGCTCAGCTTAACCATGCCTATCGCACTGATGGTTGTGGAGCTGGCACTTCACCTGCTGCCCTGGGCTGATAACCTTACAGCTGACTCACTGCTACTAGCCTACTGAGCCAAGATCACAAGGCCTCAGTTACTGACCTTTGTTGGCTCCAAGAGCCTTCCACTGACTTGCTCAGACATCACTTCCACTGGGCTGTGCTCTCCCTTTACCCAATTGAGATACACCTTCTGTAAGTCCTTCTAAGTTATCTTGGACTGAAAAATTGTCTCACCTTGTTCTTTTGTGAGTTCTGCCACTCCACTATTTGTTTTGAGGTTTGAATTAAAGTTGTTTTGAGAAAAACTAGGGAGAACTCAAGCAAATTCTTGACTTTTCTCTGCCATCTTCAGGAATGCTTTTAGAAAGTTACATGCATTGACTCTTAGATTAAATTTTCTTCTATGTGTATTTCTTGTCATATTGTTTGTGTTTTTATGTAGCCTGATCAGCCAAAAGGAAAAAGAAGGTAGAAGTGAAAATCTTTCTGAGGAAATTATCTGAGTCTTCAGAAAGTAAATCTTTGCCTTCTGAACTCTTGTCAGATTAGGGAGACAAACAAGACACAGATAAGAAGGAAGGGGATCTTTATTCCCAGTCTGCAGGAATTTATGGAATTGTAAAACTAATTAGGGACTAAATTTATTTTTTCTACTATAAATTTCCAAATTGTGGTTTTAATGTTTCTATAAATGCTAAATATTTTAGTGAGTTTTAGGGTCTCATTCTATAAAATTTGTTTTAAAGGAAAAATTAGAACAAAATTCAGTGGCAGTTACAAACAGTACTTAGACTTCCCATCACTCTTTCCCTGGAGAGTAACAGATTTATTGTTTTAGTGCAAGAGGAAAAGGTAACTGATTAGAGAAAGAGAACTAGAGCTAGTTTGAAAAAAGTATCAGTGAAGTTCCAAAATGGGGGAAAAATAGGTTTGCAGTTTAAAATTATCTGGTATGTAAGAACTGCCTATTATTACCTCTTTTCTAGAAGCTTGTTTAAATCAAGAAGAAACTTAATGGTAAGATTTAATTTGGGAAAATATTTTATTTTACATTGTATTTCTTCTGTTAAAGATGTCATAAAACTTAATTGCTGAGATAAACTAGTGGCAAAATTACCAAAAGATCTTGTAATAGACCCTGTTTTTGTAATCTTTTAAGAGCCTCAATGACAAGATTATTGCAATTAATTGGTTTTGTGCATTAAAAATTTATGCTAAATGTAAGGAAAAAACAATAGAATGAAGATAAGTTCTATAGATAATCTGAAATATGATTGGGAAATAAAGATTAGTAGAATCAAGCAAGTAGAAGCAAGTAAGAGAAGTGTTGAATCAGAATATGAAAAGAAAAAAGAAAGATGATTTTGAAGAACTTTAATCAACTTCCACTAGGAGTATGTAAAAAAAAAGAAGTTTTAGCATGTAGAATGAGAAGAGAATAGGTAGAAAAACTAATTAAAGTTATAGTCTGTTTATACTGAATATGAATGAAAGATTTGAAAGAGGGTTTTGGAAAAAGAGGTTTTGATCCCCTTAAGATAAGAAGGATATAAGAAAAGTTGTTTTTTTATTATATGGAAAATATAGAAATATGTGTGTAGCTTTTAGTTATTTGAGAACAGCATACTCTTTCTTTTTCAATAAGTAACTTTTTTTTGTTTGTCCTATCTTCTTTGATTTTCCAGGAATTACAATTGAAAAGTTTCATGAAAATGTAGGGCTGTATCAAGAACACAAAAGAATTAATTTGGTTCTTTGGGTGATTAAAAAGAAATAAATACAAAGTTTAGGGAGCTGGGTGTGCTACCACAAATTTTTGAAATATGAGCTAACTGAAAACACTGGATCCTTAGAAAAACTGAGATTTAAATATTCCTATTAATGATTATAAATTTAGATTTCTTTTGGTTGAAATTTTGTTCTGAACTAAAAAATCATGTGGTCTCACAATAAGATATGTTCTCTTGTTAGGTTAATTATGCTAGAGCAGACCTTAATACATTTGCTATTTAGCATTAAGCTAATATTCTGGAAAATTCACAGATTGAATTAAAATCTGATTTCAGAAATTTATTAGTTGTGTGACTTTAATCAAGTTACTTCATCTCTGTTTTCCTTGATTTCCTAATTTGTAAAGAGAGTAATAATAAGAGCACCCATCTCCCAGGATTGTTGTGAAGATTACATAATTGTGAAGTATTTAACACAGCATCTGACATGTGATAAACAATATATGTGTTTAAATAATAATAATAATTATTATTATTAATTCTTTCATTCAGTGTAATTACTCAATATAGGATTACTCTATTTTGGGTTTTAGATGAGATAAATATTGATGCCCAAAGTGATAAAATGAATGATTTTGTATGTAAAATAATTTGGAGCTGCATTAAACTGAATTGATGTCACCTGACAAATTTTATTTCATCTTTTAAATATATAATATTATGTATGTTGATATTATGTTTCTTAACATTTTTCTTATATTGTAATATATACATTTGTATATATTTTCTTATATTGTTTGAGAAGTCATTGTATCAGAAATGCAGAAATTAGAAAAGTAACTTCTCTTTTAATTTGGATACTGTTAGATTATAATTTGACCTCTTAAAAGAATGCAGCAAAAATGTTTGAAAACTTATTTAATATTTTATTAATTAATTAAAGCAATAATTTCCTTTTGGGAGGAAAAGTAGCAAAGTCTTCTTTAAGTTGTCCTAAACTGTGAGGTTCCTTAGGACTTTCTACTTGGACGAGGTCATAAAATCTTATCAGCCCTGCTGACCATGTATTGTAACATTAAAATACTGAAATTTGAGAAACTGGGGCCACACCCAACCAAAGCGTGGAAACTTACTAGTTTGCTTATACTCAAAGAGTTGATCTTTATCTTATATATTATTTGGCTATTGCTTGTGAAAATTATGAAATTATACCTATTAAGAAATAGTCTATATTGAAGTTACATTTCTGAATCAACTTAATAACAATAGACCTTAGATACAAAGATTTCAATGCTGCCTTAGGAAATACAGATTAGAGGCTTGCTATAGTCAGCATTTTTTCTGAGGTTTAGAGTTAATTAACAAGTATTCACTATATGGATGAAACTTAAGAATATAATTATTCTTAAATTATAAATAAAAGGTAATCAAAATATTTTTATATGTGCTCAATGTTAACTGTTGTTGCAACATGGGGAAAATAGTGATAATAATGCAGTCCTAATCTGATGAGTGAAATTTGCTACTGGGGTAAAATCTCTCTGAAGTATAATTTAATATTATTCTATTTTGATTTCAGGAATGGTTGTCTGATTTGTCTTGAGACCAATAGTCTCATGCCCCCAAAATGCCCAAAGTCAGTGTAGTCTGGGAACTGTTGTGAGTGGATAACTGTACCTGGAAAAGACTGAGGAGACGACTTTGGAGTAGGCTAAAAAAAGTCAGATTCCCACTGTAGTTTTTTCTTTCTAATACCCTGTGAATGATGTGGAACTTTTTTTTTTTTTTTTTTTTTCATGATCGGCTGCTAACTCTAACTCAAATCTGGAATCCAACAGAGGTAACTTTCCCCCTTGTTAATGGCTTGTGTCAGGTAAGTCTATGCCTTTGAGGAGATAATCTTAATATTGTGATAACTGTGTCCCTCTTCCTCTCGTAGCAAATTTCCATAATCAGGGAGGATAAACTATAGAAGTTTTTGCAATACTCATCTCTGAGTTATCATGATATGATATAAATATGATGTAAAACTGAATTTGTAGTCAATTACTTATCCTATATAACTAGATAAAGGAGTTCTTAGTTTTACTATCTGCTTGACATTAGTTATACATTCATGTATAAGATTAGGTTCTTGGTGTATCTCATTCTTTCAGAATGATATGGAAATAATGTCCTCAAATGAGGGGAATGAAACAAATATGAAAAAGGTTTCTATATTAAATGTGATAGTAAATTTCAAGAAAGCAACAGGATCAACTGTTTTCTCTAAAAACTTAAATTCACACACATACTTATATAATTCATTTCCAAATGTTTCTAATGAAATATACAGGATTTGAGTATGTTTTAGCAGCAATTAATCATTTCTAGATTAAAGATTTGACATATAAAGTTACATTGATATGCATAAAGAAAGTGAAATTACTTTCCTATTTTGAAGTCTATATCTGATAATTTTAAGACACATAAAAACTCATTTTCTAAGATAGATCCTCATTAAAAAAAATTAAGATTCTTCCTTCAGCAGATTTTTAAACATGTGAACTAGTTATTGGAAAAGCAAATTTAGAAAGTTGTACTAAATTGTATTGAGCTTTGTTACTGCAAATGAGTTGTAACCAAAGATCTACTAGGAGGAGCTCCCTTCAGAATTGCCCTGAGAATGAGACCTTTTCCAGAATGTCCAAGGGGAGATGTTGTCAGGGACAAAACAACTACCTGGGATATCTACTTGGGACTCAGGATGAAATATACCAGTTAAATGAACACTGGGATCAGGTTGCCAGGTTACAAGGAGATTTGATATTATTTATCATCACTGTATCACTTTTACCTTTTGTTTCATGATTGTTATGTTTGCTGAGAATTCTTGGATACTTTGGAGCCATGTAAATCTCTCCTCTCAAATTAGTCCATGATGGGCCCTCTAAGTAATTTGATCTGTAGCCTCACTTAATTCATCCAGAGAATCTGTTTAACAAGGTTTGTCTCCTTAAAGGCTAAATAAGATTATGTCTCTGCTTTAACTTTCTCTATCCTTTGGTGTGTCTTAAGACAGACTATCATTCTGTCCAGAAATTCCTACTAGATAAAATGTTTTAATAAGTGATCCTAGGTGGTGAGAAACCCAGGATCAAAGGGGAGGTGTAAATGCTGTATTAAAAATTAGCATTGGTGATTCCATTTTGCTTTTATCTCCCATTTTGTGAAGTTTAAGTTTCAACTCCATGTAAGTCACCTGACTTCAGAAGGTTTCACAAGAATATTTTCCTTCCTCATTTTCACTTGCTTAAGAATATCACAAGAATACTCTTCTCTCTCTTACTTCACTGTCTCCTATTCCACCACAACTGCCACCAATAAGAAACCAGATATCTTGATCCCTATAAATCCTTTGTTTTCTGTTTTTCACTCCCTCCAAATTATATATTAATTGAGAAACCAAGCTTCTGGGTCCTTGGATACCAGTTTGTTTTCCTTTTCTTTTTCTCAATAGTATTTTATGTTTCCAATTTCATATAAAGATAGTTTTCAACATTCAATTTTGTAAGCATTTGAGTTCCAAATTTTTTTCTCCCTTACCTTCTCACTCCCCAAGTCAGCAAGCAATTTAATATAGGTTATACATATACAACTATTTTAAATTTATTTCCATATTAGTCACATTGTGAAAGAAAAATCAGAACAAAAGGGAAAAACCATCAGGAAGAAAAAGCAATTTTTTTTAAAAAGACAAAAATAGTATGATTCAATCTGCATTCAATCTCCATAGTTCTCTCTCTGGATGCAAATGGCATTTCCCATGCCAAGTCTATTGGAATTGTCATGGACCAATGTAAATTATTAAGAAGAGCTAAGTCTATCATAGCTGCTCATCACATGATTTTGCTATTACTGTGTACAATGCGCTCCTGGGTCTGCTCACTTCACTCAGCATCAGTTCATGTAAGTCTTTCCAGGATTTTGTGAAATCAGCCTGATGGGGTGAACCCTGAAACTGTCCTTGACTTTTGGGGTGAGCTCTTATGCCAAAGTTCCCTTTTAATTGGGTGACCCAGTTCCTCCAATTGTCCTATTTCACTATTCTGCCTTAGGTAATAACCGTCCCCTCTTAATGTTTGAGATAAAGGTTTTATAGACATTCCTTAATATTTGACAAGATAAAGGTTTATCCATTTCAGATGTCATTAGGATATCAGTAATGTCATTGTTCTTGTTATTCCATAAAAAGCTTGCTGCCCCTATACTCTTTGAGATGATGGTCTCCTCTAGCCCTAGGATCAACATGGATCCATTGGTTCCAGTATTTCTCTCCATTTAATAAATTATTGAATTGGTCTCTAATCTCTGTCTCAGTTTCTTCGGCATTACACCCTGAAACTCTCCTAACAGGAACCTGTTATTTCCTTATTTCCGTATTAGTCACATTGTGAAAGAAAAATCAGAACAAAAGGGAAAAACCATCAGGAAGAAAAAGCAATATTTTTTTAAAAGACAAAAATAGTATGATTCAATCTGCATTCAATCTCCATAGTTCTCTCTCTGGATGCAAATGGTATTTCCCATGCCAAGTCTATTGGAATTGTCATGCACCAATATAAATTACTAAGAAGAGCTAAGTCTATCATAGCTGCTCATCACATGATTTTGCTATTACTGTGTACAATGTGCTCTTGGGTCTGCTCACTTCACTCAGCATCAATTCATGTAAGTCTTTCCAGGATTTTGTGAAATCAGCCTGATGGGGTGAACCCTGAAACTGTCTTTGAATTTTGGGGTGAGCCCTGAAACTCTCCTAACAGGGATCTGCCCTTTGGGCAGTTAAGTGGTTTCATTAAGATGGGCCCAGGACCACTCCTACTTAGCTGGAACTTAAGTGATCTTATTCAACTGGGAATCTAGGCCTGGGGGCAGTGACAACATTGAAGTGATTTCATTAGATTGAAACTTCAGTCTCAGATTTCCTATTAAAGGGCAATTTGGAGCTTATTTCTTTGCAGAGGCCTAAAGCAGGACCAGGCCTTGTCAAGAAACCTCTCTCTTTGGCATAGCTGCCTGTAGTACCCCTGCCTGCTGTGAAGACATTCTTTTCTCAGTGTCAACACCTCTGTTTATCCCTTTCCAGGATTTCTCTGCTAGGACCTTTATCTCTCTGCTAGAACTGACTTCTCAGTGACAAAAAACTTCCTTTTTGCCAGTCTAATATTTCAGGTTCATGAATTCTTTCACATCGAACCTGTGTGCCAACAAGAAGGGGATTCTACCACCTCAACTCTCTGCTCTGCCACTAACTGCGTCATTTGGTCCCCTGACTGCATCAAGCCTGCTTATCACTTCTTATAGAAAAATATTCCATTAACTTCATATGCTATAACTTGTTCAACCATTCCCCAATTGATGAATATCTACTCAATTTACCAGTTCATTTTTCAATAACATGCCTTACCAAATAAATCATTGCTGGATGCAGTTACTCAGTTTCTTTACTTCCCCATAACAAGATAAAATAGCAAACATTAAAAGCACTATGGGAAAACATACATCAATGTACTGTTGGTGTAGTAGTCAGTGTGAAGTAATCCAAACCATTCTGTAAAGCAATTTGGAACTATGTCTCTAAAGTTACTAAACCCTTTGACCCAGTGATATCTCTGCAAAGATATCCCTGTCTTTGAATATCTAAACTCCAAGGAAAAAAGGAGCCCATGTGTATGAAAAATTTATAGCAGGTAATTTTGCAGTGTCAATTAACCAAAAATTAAAAGGATGCCTATCAATTAAGGAAAGATTAAACAAATAATATGTGTTTTGTTAGAAAAAAATGATAAAGGGCTCAATTTCAAAGAAACCTAGGAAAATTCGTGTAAATCATTGAAGTTTGAAGTGAACAGAGTCAGGAGAATAATTTCTGCAATAACAGCAATATTTTAAAGATTTAGATATCATGATCAATGTCACAATTAAACACAATTCCAGAGTATCTATTATAAAATATACCGCCTGTCTTCTGACTGAGTGGGAATGGATTTGGGATGCATATCAAGACATATTTTTTAAAATATAATCAATGTAGGAAGTAGATTTGCTTGATCATCCATATTTGTCACATAGTGTTTTTTTTTTTTTTCCCTAATTGGGAAAGGAATATAAAAGGAAGAGAAAATAAGGATTTTTTTCAATGAAAAAGTAAAATAAAATTTCAAAAATATAGTTATGAACTAAATATAGTTGATCACATTGATATTTAATGTTATTTCTGACAAAACATTTAGTTTTTTTTTTTAGTAAATAGTATTTTATTTTTTCATGTAAAGACAGTTTTCAATATTCTTTTTTAAATAAAATTTTGAGCTTCAAATTTTTTTCTTCTTCTCTCTTTCCTATTCTCCCCAAGATGGCAAGCTATCTGATATAAGTTATACATAAAAAAAAGTTAGTTTAAAAAAGATTTAGTAGGGATGGGGAAGTAGGCATATGGGTTAGCAGTTTTTATATTTTTTCTATAGACTTTTTTTATCTCCTTTTTTTAGTCTCTTGAATAAGATTTTTAATTCCTCAACAAACTTCACATAAGAAAAGTCAAGCAGCCCCCCCTCATATTATGAGCAAAGTGAGATTCAAAGGGAAATAAGGGATTTGCTCAGCATAACACAATTAATTTTTCAAATACTGGTCTTCCTGCCTTTAAATCCAATACTCTACCTATTGTGCCACCTAGTGGCCTCTGTAAATGTCTGTTTTCCAAACTGATACTCAAACTTTTTAAATAAAAAATCACTGTCCCTCAGACCGTTGGAGGGCCGAACTATAGTAAAAACAAAAATTTTGTTTTGTGGGCCTTTAAATAAAGAAACTTCATAGCCCTGGGTGAGGGGGATAATCGTCCTCAGCTGCCGCATGTGGCCCATGGGCCGTAATTTGAGGACCCCTGGGAGGTTTCCAAAGTGTGGCTCAAAGATCCTTGTTGTCCTGAGATCCTTTCAGGGAATCTATAAAGTTAAAACTATTTTCAAAATAATGCTAATAAGGCAGCTAGATGGGGAAGTAGACAGAGCATTGGCTCTGGAGTCAGGAGGACCTGGGTTTAAATCTGGTCTCAGACAACTTAACACTTAACTAGTATGTGACCCTGGTCAAATCACTTAACTCCAATTGCTTCATACAAAATAAAACAATAATAATGCTAAGATGTTATTTGCTTACTATTCCCTTTTCCAACTACATATCTATGTGAGGCTGGATTTTCTTCATCTATGTCAACCAAAACAACATATTGCTATAGATTGAATGCAAATGTTTGGGAGCTACTCTTAGTTCATAAAAATGGTCCATCAGTACATGGGACAGATGCTGTAGAAGTACAATAAATTGGGCTCAGAATTGAACATGAGAATGTCAGTGGGCTAGAATTGCTTGGTGTTTTAGTGACTCCAAGCTTCTTCCTGAAACAGATATCCATCTGTTTTTTATTAAGCTAGGCATTAAAGAAATATGCCAAAAAATATTGCCATCCTTCTAATTAATTATTTTTGTTTTGGAAAATATGGTTATTTTACTAAAACTATTGTTTTTGTTTAATTTGTAATGAATTTATTGTTATTTTATTTTTCTTCCCTTTTTAATTTAATTTAATTTAATTCCCATTTTTTTATTATAGCTTTTTATTTACAAGATATATGCATGGGTGATTTTTCAGAATTGACAATTGCAAAACCTTTTGTTCCAACTTTTCCCCTTCTTCCCCCCACCCCTTCCCCCAGATGGCAAGTTGACCAATACATGTTGAATATGTTAAAGTAATTTACTATTATTTTAAATGAATTAATAAAGATTTAAAATTTTGTCTTTTAAAATTTCTAACATAGTTAATATTGATAGCTAATACATACATAAACAAAAGTTCTTTAGAGTTCTTGAGGATTTATAAGAATGTAAAGGGAGAAAAAGCTTGAGAATTCCTGTTAGCCTATAAAACTGGTTCACTAGTACATTGGACAGATCCTACAGAAAGACAATGAACTGGGCTCAGAATTGAACAGAAGAAAAGTAGTGGGCTAGATTGCATTTGGGAAATTTCTTAGGGTTTTTAATGACTCCAAACTTCTTCCTGAAACAGAAACTCCTTTTATAACTAACATTCTTCAGTTGATATTATATGACAATGAATCATAAGAGTATTACAATTCCCAGGGAATTAAAAGTTTGTATCACCCAAAGTACAGTAGAGGTATGCATGGTGGAAGTTAAGAGACAAGCATATTGTGAGACAGTTAAATAATTTAATAGATAGAGTCTTGGAGTCAGAAAGATCTGATTTTGAATCATACTTTAGATGCTTAGTAACTCTTTGAGCTTGAGTTTCCACAACTTTAAAATAGATATAATAATAATAATACAACCTACTTCAGAAGGCTGTTGTGAGATAACATATGTAAAGCTATTTGCAGAATCATAAAACATGAATATTGGCTAAAATTATATTGCTAATTGTCAGACATAGCTATTAAGTTGTTTTGTTTAGCTATTCTTTTTTTATAAGGGAAGGTTTAGTGGAGGAAAAGGATTATGAAGTGGTTGGAGTGATAGAAATGTTTTTTAAAAGCAAAAAATTTAAAAGAAATTATTAAAGAAAAATTATGCATAAAAGCAGCAAGGAATGAGGTATATGACTTAAAAATTAGATGTGTTGGGCATGAAGGAAGAATAAAGGATAATCAATGATTGACCCAAATACTATATTAGTACTCATATAATGTCAAGATGCCTAAGGAATTCTGGCCATCACCATGTTAGGTTGGTAGGTTCTATTGCAGAATACTAATAAGAATATCTTGATAAATGGGATGAAAAGACATGGATGGGTTGCAAACTGCACTCCTGGAGGAAGCATCCACATAATTGAGACTACACATTCTCTGAATTACTGAAATAACCCATAGTCCAGTATCTGTTGAGACTTGTCAGTCAAGACCAAATACCAAAACCTCAAGAACTTTTTAAAAAGAATTTTATTGTCATTTGGCAGAGGAGAGAGCCCTGAAAAAAGGCATAGCTCCCTCTTGAGTCTTTGTGGTATTTACATTCTATAGAATACAAACAAAAGCATAAGAACAAGCAGCTAGATGGCTAGCATGTAGAAATGGGTTGCTTGAAATGTAAAAATGAAGGTAAATATAAACATTCAATAAAAGCTTTTGAAGTAAGATCTAGGTGGTTTGGGGTAGACCCAGGATCTGGGAAAGATCTAAGCATTCCTTACAATTATCTCAGCTTACTTGAAGATTCTCTGAAGTCATCATGACTTCTGTAGTAAACTTTGGGCTGGACATTTCCAATCATAGACTGAAAACATCCTACTATATTAAGTCTTTCCATTTCTTTATGTTTAAGGAAAACAATATTACAAGTCTTTCTCTGGCACAATTATGCCCATGAGAAGATAATTTTCTATATATTGCATTTTACAGAATCTATGATGACCCAAATTACTCATTAAACATGGGTAACTCAAAAATCTAGAATGAGATTTATTGAAAGGTTATTTAGTTCACTCCCTATTTTATGTAAATATTATTCTCAAGTCATCTAAGCAGATAGATGTCTGTCTTGTTAAAGAATAAATTTTTTTTTTATCTTTTTAAGGTTAATGTTTAAAATGTTTTGGTAACTTCAGTGTTAATTCACACATAAATGAAATTCTGGTGCCTAACTTCAAATTCATTTGATCCAATTCTACAAAAATATACTTAAAACTATTGCTCAGAGTGATGTACAAAGTTTTGGGGGAAGTACACAGCTGAAGTAAGATATGGTCCCACTCATTATTTACAACACCAAAATCATCTTTCCCTCAAATTCCTTCCCTTTCTTTCCAAGTTTTTCTTTCATTATTGAAGGCACCATCAGCTTCCCAGTACCCACCCGAGGTTTGCAACCCAGATGTCATCCTTGGCTCCATATTCAGTTTTTGCCATATATTTATCTGTAACATATCTTTCATATTTTCTCTTCTCTTGTACCACCAACACCTTAGAGTAGATTCTCATCTCTTTACACTTGTATAACTGCAATAACATACTGGTTGGTCTTTTTGCCATAAATCTCTCCCCACTGCAGTCCATTCTCTACTCAGCAGTAAAAATGATTTTCCTAAAATTCAGGTTCAACCATGTCAATCCTTTATTCAGTAAACTCTAGTGCTCATTATCACCACCAAGATCAAATATAAATTTTTGTGTTTGACATTCAAAGTCCTTTAGAACCCACCTCTTCAAACTTACATCTTAAACTTTCCCACTCCATGTTCTTTGATCCAGTTGCACTGGTCTTCTTGCTATTCCTTTAACAAGACACTCTACTCTATTTCTCAGTCCTGAGCATTTTTACTGGCCATTCCAAATGCCTGGAACTCTCTCCCTCTGCATCTCTGTCTCCTAGCTTCAAGTTCCAGCTAAAGTTCCATCTTCTATTATAAGCCTTTCCCAATTCATCCAAATTCTAATGCCATCCTTCTGGTGATTATTTCTTATTTATCCTATATCTATATAGTTTGTTTGTATATTTGCTTCCAAGTTAGCTCCTCCACTCGATTTGTGCTCCTTCAAGGAAGAACTGTCTTTTGCCTTTTTTTTGTATCCCCAGCATTTAGCACAGTGTCAGCCATATAGTAGATACTTAATAAATGTGTATTAACTGACATTCTTATGGATTTGATAATTATGTAGGGGGATATGATACATACAAAGATAACTATACTTTTCAATAATAGAGAATGAGTGCATTAGGGATGTAGCTCAGGTCCCAAAGTCCATCTTATTTCTCTGTGAATCACAGTTAACAACTTACTTGTATTAAAAAGAAATACAAAATAAAGTACTTTCAGAGGCATATAGGAAAGAAGGATATTACTAACCAGGAAGATCGAGTAGGGAAGACTTCATGGAAGTCATGGTATTTGACATATAGGAGGAATAAGGTTCAACGGGCAAAGAATGGATCTGTTGTAAGAACAGAGGGGACAGAAAGCATAGAGATGCCCACAACTACTCTGTTTTAAATTTCCCTTTTCTGACTTGAGTCATTCTGGTAAGACATTCAGTAAAGTATTTGGAATTAGAGTATATAGGTTTGAATACTGGATATTTTAAATTACTCTTCTTTTGATGATTGGTAAGACATTTTACTTTCTAGATTTCAGAGTTGTTGTTGTTGTTTTTAAATATAGGATCATATATTTACAGCGAAAAGGAACCTTAAAGACTTTCAAATCCAACCCTTTCATTTTCCCTATAAGAAAACTGAGGACTGGAGACATTAAAGGATTTGCATAAGATCACACAGCTAGTAAGTATCCAAGGCAGGATTTGAACCCATGTTTTGTTTTAATTTTTTCCTATCTCTGAGTCCAGTGGCCTACCCATGACAGCATGGTTTACATGTACACAAAATGAAGGGATTGGACTTGATGGACTCTAATTTTCCTTCTGTATATGACCTTGTCTAGTCATACAAATTCTCATTAGGACAATTTCCACTGTCATTTAAAATCTGTAACATTTCATCCCTTCCATTGACTTTTTCCTTTTTCTTCCAGCCACCTAAGGATCTCAAAACAGTTTGTAAATATTTTATTTATTCGCCCTCATTAAGCTATTCACAACTAATTCTAATAGAATATATAAAAATACTTGAGACTATATGACACATTACTGGTGTAAAGGAGTTGGTCCCTGAAAACAGAAAAATAACTGTAAAAATGTGTCTAACCACAAGATCTCTTTATGAGGTTTAATCAACTCAATTGAGTGAGTCAGAAGAAAGTAAAGAACAATGACCAGGAATGCCCTCCAAAGACTCTTAAAAGATATAATTCAGAGGCAGTTGAGCTAAAAGCCAGCACACAGGTTGAACCTAGCTCTTCATCCAATTGAAAGAAGGGGAATTCCCCTTCGCCCTCAATAGCTGTTGCAGTTATATTTTAGTTTTCTATTTTAATTAATTTTTTTTTAAATCCACAAAACCATTGCCTTTATATTCACCAGAAGGAGATATTTTATCCAGCAATTGGGGAATCTGTTCCAGAGAGCTGGAAATAGAGTCAAGGGATCAGAGGTACAATCTCACAATTGCTCAAAGCAGGAAATAGCTTCAATGAAAAGGTCCACTGGTAACAAAAAAGGGAACCAAAATTCAGATCCAACTTAGAGCAAACCCTGGAAATCAGCGATTAAGTTGTAGAAAGAAGATCCTGGGACTCCAGATGAGCAATCCTTCCACAGAAGCCATATACCCAGAACAGAGTTTTGTAAGAAGTAGAACAGAAAATCAAGGACATTGACTTTCTGTAGTTCTAGAATATTTTAGAATTATGAGTTACTTTGGCTACATTCCCAACCACTTTATTATATTTCTGACCATTTCCTCTATGTATGATGTGCTTATTGTGGGAGAGTACATCTCACATTTAAGGGAAGAATATTTTGTAGTTCCTGTCTAATTATACCATTCCAGCATATGTTTTTATTGAAAGACATTTGAGTCTACTGACTGTCCATTAATAGAAAGAATATTTGTTGAAGACTCATGAGATATAATTTTAGAAGAGTGGCTTGTCAGAGATATAGTCCTAAAACCTGGGGTAACAATATGTGTGTGGATGGTGGGGGGATGAAGAGATGGTGGTATCCTGCAAAGTTGGAAAGCATCCACCCGTATAAATAAGTGTCAGTTTTCCTCATAACCCAAGTCCCAGACTCTTTTTAATACTGTTGAGGTTAAATGACTTAATGGGCAAATAACTGTTTGCCTCAGTTCAATCTAATTGCAAAAGGAACATAACAGTAACAGTTATCTCACAGGGTTCTTGTGAAGATCAAATAAGAGTATTTGTAAAGCACTCAGTATAGTGTCAGCCTATAATAGTCAATTAACAAGTGCTTTCTTCCTTCCTTCCTTCTTTTTTTCCTTTTATTTCCTTCTTTCCTTCCTTCCTTTCTTTCTGGTTCAACAAGAACAAACTTTCTATTTTGTATGGATGGAAAATACAATTTAGAGTTTTAATCCACAATCCAAACAATTTCTAGCTGATAATGTAGAACTATATATATAGAAGGTAGCACTTCTTGTTACCTTCTATACAGCTTAGCAAACTATATATGTGTTTGGGGGGGAGTGGTGCTGAGAGGACAGAGACCAGATAAGAATCTCTTTTGAAAAGAAAAAGATGAAAGTTTTAACATAAAAAAGAACTTTGGATTTGGAGTTAGGAAACCTGAATTCTCTCATCTTGGCTTTGCCACTAACTATGCAACCAACCTCTGTAAAATTGCTTGCTTTTTCTGGGTCTCAGTTTCCTCTTTTATAAAATTGAATGTTGGACTAAATGATATTTAAGATCTCTTCTAGCTTAAACATTTAACATTTAATTAATTTTGTGAAATGTAGGCAATTCTTACAAAAACAAGAAAATAGAACAATTTGTCTTCTTACCTTTAGGTGTCAGTGTAGACGCAAAAACTTCTTCTGGAAAGAGTGTAAAATAGCAAAGGAATGCTATGGTTTTTTTCTCCAAAAACACACTAGTTATTATCACCATAGTTGGATTACTCTTTCAGGATGACAGGAAAAGTTCTGTGCCAGGCGGTTTGGAATATATAGGAAGTATCCAGTTACATCATATACAGAAGGAAATATTTCTCAGGATCAAAAAGGAAAATTCAGGGACTTCAGTGGTTTCCCCAACACTTATGTAAAAAATTATTAGTCTTGTCCTGACTTTCAAGGCTACCCATATTCTGGTAGCAATCTATCTTTCTTTCTTAATTTTTTTAGTAGTAATTTTTTTTTTTTTATTTCTACCCTTATCTTCCAGTTACTCCCTTCTAAATTTAATCCATTCTGGACTACTCACTATCCCCCTTGCCTCATCCTGACTTTATGAGTCTTGGAGTCTTTGCTCACACTATCCCACATGATTGGAATAAATTGCTTCCCTATCTCACTGAAATTCTTCTTTTAAAATTAGCTATCAGGTCTATGGGATAGAGAAGAGTTGATAACCAAATAAGAGATAGCTAAAATTACTAAGATAAATAATTAATTTTGATTACATAAAAACAATTGATTTGCACAATCAAAACTAACGAAGCTAAAATTAGAAGGGAAACAATTAACTAAGAAAAATCTTTACAGAAAGCTTTTTTCCTCATAAAAGCCTTATATCCAAGGTGCATAAGGAACTGATTCAAATTTATATTCCCCAGTTGATCATTGGTAAAAAGATATGAAGAAGTTTTCAGTGGAAGAAATCCAAACTAACCATAGGCATATATAGAAAAATGCTTCAAATAACTAATAATTGCAGAATACAAATTAGAGCAAATCTGAGGTTACACTTCACACTTATCACTGGAAAAGACAATAACAACAAAGAAACCTTTGGAGAGTCTTAAGGAAAAGAAACTCATTAATAAATTGTTGGTAGAGCTATGAATTGTTTGTTTTTACAATGCTGAAAAGCAATTGGGCAGTATGCCTAAAACATCATTAAACTATATATACTTTTTGACCCAGTGATACTTCTGCTGGGCCTATTTCTCAAAGAAATCAAAGAAAGAGGAAAAGGACCAATAAGTACAAAAAATTATAGCAGGTAAATATTTTTGTGATGGTAATGAAGGGGAAATGAAAAGGGTTCTTATCAACTGGGGAATGGCTAAGAAAATTATAGTATTTGAATGAAAATATAGTATTTGAATATTGAAAGCAATATTGCTGTGCTGTAAGAAACGATGAAACACTTTAGAGAAATTTAAGAAGACTCTTAGGAACTGATGCAGCATAAAGTGAGCACTACCAGGAAAACAATTTAAATAATTACAATATTGTAAAGACAGACAACTTTGAAAGACTTAAGAACTCTGACCAATGACCAATCACAATTCTCAAGGTTTCTTAAACTTTTTCTACTTACAACCTCTTTTTGCCCAAGTAATTTTTATGTGGCTCCAGGAATGTAGGTATATAAAATAGGTATAAAAAAATCAAACATTTACTTATAATAAATCATAATTTTGCAATCCCCACATTCAATTAGATGTCTCATATGGGGTCATGATCCAAAGTTTATGCAGTTTTGCTCTAGAGGACCCATAAAAATACTTTCTGATAGACTGGGGATGGATTCGGAGTGCATATTGAACAGCTAAGTGATACTGTGAATAGAAAGTTGAGCCTGGAATCAAGAAAACTTGAATTCAAATCCAAATATTTATTTAGATATTTATTTGCTAGCTGTCTGATCTGAACAATTTACTTCACCTCTATTTGCCTTCTTTCCTCAATTGTAAAATGAAGATAATCACAGTACCTCCCTCCTAAGGTTGATGAGGCTTAAATGATATAATATTTACAAAGTGCTGAGCATAGTATCTGGCACATAGTAGATGCCATAAAAATGCTTATTTTCCTTTCCCTTACCTGGACAAGATCAATATGGGAATTCGTTTTGCTTATTTATACATATTTGTTAAAAGAGTTTTTCTTTTCATTTCAGTGCAGGATGGGGTGGAAAAGAGAAGAGGGGATAGGAATAGGGTTGGATTTTATTTTGTTTCTTCCCTTTCCTTTTAAAATTTTTCAATAATCTTTTATTTTTCCAAATTATGTAAAGATAATTTTTAACATTCATTTTTGTAAGACTTTGTGTTCCAAATTTTTCTCCCTCCTCCCTTACCGCCCTGCTCTCCAAGACAAGGAATCTGATATAGTTTAAATATATGCAATCCTTTTAAATTTATATCTATATTTGTCTTGTTGTACAAGAAAAATCAAACCAAAAGGGGAAAAAACCATATGAAAGAAAAAAAAAACAAACAAAATGACAATAAAAGGTGAAAGGTCCACATTTATTTTTTTTTATTTATTTATTTTTTTTATTTAATAGCCTTTTATTTACAGGATTTATACATGGGTAACTTTACAGCATTAACAATTGCCAAACCTCTTGTTCCAATTTTTCACCTCTTACCCACCCCCACCCCCTCCCCTAGATGGCAGGATGACCAGTAGATGTTAAATATATTAAAATATAACTTAGATACACCCTAAGTATACATGACCAAAACATTATTTTGCTGTACAAAAAGAATCAGACTCTGAATTATTGTACAATTAGCTTGTGAAGGAAATCAAAAATGCATGTGTGCATAAATATAGGAATTGGGGATTTAATGTAATGGTTTTTAGTCATCTCCCAGAGTTATTTTTCTGGGCATAGCTAGCTCAGTTCATTACTGCTCCATTAGAAATGATTTGGTTGATCTCGTTGCTGAGGATGGCCGTCCATCAGAACTGGTCATCATATAGTATTGTTGTTGAAGTATATAATGATCCCCTGGTCCTGCTCATTTCACTCAGCATCAGTTCGTGTAAGTCTCTCCAGGCCTTTCTGAAATCATCCTGTTGGTCATTTCTTACAGAACAGTAATATTCCATAATTTTCATATACCACAATTTATTCAGCCATTCTCCAACTGATGGACATCCATTCAGTTTCCAGTTTCTAGCCACTACAAAAAGGGCTGCCACAAACATTCGTGCACATACAGGTCCCTTTCCCTTCTTTATAATCTCTTTGGGATATAATCCCAGTAGTAACACTGCTGGATCAAAGGGTATGCACAGTTTGATAACTTTTTGAGCATAGTTCCAAACTACTCTCCAAAATGGTTGGATTCGTTCACAACTCCACCAACAATGCATCAATGTCCCAGTTTTCCCACATCCCCTCCAACAATCATCATTATTTTTTCCTGTCATCTTAGCCAATCTGACAGGTGTGTAGTGGTATCTTAGAGTTGTCTTAATTTGCATTTCTCTGATTAATAATGACTTGGAGCATCTTTTCATATGACTAGAAATAGTTTCAATTTCTTCATCTGAGAATTGTCTGTTCATATCCTTTGACCATTTTTCAATTGGAGAATGGCTTGATTTTTTATAAATTAGAGTTAATTCTCTATATATTTTGGAAATGAGGCCTTTATCAGAACCTTTGACTGTAAAAATATTTTCCCAGTTTATTGCTTCCCTTCTAATCTTGTCTGCGTTAGTTTTGTTTGTACAAAAACTTTTCAGTTTGGTATAATCGAAAATTTTCTATTTTGTGATCAGTAATGATCTCTAGTTCTGTTTTGGTCATAAAGACCTTCCCCTTCCACAGGTCTGAGAGGTAAACTATCCTATGTTCCTCTAATTTAATAATAATTTCATTCTTTATGCCTAGGTCATGAACGAAAGGTCCACATTTAATCTCCAGAGTTCTCTCTCTGGATGCAGATGGCATTTTCCATTTCAAGTCTATTGAAATGGCCTTGAATCACTATATTTTTTAATTCCATTACATTTGATCATCACATAATCTTGTTGCTGTGTACAGCGTTCTCTTGGTTCTGCTCAGTTCACTCGCCATCACTTCATGTAAGTCTTCTCAGGCTTTTCTGAAATCAGTCTGCTCATTATTTCTTATAGAACAATAATATTCCATTGCATTCATATACCATAACTTATTCAGCTATTCCCCCCCGATAGGCATCCACTCAATTTCCAGTTCCTCGTCACTACAGAAAGAGCTTCTATAAATGTTTTTGTACATGTGGGTTCTTTTCTCTCTTTTATGATCTTGTGGGATATGGACCCAATAGTGAGACTGCTAGATCAAAGGATATGTACAGTTTTATAGCCCTTTGAGCATAGCTCCAAATTGTTCTTCAAAATGGTTGGATCATTTCACAACTCTACCAATAATGCATTAGTATCCCAGTTATCCCACATCCTCTCCAACATTTATCATTATCTTTTCCTGTCATCTTAGTCTATCTGAGAGGTATGAAGTGGTACCTCAGAGTTGTCTTAATTTGCATTTCTCTAATCAATAATGATTTAGAGCATTTTTTCATATGACTAAAAATGACTTGAATTTTTTCATCTGAATGTTGTCTCTTCATATCCTTTGACCATTTATCAATTGAGTGACATATTATTATTTCAGTCAGTTCTCTATATATTTTTAAAATGAGGCCTTTTCAGAAATACTGGCTATAATTTTTTCCCCCAGCTTTCTGCTTCTCTTCTAATCTTGTCTGCATTGGTTTTGCTTGTGCAGAAGCTTTTTAATTTAATGTAATCAAAATTATCCACTTTGCATTTTATATTATCTAGTTCTTCTTTGGCCATAAATTCCTCCTTCCCCACAAATCTGACAGGTAAACTGTCCCTTGCTTTCTTAATTTACTTATACTTTCACTATTTATGTCTAAATCATGAACTCATTTCAACCTTATCTTGATATATGGGTTAGATGTTGATTAATGCCTAGTTTTTGCCATACTATTTTCAAATTTTTCCAGCCATTTTTGTCAAATAGTGAGTTCTTATCCCAGAACCTGGAATCTTTGAGTTTATCAAACACTAGATTACTATAGTCATTGACTGTTGAGTCTTGTATACCAAACCTATACCATTGATCTTCTATTTCTATTTCTTAGTATCAAATGGTTTGATGGATTTTATAATACAGTTTGGGGTCTAGTATGGCTAGACCACTTTCTGTTGCTTTTTTTTTTCATTAATTCCTTTGATATTTTTGACCTTTTCTTCTTCCAGATGAATTTCATTATTATATTTTTTCTAGCTCTATAAAGTAATTGTTTTTTTAGCAGTTTGATTGGTATGGTATTGAATAAGTGTATTGATTTAGGTGGAATTGTCATTTGTATTATATTAGCTTGGCCTACCCATGAGCAATTGTTATTTTTCCATTTGTTTATATCTAACTTTATTTGTGTCAAAAGTGTTTTTTTGTGTTCATATAGTTCTTGCCTTTGTCTTGGCAAGTAGACTTCCAAATATTTTATTTTGTCTTCAGTTATTTTAAATAGAATTTCTCTTTCTATCTCTTGCTACTGGACTTTATTGGTAACATATAAATGCTGATGATTTATGTGGATTTATTTTATATTCTGCAACTTTGTTCAATTTAATTGTTTCTAGCACTTTTTAAGTAGATTCTCTAGGATTCTTTAAATATCATCTGCAAAGAGCAATAGTTGGATTTTCTTATTACTTACTATAATTGCTTCAATTTCTTTTTCTTAATGATAAAGCTAACTATTGAATAATAGTGGTGATAATGGGCAATCTTGTTTTGTCTCTGATTTTAATGAGAATGCTTTTAGCTTATCTCCATTATATACATAATGCTTGCTGATGGTTTTAAGTAGATGCTACTTATCATTTTAAGGAAAATTCCTTTTATTCCTATTCTTTCTTGTGTTTTTAATAGGAATGGGTATTGTATTTTGTCATATGTTTTTCCTTCATCTATTAATATAATTATATGATTTCTGTTTGTTAGGTTATTGATATGGACCAACTATGCTGATAGTTTTCCTAATATTGAACCAGTCTTGCATTCCTGGCATAAATCCTACTTAGACATAGTATATTATCTAGTGATTCTTTCTTTTTTTTAATGAGAAAAGAACAGAAAAAAACAATACAAATCACAGACAGGTAGAACACCTTTGAAGATTATATAAGGAGAATATATTTTAAAAGAAAAGCAACTTCTCTGTAACAGAGATTCGCAAATTCACAGGCAATACTCTTCTGTTTTGCAATGTATGTAGAAATGTACTTTTAATTTTATGTTTGTTAAGTGTAGAATTAAAAGAAATTTTTCCTTCAAGGTTGAATTTAAGTGCTCCTCTCCTCCAGGGAGTCTTTCCTCTTACCTTTCTAGTTGCAAGAGATATCTCCAGCCTCACATTTCTTTCAGAACACAATGTGTATTTTTCCTTTACAGAAAAATGCAATGTAACATAGTGGAAAATACAGGACTCAGGTTATGAGGAAAACTGACATTAATTCATATGGGGCTTTGATCTTTACAACATGTTTTCCACAGGTTATCCTATTAGATTTCTACAACAACCTTGCAAGGTAAGTAATCAGGGGTATTATTAATCCTGTTTTATAGATGTGGAAACTGAAACTCAGAAAGGGACTTTCCCATAGTAATACAGATTGTAAATGCTAGAGACAGGGTAAGAGTCAATCTGTCCTCACTATAAGCTCAGCAACTCCATGTTGCTTCTCATTCAACTTTATAAACATTAAAGTGATATGATTTTGAATTATTGAGATCACATTTTGTCTTCTTGCATCATTATTTATGTCCATGTCTTATCCTCCTTAGTAGATTATAAAGGCCTTCTCAATAGGGATTGTGTCTTATTCCATCTTTGTATTGGTAAGGCCTAAAATAGTCCCTCACATAAATGTTGTTAAGGCATAAAAGATCAATAATTTTATTGGTATGGATACTTTCTTTACCCAGAAAGTAAGTGCATAAGCAATCTATCACCTAGTAGGTGGTCTTTGATGATTTTATGGTTAAAAAAAGAGTTCAACTCCCTAAAACCAATCTGGCAATGAGAGGCCCTCAGCATAGGTAGGTGAGTCCTTGGACTGCAGTTACCTGATCCATCTCCAGCCCTGTGTCCACTCATTATCTTTCTGGTTTCCCAGAACTATCATTACACTGGTATCAACTTTGAGAACTCAACATTACTTTCATACTTCGAATGACACACCAGAAAAATATTTTAGTGGTTGTCTAATTGAATAAAATTCATTGATTAGGATTATAAAACCCATGAAAGTTCCCAAGGCTTACCTAGGATCTAGGATCCAATTAAGACTACTGAGTCACACATATATAAAAATGTTTGTGGCAACCCTTTTTGTAGTGAAACTGAAGAAACTGAAAACTGAGTGGATGCTCTTAAGTTGGAGAACGATTGATTAAGTTATGGTATACGAATGTTATGAAATGTTATTGTTCTGTAAGAAATGATCAGCAGGATGATTTCACAGATTTCGCTGATAATTTCATTGGAGAGACTTTTATGAACTGATGCTAAGTGAAGTGAGCAGAACCAAGAGATCATTGTACACATCAACAGCAAGATTATATGATGATCAATTCTGATGGACATGGTTCTTTTCAACAATGAAATGATCTGGGTCAGTTCCAATGGTCTTGTGATGAAAAAAGTCATTTGTACTTAGAGATAGGACTGTGGGAACTGAGTGTGGATCACACTATAATATTGTTACTCTTTTTGTGGTTGTTTGCTTACATTTTGTTTTCTTTCTCATTTTTTCCTTTGTGATGTGATTTTTCTTGTGTAGCATGATAACTGTGGAAACATGTATAAAAGAAGTGCACGTTTAACATATATTACTTGCCATCTAGGGGAGGGGGTGGGGGAAGGAGGGAAAAATTTGAACATAAAGTTTTGCAAGGGTTATTATTGATAATTATACATGCATATGTTTTGAAAATAAAAAGCTTTAATTAAAAAAAAAAAGACTGCTGGGTCACCCCAGCAGATTTCAATTGTTAGAGTTCTGGATTTCGAGTGGACATGGCTCCAAATCCTAACTTTGCAACTCACCACCTTAGAGAAGTCACATTAACTCTTTAGGTCCTAGATTCCTCATCTGCCCCAGTTTCTGAGATAAGAACTCAATATTTGACAAAAACAATATGACAGAAGATCAAAATAGGTACATGATTTAGATATAAAGAAGAAAAGTAGTTTTGCTTTCATTTAATATAATCCCCCCCAAAAAAATCACAGCTTTAGAATTAAAAAGAATTTTAGAAGAAATGTACATTAGCTGTCTCATTTTACAAATGAGGAAACTGATACGGAGAAGACAAATGACTTGCACAGGACTACACAACAATAAATTTCTGAGGCAAAATTTGAATTCAGCTCTCCCTGATTCCAGGACTATCCTAGCCACCTAACTACCACTTAGATTACTTTCAGGATAATGAAGCATTCTTGGTCATCAAGAGAAAAGTTAGACCTTTTAAAAAGGAGTGATTGTTCCTTTCTTGCCATTTATGTATCAAAGGAAAAATCTTTGAGTCTAGAAATTTTCTATGTGGGTTGGAAGAAAGGCCAGATTATTTTTTAATCTCACCTCAACTGGCAAACCTGAGACTGGTCTCAAAGCTCTAGTTTCCTTTCTTGTTTTTTATTCCTGAGTTTAGATGACTTAACATCAACTTTGAGATGGCTATGTCCCAGCATGGACATGATCTTGTGAATTCAGGAGTATTAGAAGTTCTTGGTCAGAATTGAAGGTAGTAAAGGAGGGAAGGGGGAAAGAAACAAGCATTTATTATGTGTCTATTATATGCCAGGCACTGTGGTAAGCTCTTTATAAATATTTTCTGTATAGGATACAGATAATATTTCTGTATAGGAAATATTTCTGTAAAGGAAAAGATTAAGACTGACAAGAGGAAAAGCTCAAGCCTTGGTCTAGCTGGCCAGAAAATATGGATTTTAAGGAAACTGTTCAAGAGTCAGGATAAATATAATAATGCCTATTTATTAGTTCCTCAAACTAGTTTGTGTTTTGATGAAATTTAAGTCTCAATTTCCCAGGTGTTAAAACAGAAGTTATAAATTAAATTGCTGAAGAACCAAGAGATCATTGTACACAGCAACAACAAAACTATACAATCATCAATTCTGATGGACATGGCTCTCTTCAACAATGAGATGATTCAGACCAGTTCCAATTGTTCAGTAATGAAGAGAGCCATCTACACCTAGAGAGAGGATCATAGGAATTGAGTGTGGACCACAACATAGCATTCTCACTCTTTCTGTTGTTGTTTGCTTGCCTTTTTGTTTTCCTTCTCAGATTTTTTTTCTTTCTAGATCTGATTTTTCTTGTGCAGCAAGATAACTGTATAAATATATATGCATAGATTACATTTAATCTATATTTGAACATTTTTAACATGTATTGGACTACTTGCCATCTAGGGGAAAGGGTGGGAGGAAGGAGGGAGCTATTTGGGGAAGATTTTGCAAGGATCAATATTGAAAAAATAACCCATGCATATGTTTTGTAAATAAAAAGCTATAATAAAAAAAATAATAAAATTAAATTGCTGAATTTTATTTAAAGACTTTTCCTGTCAATATGTTTAGTATTTCTGTTCTTGAAAATAAATATCTATTCGATACCTGATTCAAGTAATCTTTCTTCTTTCTGCTCCTTCTAGGGAGGCTATAGATATTTTTAAAGTAAATTTTTTGCAGGGTAGTGAAGGAGGGAACTAATGAGCCAAAAAGTAAGAGAAAAGGAATTTAACCCTTTTCATTACAGGTCACGTTGCTTTAGGACTGAATGTGGTTTATACAACATGCCTGACTCCAGAGCATTCACTTTGATCAGTGGTTCTTTTTCTGGGATCTGAAAATTTGGTTTAAAAAAAAAAGAGAAAGAGAGAGAGAGAGAAAGCGCTATATTTCAATATAATTGACTCCCTTTGTTACCCTGTGTTCAAATTTTTTTGCATTGATAAACATTTCTTTAAGGAGCCTAATAAGGCTGCCAAAGGAGTCTGTAACACAAAACGAAGGTTAAGAACCCCTGTCCTACATGGAGAAGGAGTGGAAGCAATGTGCCAAGCCTTTGAGGTTAGCAGCAATCCTCATTATTAAATATACTATATCACAAAGATATGGCAATGCCATTTTCTTCTCTTCTAACCTTTAAATAGAAACCTAAGCCATGGAGAAATAAAGCAATTTGCTCCAAGTTTCCCAGGGAGGACCCAAATTGAGCTAGGAATAGACCACATTCTTGGATCTCTGGCTCAGTTCAAGAAATTACATCCTACTCCTAAGTAATAGCTGGGAGCTTTATTTACAGCAACTGAGCTTCTACAAACATTTTGAGCCTAAATTGACCATTTTGCCAAAAACCAATGAGTAGAGCAAAGGTGTCAAAAATCCATAGCTAGCATTCCAGACTGCAGCCCAAATCAGAGTAAAAGGTAACTGGGAAATATTTAACAAAATAAATAAAAATACAATAGACCATAGGCAGTGTCCCTGGGTTCTCAAAGATTGTGACTGTGGAAATCACTTTTTCTCAAACTAGAAAGACTAGAAAGCACAGTGTAGGCCACAAACCAACTCTGCTTTTTGAGCACCAGCCTAAGTTCACGCAGGCTGATCACCATTAGAAAGGCCCCCTGACAATAAATTCTTTGACATAGTAGACAACTACAAAATGTCCTTCAGTTCTCTGTAGCCTCTTTTCCTTCTGCAGTGATGTTGCATGTGAGAAGTATGAGAAATTGGGTTTCCACAGATATTATCCAAACAGGATGAAGGGAGTGGGGTGCGAAATGTTTTGTTAAAATGTCTCCAATCAGAGGAAAAGACCCACATGTCCAAAAATGTTTGTAGCAGTTCTTTTTCTGATAACAAAGAATTAGAAGAGGACTGGATGCCTATCAATTGGGGAATGACTGAGCAAACTGTGGTATATGAAGGTAATGGAATGTTATTGTTCTATTAAAAAATGATGAACAAGCTGATTATAAAAAGGCTGGGAAAGATTTACATGAACTGATGCTGACAAAAACAAGCAGAACCAGGAATGCATTGTACACAGTAACAACAAGATTGTGTAATAATTAACTATGAAAGGCTTGATTCTTCTCAGCAGTTCAATAATCAAAGTAATCTCAATAGACTTTGGACAGAAAATCCCATCTGCACCAGAAAAAATTCTAAGGAGACTGAATGTAAATCAACACATGCTATGTTCACTTCTTTTTTCTGTTTTGTTTTGTTTTTTAATCTCTCCCATGGTTTTTCCCTTTTGCTCTGATTTTTCTCTCCCAACATGATTCATAAAGCAATGTGTATTAAAAATAAATAAACTTACTACAAAACTCTAAAAAAATAAATAAATAAAGTAGAGGAGGAAAAAAAAAAGTACTTCCAACAAATTACCTGTGGGCTAAGGAACTGGTTAGACAACTAAATTCCTGACAAAAGGGTTTAGAGTTAAACTAACAGCTATGGTCCGTAACAGGACACAATGTAAGCAAATATAATTGTCATTCAGAAGGTAAATCCCTTCAATTGTAACCAACTCTGGCTGTAAATCTGACCAATTCAAACTTTGAAGGGAGGAGTAAGGAACCGAACTACCAGTATAAAGCTTGCTTGAGTATGACTCCAGGATAGTACTCTCTGGATGTCTCATCCATGAGTATACCACTTCTCATAAGAATCGCTGAATAAAGGATTCTTCTCTCACTCTAAAGAGCTCTGGATGTAAGACTACTTCTGGACCAGTTTGCCATTGAGGAAGCCCTGGGCAGCGGCAGCTTGTCCTGGGTTTACTCCCCAACCCTGTTGAGTTCCACATAGTCCTTTGATAACAACGGAGACGGAACAAAAAAGAAAGCAAAGGATTATAAGAATCGCAGACGTTTAGATTGTTTATATATTTTAACCTGATTCTAAATTGGACCAGTGACCAATGAACAGATATATGGCTGGGAGGACTGAATTATCTCAGTTTGGACATTCTCACTAGAAATATAAGCAAAAGAAAAAAGTTGCAGCTAAAGGAAGAATATCTCGGTTTCCTGTGGGAGAGACAAGCAACAGCCCTGGCAGAATTGGTTTTATTGTGCACTCAAAGACAAAAGAGGTGACGTCATTTCACAGGTTATCTGGTCATCTCCCATAATAAGTCTGCAAAAAAGTCTGTAATGGGGGAAAAAAAATTGTAGTTTATTTATGGTGTCCCGATGCAAAGAAAGGAGGAGAAATTATCTAGAGAATTTGACAAAACTCTCCAAATTAAATCAACATGTTCTTTGATACTCATTAACTTGAATGAAAAATTGGAAATAGATGAGGATGTTGAGTGTAAATTGGAAAACATGAGTCATAAATAAGAAATGAAATACCAAAGACTTGTAAATGACATAGAAGCCCTCACCTGTGTATCATGGATGATTTCTTTGGCCTGAGAATCAGTAGACACATAGCAAGTTCCAAATAGCATCAGAAAAAATGAAATTGATTATATCTCCAGAGATAGGAAATGACTTGTTCTTGAGGTGGAAGACATTCCTGAATCATCTGTCTCTGTATAATCAGACTGGCAACATTAGCATAAAGATCAAAATTGATAGTACAAAGATAGAAGGAAGAATGAAAATGAGAATATATGAGGAATGTAAGTGATGCATATAAAGTCAGATTTTTTTCAGCATATTGGTTAACTTGCTTTTTTCCCCTTTTCCCTTTTTTCTCTTAAAAATTTTTGTTGTTACAAGGTATTTTTCTAAGGTAGGGGAATACTGATATAGAGGAAACTAAATGATCTAAAAATATATTAAATAAAGACTTCTTTTAAAGAAATTTACTTGAAAGAACTCAATTCTGACCTATTTAAAAATCTATTGGCACTGAAAAATGGATAATGACGAGAAGAAAGGACACAAACACTGAAAAGGGTAATTTCACAATAAGATTAATCAATGTAAATCAATTATCATGAGAGAGATGGCAAAAGAGCCTAAAAAATACCTTAAATATCAAAAACTAGAATTATTTGCCAACTAGAGAAAGATGATAATCAAAGGCAATTTAGAATGTAAACTTGTTTGTAAAATCTTACTGAAAATAACAATGGAAAATTTTTAATTTCACAAAAAACAGAAACAGTGAATAGTAAAACCAGTGTAACATTTATAAACTCTGATTTATTTATAAACTCTACTTTCCTCAAACTGTGTTCAGTTTTGCAGTTTGGGTCCTCAGGCTATTGTTCCCCTTAGAGACAACCCTCAGGGGTTGAGGCATCTTTTTTTTTAGTCCTTGTAATCATTATTCCCTCTCCAGTATATTCCCTCCAGTATCAACAGCCAGTTAATATTTCCCCAATTGCCCTCTCTTCAATATCAATTAGCCTATTAACACTAATTATCTTTTACAAAGAGATATTTATGGAGAAGTTGTAGAAAAATCCTGTGTACAAAATCATTCCCTCAAACTAGGGCATATTCTTTCCACTGTATACCCAGTTGGTCCTTGGGAAGAGTGGGCTGAAACTGAAAGTGTTGTGACAAAGCCCTCTTTCCACCAAGTTGATTTCTGGATGTGAAGTAACTAACTGTGGCACAGCTAATGGGAGAGTAGCTCCCTAATTTGCTAGGCACAGTGTCTCAGATGCCAAATTGATTCACTGCTAGGAATCAATTGCTCAAGGAAGAGGCTTGCCAGGGCTGGCTCTGCACCAAGTTCAGCTCTTTTGATTTACAGGCAAACTCTTTTATGGACACTAGTTGCTTCTTGCAACTCTTTCAACCTTCTGAAGTTGACATAGTCATAATCTAGTTCATTCTATCTCCCAATACTTATGTACCTAAGACAAGAAAGAAATATGAATGACAGATGAGAGACAGAGGTGACCATGGGCTCCAGAGGTCATAATGCCACCGGTGTGGGAAGATAAATCAACTGGTAGCAGCAGCGCTTATTAGTTCTTTCCTGGAAGTGTGTAGCAAACACTTCTCTCAAAAGGAAGATTTCATCTGTTTGTACCCTTTATATGCACATTCAATTCTGGGTTATTAGCCAATTTAAAAAAAAAAAGGTGTTTCTTCCTTCATTATCCAGTAAGCTGTTAGGAAGCAGAAAAATATCTAAATACACTGAGGTTAGAAATGAGCCCCTCAATTACATGTCATCACATATTCTGAAAACAGTCTTATGAAGCCTCCCCTTGGACTGATACAAAGGCCATATAGCCAGGTAAAAGAAAGCTTTGTAAGAGATCCAAGTAAACAGTTATTTCCAGAGCATTTAAGACAAAACTGGAAAGACAAAAGTGGGGGTGGGTTGAGAGGGAAGGGAAGAGGAAGAAGGGGGAAAAGGAGAGGGGATTTTTTTTCTTCAAGAATTTTAAAAAATTATAATACTATCTTTTGATTTTGTATCATCTTTATTTTCAAATATATCTCCTACTCAGAAATGCCACTGTAATAAGACATTACACTTATCTTTCCCTGTCATTCTAGCCAATCTGACAGGTGTGTAGTGGTATCTCAGAGTTGTCTTAATTTGCATTTCTCTGATTAATAATGACTTGGGGCATCTTTTCATATGGCTACAAATAGTTTCAATTTCTTCGTCTGAGAATTGTCTGTTCATATCCTTTGACCATTTATCATTTAGAAAATGGCTTGATTTCTTTTAAATTAGAGTTAGTTCGTGAATACATCCAACCATTCTGGAGAGCAATTTGGAACTATGCTCAAAAAGTTATCAAACTGTGCATACCCTTTGATCCAGCAGTGTTACTACTGGGCTTATATCCCAAAGAGATTATAAAGAAGGGAAAGGGACCTGTATGTGCACGAATGTTTGTGGCAGCCCTCTTTGTAGTGGCTAGAAACTGGAAACTGAGTGGATGCCCATCAATTGGAGAATGGCTGAATAAATTGTGGTATATGAATATTATGGAATATTATTATTCTGTAAGAAATGACCAACAGGATGATTTCAGAAAGGCCTGGAGAGACTTACACAAACTGATGCTGAGTGAAACGAGCAGGGCCAAGAGATCATTATATACTTCAACAACAATACTATATGATGACCAATTCTGATGGACATGGCCATCCTTAGCAATGAGATGAACCAAATTAGTTCCAATGGAGCAGTAATGAACTGAACCAACTACGCCCAGGCCCAGCGAAAGAACTCTGGGAGATGACTAAAAACCATTACATTGAATTCCCAATCTCTATATTTTTGCCCACCTGCATTTTGGATTTCCTTCACAGACTAATTGTACAATATTTCAGACTCTGATTCTTTTTGTACAGCAAAATAATGGTTTGGTCATGTATACTTATTGTGTATCTAATTTATATTTTAATATATTTAACATCTACTGGTCATACTGCCATCTGGGGGAGGGGGTAGAGGGAAAGAGGGGAAAAATTGGAACAAGAGGTTTGCCAATTGTCAATGCTATAAAGTTATCCATACATATAATCTGTAAATAAAAGGCTATTAAAATAAATAAATAAATTAGAGTCAGTTCTCTCTATATTTTGGAAATAAGGCCTTTATCAGAACCTTCAGTCTCAACATTTCAATACACATCCTTGTTACTCCATAGATCCCAACTCCTCCTCCCCCGAGACCTTAACAATAATGTCCCTACGAAAAGCAAATTGCTCATTCATTTACGACTCTGGCTTGCCTAGTTGTACTTATTTGAGCCCATGCATTATGTTATAAATACCAAATCTCTATGACCTGTCATGGATGTTTCTGACCTAATTTCTTTATCCTATATGAACTAAATATTACACTATTTTTATAACCTTCTTTTACAATTATGTTCTCCCATATCTATTTCATATTTCTACCTCATACTACCACTTCTGGTACCTTTACTACCATTTCACTTGCAACTTCCATTAGGATTCATGGCATGAAAGGCAAAATAGTCAGAATGAAGTGATTTTCCTTGCCCCCTTTGTGCTCTTCAATCATAGGACATCTCCCTGGGTAGCAGATTTGCTATCCTCTTATCTCAATTAAAGACATTTTATTCCTCAACACATGGCTTAAAAAGGTTGAGATGGCAAAGCTAGGACACTGCAAGAAATTCAGGACTTTTGACAGAAAATGAAAAGTTTAGAAGAGCATAGGAAAAGGGGAAAAAATGAGTTCAGTTTTTAATAAGATGAGTTTGAGATATCTCTAGAACATCAGGATAAAAGGTCTAATTGGTGAATGGTGATGTGGAACTAAAGCTTGAGAGAGAGCGGAGTTGAATATATAGATCTGGGAATTCTATACAAAAAAAATTAGTTAAACCCATGAGAACTAATGAATTTAAGATAGAAAATGTAGAGGAAGAAGAAGCAAGAGCTCAGAACACACAGCCTTAGGTAACAGTCATAGGTAAAGAGCATATTATGGATGATGAGACAGCTAAGGAGACCCCTAGAAGGAGCAGTTAGACCTAGAAGGAGAACTAGGAAGGAATAATATATAAAAACCCATAGAGGAGATCATATCTAAAAGAAGAGCATAGTCAACAGGGTCAAATGCAAAGGATAGATCAAGAAGCATGAGGATTGATTAAAGATCATCAGATCTGACAATTAAGAAATCATTAATAATTTTGGAGAAAGTACTTTCATTTAACTAATGAGGTTGAAAGGTATTCTCTTCTCAGAGTTAATCTTTATTTCCCTAACAGGACCTTTTGCCACTAAGAAGTCTGTCTTCCTAGTAAAGCTGGCTTCTCAGTGCTAATAAAAATCCTTTTTCTTGTCACAAACAGATTTCAGGTTTGTGAATTCTTTCACATTGCACCTGTACCGACCAGAAGGGATTCCCCACCCCAATTCTCTAGCACTGCATCATTTTTGGTTCCCTGACTGGGAATCCCTGAGAATCTGGAAAAGGTAAAGCCTTTTCTTGTTGTTTGTTCTATAGCTGGACACTCAAATACCCAGGAAAATTTGAATCATTGGAGCCCCAGGTTCGAGCAGAATTTTCTCTAGGATGCTTAAAATGGGAATTCCTGCATTCTCTGACCAAAAAGTCCTCTTAATCAGGAAGCATTTTGTCATCTCTCCATCTCTAGAGATGTCTAGAAAAGGATGAGGAGCTATAGAATTGAGGAAACTAAGGCTTGTGGCAAAATGGGACAAAACATCTTTCTTTATTCAGAAACAAATTCAGCTTGAAAGATCTCAAAACTAAAAAGCTTAAATTCAAACATCATGGTAGGGTGCTCCTTAAATTTGCTGGAAGGAAATAAAACTTCCTCCTTCCTGTTCCTTCAGGGACATGGGAGCCCCGCCCCTCTTTCAATGTCAGATCCCTCCCAGACTAAAGAAAAACCTGCCCATTGCTCTGGGGACCGCACCCAGTCTTTTGAGGGGTCCAAAGCCGATGGCCTCCTTCATCTGTCTTGGGGAGACGTTAATATTGAACAATCTGTCCCAGATATATGGAGGAAGCTGCAGAAGCCAAATTTGGTCCCTCAAACTTCTTCCTTTAAAAACAGCTGAAGCGTCTTCAATGATTGGGATCAGGCTGAAGACGAGGAGAGAGGCCATGGAATAAAGTGAGATTTGGAGTAAAATCCCTACTCTTGGCTCTGAGAACCACAGAGGTCCCTGCTTTAAACTCCCCAGTCCTTGTCTTGAGTTTGAGCAGGAGGAGCATTGGAGGAGGGACTGTCTAAGGGGGAGCCCCCCTGCCCAAGGCCCTGCCCTCCATCATGAGTCTGGGGCTTAGACAAGCTCCTGCTTGCTCCAGCTCAACGTGACATCGGAACCCGGGCTATCTGCAGATGTGGCCTGGCTGACCATTACATTTCTCTTTGCTATGGGAGGGGCTTCTCCTTCACTCTGGCTCTGGCTCTCTGGTCTCACCTGCCCCTGCCCTCACAGAGTGGGGCTTGCAGGGGAACTCAAGAGCTGCCTTGAGACCCTCCTCTGCCTCGCCAGCTTGGTGACCTGTCATTTAAACGCTCGTTTGTTATTATTCCCTCCTTCCCTGCTCCCTTATTGGGGCGTGATTTAATGGTGAAATTGGGAACCCAATTTTCTCTTCTCAGATCCCCAGATGAATTTCCCGGGCATGGCTATTTCTGCAGGATTTGGATGCCCAATTTTGGGATTACTGCCAGACCCCTCTATGATTCTAATTCAAGGCCCCAATAATCTTCCCCTTGAATGGGGACCTGATCAGGCCAAGGCTTTTAAAACGCTGAAGGCCAAACTGACCTCTGCCCTGCCCTGGCCCTCCCTGACTTAGAGAAACCTTTCACCCTGTATGTGGATGAGAGGCAAGGGCAGGCTTTGGGGGTTCTTACTCAGTCTCTGGGATCTGATCCCAGGCCTGTGGCTTATCTCTTAAAGAAGCTGGACTTAGTTTCCCTAGGATGGCCCTCCTGTCTCAGAGCAGTGGCTGCCACAAACTTTTTAATTGAGGAGACCTCAAAACTAACCTTGGGACAGCCATTAGAGGTTCTAACCCCACAGCAGCTTCAGAGCATTCTAGAAGCCAAAGGACATCAGTGGCTTCCTGGTGGGAGGCTTACTAAGTACCAGGCCCTCCTGCTAGATACCCTGACCTGACTCTCCGAGGACACCAGCCTTTAACCCTGCCACCCAGCTCCCCGACACTACCCAGTGAAGAAATATTGTTCACAGCTTTCTTGAAAATGGGGAGAGAAAGGCAGGTTATTCTGTGGTGACTCTCAATGGCACCCTAGAAGCTAAGCCACTGCCCCCTGGAACTTCTGCCCAGAAAGCTGAACTCATTGCCCTAGCCAAAGGTTTGGACCTGGAGAAGGGAATGAGAGTAAACATCTACACTGATTCCAAACATGCTTTTCCTATTCTGCATGCTCAAGGGACTATATGAAAAGAAAAAACTTTTGACAGCAAAGAATTCTCTTATTAAATATGCAGGGGAAATTCTATAGCTATTCTAAGCTGTCCCCGAACCCAGGGAGGTTTCAGTCATATTTGGTAAAGGACAGCAGAAGGGAGATTCACTTCAGGCCAAGGGAAACAGGCTGGCAGATTCAGCTGCTCGAGCTGCTGCCCATTTACCCCTGACCATGGCACCTTTAATCCCCCAGCTCCCTGACTCTTTTACATCCTTTCTCCCTCTGGCTGGTTTCACACACCCTCAGACCACTTCTTGATCCCAGAGGCAAGTCAGTGGAAACTGATCTTTGGTCTTCACCAAGCCACACTCCTGGAGAGAAATGCTCTTCAGTCCCTAGTGAAACGCATTTTCACTGGTCACAAGCTGGGAAGCAATCAGATAGGTCTGCCAGGCCTGACCAATTTGTACCCGAGTGAATCCTGAGGGAGCTGTTAAATGGTCCCATTATCAGCCATGCTCTTTCAGTGTCAGATGTTTTTTAGACATCTTTTCTCTTTTGTTTCAAGGTTTTTCTCTTTTTCTGTCTCTCTCCGATGAACAAGGAGAATATGGCTCGTTGGCACCCATCTGATTTCTTCTCCATCTGTAGAAACACAAGCAAACCCTCTGTCCCAAGCAGTTAACCTATCTGGTCCCTTCTATTCACCACTGTCTGGGTCTTTCCGCATCACCTGGCACTGGACACTGTGCTAGCTCAGGAGGTAGAGCATGAGCCTTAATCTCAGGGTTGTGGGTTCATGCCCCACATTGGGCACCAAGATGTAATGTTTGCTGGCTCAGTTTTCTTGGGGGGGGGGGGGTCTCTGGGTTCTTGGGAGCAGCCTTCGTTTCAGTTCATTAATCACTATAAGAGTAGCCGGGGTTAAAGTCCAAATGCTTTATTATCTCCTTCCTGGGGATGGGCAGCCTTCTGGAGAGCCTTTTAGACGGGCCTTGGTCTCAGTGGGGGAAATGCAGAAGGCCAGGCCAGCCACCAGAAGCCTGACTGAAGGTGAAATGAATTTCTGTCTCCTTGGCTCCGAGAGCTTCTAGTGCGCTTGTCCTCTGTGGCTCTCAGTTCCTGCTTATATGTTCTACATTGAGTATAAACCAATCATTATATCACTAGGAAACCATTATTTGTTTTGTTTTTTTTTTTGACATCATTTTTTTATTTTTATTTTTATTTAATAGCCTTTATTTACAGGATATATGCATGGGTAACTTTACAGCATTAACAATTGCCAAACCTCTTGTTCCAATTTTTCCCCTCTTTCCCCCACCCTCTCCCCTAGATGGCAGGATGACCAGTAGATGTTAAATATATTAAAATATAAATTAGATACACAATAAGTATACATGACCAAAACGTTATTTTGCTGTACAAAAAGAATCAGACTCTGAAATATTGTACAATTAGCTTGTGAAGGAAATCAAAAATGCAGGTGTGCATAAATATAGGGATTGGGAATTCAATGTAATGGTTTTTAGTCATCTCCCAGAGTTCTTTTTCTGGGCATAGCTGGTTCAGTTCCTTACTGCTCCATTGGAAATGATTTGGAAACCATTATTTGTTGTAAGATTAAATCAATCATACTGAACCATGCTAAACTAAATAACCATTGTCACATCGATTCCACTTGGTACCTTGTAAGCATCCTTGTTTCAAGTTCAGAGTCTGGCCCATAACACACTCTCACTTTTCATCTAACTTTTTCTCATTCCTAGGATGAGAACTTTTGCCCCTAGCATTTTCTTGTCATTCTAAGGCCCCTGCTAGCAATTAACTCCTTAGCATTCCAAGTCCCCTGCCAGTAGTTAACTCCTTCTTAGCCTTTCAGTGAGGGAGCTCTGTAGGCAGTGAGGATGCTCAGCACTGTTGGGCATCCTTAAGGCAGCCCACAAACAGCATCTGATGCATTTTTTTTACAAAGGCCCCATTCCCAAACATCACCATCTCCACCCTGGAGGACACCCCACTTTTAACCTGCTCCTGAGATTTATTTCCTCTAGGCTTCAATCTGCAAATTTTCAACTGCTCCTTCATTCTGAAGATCCTGAGATGACTGACTGGGACACACAACACCCCTTGAATGCTGCTGCTACTGCCTTCCCCTCCTGGCCGGAACTCCCCGTGAACTTAGGAACACCTCTACAACTCTTGTCAGCTTGAAACAATTACAGAAGAGGAGACCTTTGTCCCTTTACCCCAAATGAATTTGGGGGGACTTCTTAAGGGAGGAAAATGATGCATATTGTATCCCATTTGACTTCTGGGGGGAAGCAAGTGAACTCTGACACTCTCCTCTGACAGATACCCACCCTTTGGGGCAGTTAAGTGATTTCATTCTGTTGGAAATCTTGTCTGGGGCAACCCCATTGAGTTGAAAATTAGCCCAGGACGACCTCCTACTTAGCTGGAACTTAAGTGGTCTCATTCAGTTGGAGATCTGGGCCTAATTGTCCTATTAAGTGGCTTGAAATTCCAAAATAAGGACTCTCTTTTCAACTGGAAATCTAGGCCTGGGACATTGACAACATTGAAGGAATCTCATTCAATGGAAGCCCCAGCCTCAGACTTCTTATAAAAAGACAACTCTAAACCCCAAATCTCTGCAGAAGTCCAAAGTAGGATTATACTTTGCCAACGAAGCTCTCTGCTTAGCACAGCTGCCTGCCAGGACTCCTGCCCTCTGTGAAGATACCCTCTTCTCAGTGATAACCTTTATTTCCTAACAGGACCTTTTGCCACTAAGCAACCTGTCCTTCTAGCAAAGCTGGCTTCTCAGGGGGAACAAAAATCCTTTTTCTTGCCACAAACAGATTTCGGGTTTATGAATTCTTTTACACTGGACCTGTGCCGACCAGAGGGGATTCCACACCCTAATTCTTTACCACTACCACTGCATCATTTTTGGTTCAATGTTTCTCTTGGGCTTATATCCCAAAGAGATCTTAAAGGAGGGAAAGGGACCCACATGTGCAAAAATGTTTGGGGCAGTTCTTTTTGTAGTGGCCAGAAACTGGAAACTGAGTGAATGCCCATAAGTTGGAAAATACATCAGTTGGAAAATAGCTGAATAAGTTATGATTTATGAATGTTATGGAATATTGCTGTTCTGTAAGAAATGACCAGCAGGATGATTTCAGAAAGCCTTGGAGAGACTTATATGAACTGATGGTGAGTGAAATGAGCAGAACCAGGAAATCATTATACACAGCAAAAACAAGATTATACACTGATTAATTCTGATGGACGTGGCTCTCTTCAACAATGAGATGATTCAAATCAGTTCCAGTAGTTCATCCAGAGAAAGGACTGTGGGAACTGAATGTAGTTCACAGCATAGCATTTTCACTTTTCTTGTTGTTGTTTGCTTGCATTTTGTTTTGCTTCTCTTTTTTTCTTGTGCAGCACGATAATTGTATAAATATGTATATATATATATATATATATATATATATATATATATTGGATTTAGCATATATTTCTACCATGTTTAACACATATTGGACTACTTGTCATCTAGTGGAGGGTGTGGGGGAAGAGGAGGAAAATTGGAACACAGGGTTTTAAAAGAGCTGATGTTGAAGAACTATTCATGCATATATTTTGAAAAATAAAAAGCTTTAATAATTAAAAAAAAGTCCATTTGAACAAAAGACCTGCTAAAGAACAAAAGGTCCACTTAAGGCTGAGAAGATCCCATCTGTGCCTTTGCCAGCTTGCCTCAAGGGCATTGTAATCCTATCAATCAGTGCTCCAGACTTTCTGTTAAAGCCCACCTGGCTTCCTGACCTCATCCATGCCCCCTAATTTTCCCATACATGTGCACTTATCCCTCTCCCCTAAGACTTTCCTCATCATTTAGAATAGGAGAAGCTAGCTTATGAGTAAGAAGGTCAAGGCTACTCCTTAGGGTGTTAAGTAGGAAGGAAATTCTCATAGAGGTTTGTATTTAATTATCAGATAGAATTCACTTCAGAGCCATAATCTCTTTGCCAATGCCAAAGCAATGCTACAAGGTCATTTACTTTTCTTTTTACAGTTGATTTTTTAGTATAATAAACATGATTAATATGACTAACCATTGTATTCTTGACCTATGTGTTCCTTTGTTCCAACATAGCTGAGAAGAGTGAAGAGGAAACCATCTCTCAGGAAGGAGAAAAAGACAGATTTAGAATCACAGTATTTTGCCAGAGCAGTTTTTTGGCTGGGGGCTTGGAATTGTACAAAAGAAGATTATTGACTTATTTATTACAATTTCCAAAGGCTAAAGGAACACTTGTTCTGGGACCTCTCTTTAGGCAATGAATGAGTCAGCAGTTTGGCCAATGGGATTATGACTAACTGGGTTGGTATTAGAGGTGGAGTTTTACTACTTTCCTTCAATGTTTCCTGTGGCCTAGTTTTAAAAGGAAAACCACTTCTCTGGAGGGGCAAAGACAAGGAATGGGCCAAGCAGAAGTAGCATCATCTCTCCAAGCGCAGCTGAACAAGGAAAAGGGAGCTATTAACAGCTCTGACAATTCTCTTCTCCAGCCCAGCATAAAACCATCACAGAGAGACAACAGTTTCTATGCAATTTTACAATGTTTAATAAACCATATGGTTGTATAGAATGCCATTTGCTTGTATCTTATGGATGTGAGGGTTGCTTGACAACGAGCAGGAAATTTCCCAGATATGGGGTGTGGGTGTGGTGAGTCATTGAGATTTCCATACATTAGCAATACTGAGTCATATTTCCTATTGCCCTTAGACCACTGTTGAACCTGGGCCAATGAAGTAGGTGGCTTAGTAGTTAGAACTTGGGACATGAAGAAGACCTGAGTTTTAACATGATTGACAAAGTACTACTTTTTCTGGAGCAAGACACTCCATCTCCCAACTGCATATTTTTATAGCTTTGCCCCTTTCCATAGAGCAGCTAAGTGGCAAAGTGGCCAGGCCTGGAGTCAGGAAGACTCATTTTTCTGAGTTTAAATCTGGCTTTTCTAGTTGTGTGGCCCTCGATAACTCACTTCACCCTGTCTGCCTCAGTTTTCTCATCTGTAAAATGAGCTGAAGAAAGAAATGGCAAACCACTCCAGTATCTTTGCTGAGAAAATCCCATATGGGGGTCTTGAATGATTTGTTGGACAGAGAAAAACTGAAGAATTGATCCTTCAGCCAAGCAGAGATCGATTTAGCTTCATGGCCCTACCCTCTGGAGAGTTCTTCCAGTAAAAAACCCAAATTATGTCAAAACCCTGACTGACCCTCTGTAGGGGTTTTGAGCAGTCTCATTTTGCCATGTCCCATCAAAAATCAGTGATGTCCCTGAGGTTACATTTTCCCCATAACAGCTATTTATGGGCCATGGCTTTGTGGCTGCCTTCCCTTAGGTTAGTCCACGGTGGCACTCTGCATCATGGTATTTTTCCCCTTACCTCTTGTGGTTCTCCTAACCCCACCATCTTATGTTATGTCTCTCCTAACCCTACCATGACTTGTAATGTCTCTTCTGAACCTACTTCTTCTTGTAACTAGCTAATTCTTCTGGGATGCTAAGTCTCTGTCAGGATTAGGCAGCATGCCCCAACTTCATGGGGTGTTTCCTTTCTCCTGGTAAAATGTTTTTCTATGCTCTCCCACTCTTTCATATTTACCATATAATACTATTTTATCGTATCCCTTCATTTCATTTGTAACAGAAGTTACCCTAAGTAAATCTACCTTTTGCCAAAGAGAATGGCCACTGTGAATTCCTCAATTGCCCAAATCCTAATTATATCATCCACATCAATGAAGAGTTTGACATGATTGAAAAACAACTGAACCACAATATTATGATTCTCATCCAGCTATCTTAAGAGACACAGTTTGATAGAGTAGTTATGATGCAATATGGTTTTGTGATCCCCAGATTTTAGTGGGACTTCTGTTATGTGAATAATCCTAAATCTTCTGGTTTTGGCGTCTGCCTCAGGAAACTCCCACACCCAAATCTGTCTGATTCTGAGTAGACCACTCCTCAGTCAAATAGCTTTTGGTCTCAGAATAGTCCCACAGATCAAAGCCCTGGGATAGTAGTGAATAGACCACTCCTTAGTTCATTGCTGACTGTCAGATAGATAATCTTTGGTCAGTGGTAACTAAATTCCAGAGACCACTCCTCTGGGCCATAAAATTTCCTGTCAGTGATAGAAAGCTGGATAAAGGGATCTCCTCTCTGTTAGGACTTTGCTAATTTATTTTGGAACTTAGTCCACTTGTAATAGCACTACAATTACAATAAAACTTTGCCCCTTGACTAAGAAATAGTTTCAAGCCTGCAAATTCTCTTGAAATATCTTGAGACACTGGTCTGGACCCCAAACTCTTGGGGTCTCCCCTTCCCAACCTCAACATTCGGTGGCCTAGTATGGGGAGAGTCTTGCTTCCCCTGGCTTGATTCCTTCATTGTCAAGGTAAGTCTGCCATTTTTTTCCTCCCACAATCCTATAGTGGGACACCTCAAGCCATTGGGAGAAGGCTTGTCTGGGTCTTTGTGAGGAATACTAAGGTCTGAGCTTAATGGAATGAACCTGTAGAAATTCTGGTACATGTATACAATACTACTGAGAATGCAGGTAAAAGTTATACTGTACAGGCTACTGTCCTGGCTCATGTATAGGCACTGAAAATAAAGTCTGCCTCTTGATTTGTGCTTTGGGATCTCAGAAAATGAGTGATCACAAATATTCATAAGCAGAGTATCTCAATTAAAACAATCCTACCAACTAGCTATGACTTGGTTCAGAAAATATCTTTGGCAGAAACAAATCATATAGGGGCAGCTAGCTGGTATAGTAGATAGATAGTATAGTGGATTTCCCTAACTGCATCATTTGGCCCTGAAGTCAGGAAGACCTGAGTTCAAATTTGACCTTAGACACTGGCAAGTCACTTAACCCCAATTGCCTCAGCCAAAAAAAAAAAAAAAGAAGAAGAAGAAGAAGAAAAAGAAGAATGCACATATTTGAATATAAAAAGCTTTTTAAAAATAAATAATAATTTTTTTAAAAAAGAAACAAATCATGTGATTCTCAAGGTCATTGTCAAGAACATCCCCAGGATAATAAAGTCTTTCTAAGAAACCTTGATATTTAGGGAACACAAAGTTTCCATTGCTCAACTACAGAAATGGAAAACCATGCCAAATCACGTAGATGAGAATTGAAGTAATTTGCCTCTTTGAAAGATAGCCCTCATAGGAAAGAATCAGTCACCTACTCCCTGATGAACAGAAAAAAACTAAGTGATAGACAGTTGACCAAGAAGATTCTGAGAGGAGATCATCTGCCAAATACAGAGAGATTCAGACAGATAATAATTGAGAAGGTGATGTCTCAAATGAAGAAGACTGTACTGTAACCCATCAATTCTTCTTTGGGCTGAAAAAGACCCTAATTTGAACGGGTAGTGGAACTGAATCCAGAAGCAGTTACTTTCCTATCTAGTTAAATTCACCAATACCACTCTTGGCCCCAAATGGAAGTAGATGTCGCTAAGTGCAGGGTAGAACTAATTGTATTTAAAGTAGAGTGCTACTCTTCTCCTCACTTAAAAGGATAGAAGTGCATTTCTCCATTTGGGCCTTTCATATACACACTTATTTCCACCTTAACAGACAAGAAAAAAACAAAAAAAAAACAACCAGATTTTTTGGCAGCTACAGCATAGTCTAACAGGAAACAGAATACTTGTACATGTAAGTGTTATCCTCTGAACTGAGGAGGATAATGGTTCTACCACTATATCATGTATTTCTGGAAGAAGTATCACCAAGCCTAATGTGGATTGATATAAAAAGAACATAGACACTTTAAGAAGTAGAATGTCAGGACTTAAGAAGTAGAATGTATGGTGCATAGAGCACTGTCCTTGAATCAGGAATACCTGAGTTCAAATCAGATACTTATTAGCTATGTGATTCTGGTGGAGTCACTTAATTCTGATTGGGATGAATTTTTAACACATTGTCTATATTTCCGATCCAAAATAGTCCTGGGAGATTCCAGGGAATTCACTGTTTCTTCATTACCATTCAGGAAAGAGTTTTAAAATGGTTGATGTGGCTCAATCTCATACAGTCCCACATGGATAGGTGAAAATCATATTTGTCTCCCCACACCCTTCAATACAGAATAATATAGATTCTACAAAGACTCTTTTACAATTCATCAAAAATTATTGCTTTCTTAGTCTCTAACAAGGGCTCAATATGGCCTTTTAAAATCCACTTCCTCTAGGACCATGCAACAGTATAAGGCACTTAATATATTCTCTAGGGGTTTCTGAAACACATAGGGAATCCCCCAACCAGAAACTTGGACAAAATCTTTCAGGTTTTTCTACATATGACACACCAAAATTCCCTGCCAATGCAAAGGAATTGCTAACAAAACTTCATCCTCACCCACTCAGGTTTAGTTTGAGAGAAAAAAAAAAGGGGATCAAGTAAGCTTTAAGCAAGTGCAAGGCTGACAAAAAACAACTTGAGGTTGATTACTTGGGTTTTATAGGTCATCAGATAAACCCTCTCCTATAAAACTTGAGGTATGGTGCTGAAGCATAAAGAGTTGTATATATTCCACATTTTAATAATCCTGAATTATATTCCATATTACCCCTAGATCAATATTGAACCTGAGTCAGTGATAATCTCCTTTTAAAACTGATGTAATGATGCAAATTGTGTCCCCCTTGACTTCTGGGGGGAAGCAAGTGAACTCTGAAACTCCTCTGACAGACACTCACCCTTTGGGGCAATTAGATGGTTTCAAATAAGATTAGCCCAGGACCACTCCCAGTAGCTCAAACTTAAGTGGTCTCATTCAGTTGGAGATCTGGGCCTGATATTCCCATTGAGTGGCTTGAAATTCCAAGATAAGGACTCTCTTTTCAACAGGAAATCTAGACCTGGGGCATTGACAACATTGAAGGAATCTCATTCAATGGAAGCCCCAGCCTCAGACTTCTTATAAAAAGACAACTCTGAACCCCAAATCTCTGCAGAAGTCCGAAGTAGGATTATGCTTTGCCAAGGAAGCTCTCTGCTTGGCCTGCCAGGACTCCTGCCCTCTGTGAAGATACCCTCTTCTCCGTGATAACCTTTATTTCCCTGACAGGACCTTTTGCCACTAAGAAGTCTGTCCTCGTAGCAAAGCTGGTTTCTCAGAGCTAATAAAAATCCCTTTTCTTGCCACAAACAGATTTTGGGTTTTGTGAATTCTTTCACAGTGGACCTGTGCCGACCAGAGGGGATTCCCCACCCCAATTCTCACATCACTAGCACTGCATCAGTAATAGGATTCTTTGGTCCCCTGATCTTTAGGGAGGGGCCTGGGTCAGGAAACCCTGAATCTTCTGGCTTTGGAATCTGTCTCAGAAAACTCTCCTGATTCTGACCACTTCATGTCTTCTAGCCTCAGAAACTCCTCACCACCCTTAATTCAGCTGGAGTTTACTCCTTAGCCCACCACCCTCCACTCTTAATTCATCTGGAGATTACCTCCTAGCTTTGGGTCATAGAATCACCATGCATTCCTTAGCATTAGGCTATCCGAAACTGGATAAAGCTGTATTCTGTCTTTCAGTCATTTTCTATTTTCCAATCAGGAACCTAGTTCACTAAGAATTTTCTGTGTCAAATTAAACTCTTGTTTTTGCCAACTTAATTTGGAGACTGGGACTGCAAATTTTTTTGCAAAACTTGGGACACTGACCTGCGGTCCTCCAAACCCTGTTAGGGTGTCTCATCCCTGAACACAACCATCTGAAAAAGTTTGTAGTATTGCACCTGCCCAGTGAATACTCATCTTTCATTAAATATATCATACTTAAAAAACAAAAAGATGAATGGTCATCTATTTTAAATAGGTTAGAAGCAGGAGACAAGGAGCAGACAAATAAGCATACATGCACATGCTTAACTAATAGTGTAGAGACTAATAGTGAGATTTATCCACCAAACAGGTGCACTTTTAGATTTAAGCATGTTTAAATTTACCAAGTAACTCCTAGGGAACTGCAAGGTCTTACATTTAACAGAACCCAAACTGGGCTCCAGCAGTGGGAAATACCAAAGGAGATGTATCCCTCTGTGTAGTAGGCTCTGATCACCACTCTGCTGGACACTCCAGCAGCTGAGTGGAAAGCTATGTGACCTAAGTACCCCGCCATCCCCCGGGAAAGAAGAAAAACCGGGCATCAGCCCCATGAGAATGTAGGAAATTTGGGCTTGGCAAGTAGGGAATGATGGGAATGAGGCTACAACACTAGGGTTCTAATGGCATATCCCAGCTCTGCCTCACCCTGCCCTGACATTTACCCTCACCAGTTTAAGAATGAAAATAAAATCTATTTAAGATATTTAAGAGTTCCTCTGCTTTGGGACTATTTGATCACTGCCTCTGAATCACATTTTTTTTTTCCTTTGAGTGAACACATGTGTCTTATTATAGCTTAGAGATGCCACATTAAATCCATCTCATGATGCAGAGAATAAATCACCAAAAAGTGGAGGGAGTCGGGGGGAAGTGAGAAGACATTAAATAGGAATGTACAGGTGGCTGTTTCCATTACAAAATTAGTTTCTTATATTTTTCAAACTATCTGAAACAAATACTCCCAGTATAGTACTTAGCTTTTTCTTTTCTTTTCTTTTTTTTTTGAATGCAAATAAGATTTATTTTACATACTTGTAAGAATAACTGCTTGAGTTAGTACACACATCTTTGAAGCTCCAAAGGCAGGATTTTATTTTCTATCCTGAAGCACAAGTCTCTCCCCTGATTCTCCATTAATTAGATATTACAGAAGTTACAGGACCTGAATCTTCATTCCTCATTACATAGCCAGTCCTTGCCCCCAAGGAGCTTACATTCTAGAAGGGGAAGATTACAAGTATTTACTTTTTCAAACCTATTTTTCTTGATGGCATAGAAAGAGCCTTATCAATAAAAGTAAGCTCTTTGAACATAAACACTGTCATTAAAAAAAAATCTTTGTACGTTCAATACTTATAGCACTTTTCATAAACAGTAAAAAAGAAAAGAAGTTCCATGTCTCCTTAGATGTAGGAATAGCTTTTATTAACAAACTAAGTTGCATGCAAAGAGGTCCCCAAGACACATAGAGTATAGTGACTTTATTAGAATCCCAAAGCTCCCATAGGAATCAGATCTTCCTAATCCCAAACCCAGCACTTTGTAGCACTATTGACATATAGTGTTTAATAATACTCATCATATTGACATACTTTTATAAAAGCCTGTAAAAATTTTATTTGCTTAATGAAATCTATCTTAGACCCTTGTTCTGGACCAGGCCTAACTCAGAATAGACTGGTTTTGTTTTTGGTTTTTGTTTTATTTGTTCTTGATATTCTTATAACTTTTTAAAATTTTACTACAAAAACATTTAGGAAAAAAAAATGATCTTGTCTGTCCCATGATAAAGTCTTCAGCTTAGGGAAAATGCTTTGCTAGGTACATCCCTTACCAACTTCCAAGGAAGCTCAGTCACATCAAGCTGCAGTACTGTGAACCCTGAGCTGGATGGAGAAGGATTGGAACAAAATGAAATACTTCCAATCAATATTTAACAAAAAAGAAACCAACTTGAGAGTAATATGAAAAGGCAATAGAGTTGATGGGGGTGAGCCCTGAAACTGTCCTTGACTTTTGGGGTGAGCCCTGAAACTCTCCTGACAGGGACCCACCCTTGGGGCAGTTAAGTGGTTTCACTGAGATGGGCCCAGGACCACTCTTAGCTGGAACTTAAGTGGTCTAATTTAACTGGAGATCTGGACCTGATATTTCTATTGAGTAGCTGCACCCTCTATTGAAAGTAGTCCAGGACTACTCCTACTTAGCTTGAATTTAAGTGATCTTATTCAACTGGGAATCTAGGACTGGGAGCAGTGACAATATTAAAGTGGTTTCATTCAATTGAAACTTCAGTCTCAGATTTCCTATTAAAGGGCAATTTTGGGCCCATTTCTTTGCAGAGGCCCAAAGCAGGACCACGCCTTGTCAAGGAACGTCTCTCCCTGGCATAGCTGCCTGTCAGGATCCCTGCCCACTGTGAAAACTTTCTCTTCTCAATGTTTACACCTCTGTTTATCTCTCTGCCAGGATTTCTCTGCTAGGACCTTTATCTCTCTGCCAGGACTTTGTAAATCTGAAGTCAGTCTTCCTAGCCCATTGGATCTGCACTGACCAAATTGGGGTTCCGACAACTCTCTGCACTGCCACTAAGCATCATTAGGTTCCCTAACTGCATCGTTTGGTTCCCTGACCGCATCAGGGTCACAACAGTAGTTTAGGTAGATGCAGCTTGCCTGATCTCCAAATGAAAATACTACTGATGAGAAAGGTGTGAGTCAGAAGTGTCAACTGACTTATATGGTGGGATTGACTCATATCACTCAAGTGTGAGGGACGTTGACTCCTTGAGGGTGGGGCTTTTTATGTTCTGGCAACTGGGAAGTCAATTGGCTTGAGTCCTAGTTCTCTGGATCAAGCAATGTTGAGGAAAATTTCCCTGCCTTTTAAGGGGAAACTAACCAGACCTACATGGTAGGGACACTAGAAAATATTGTTCCCATCCTCTTCCTCACCAGACCCACTGTCCTTTCCATATTTATCATCCTATCCTGGAATAGGAGCAATAGCCTAACTTCTTCCCATGAAAGTTAAGTTAGTTTTTCCTTAAAAATTTTTGAAAATGTCATGTAAATTTGTCATGTAAAAAAAAAAATTACTTCCTCTTTGCCTGAGTATAAAATAGCCACAAGGATCTGCAGGGGTGCTCTAAAACTTAATTGGAGGGTCACTGGGCAACTGAGACAACAGAGCTTCTTTCAGGTTAATCAACTCAAAGTATCTTCATTATCTGTCCTTGTTGATTATCCTCATGCTATGAGTAAGTAAATCTCTTTTTGTTAACTTTGAATCAACTGAATATTTAATTTTGTTCCAATATTGGACCTAAACTATTAGGACACAGCTGAGTCAGGCATAGCTGAGAACAAATACCAAGGGGTTCAGAGAATTGAACTTCCAATTCACATTACAAACACTTTAGGAGTTCTTTAATAATAGATCTTTGAAAACCAGCTCTAAGACACCTAAAACACACTCAAATTTTTGTTTGTTTGTTTTGTATTGTTTTAGACTTCATTTACAGTAATCATACTCTGAAATTCTTCTATCTCTCCTACATGAGGTTATTACTGTGGGTGAGTATATTTGTCAGCTATAAAATGGTCGAACAGGCAACTCTGTTGAAATATAGCATATCTGATTTTACAGATTAAAACAGAGAAGGCTCATCTCAAAGGAACTAAGTGTTTTGTTTCATCTCAGGTTTAAAGGGAACCCCTTTATTTCAGTAGAGGAGAGACTACCTCAAATATCTCAAACCAAGTTCCCTAATAAAAGGGAAAATAAATTAAACTTCTCTGTCTTACATTGAAGAGACTAAAAGGACCTAAGCAAGGGAAAGTCTCTGCTTTGTTACTTGCTTCTGTAGACATAAGCAGAAAGGACAGGACTGCTAAGGGAAAAGAACAACTAAGCCCCAATTAATTTCAGACATGGAAAGAGAACCACCAGGTGGAATGACAGCTGACATTTTGTATGACCTAATAAAGATCCTGCCACTTAATGACAAAATTTTTTATAAGCAAAGTCCTTTACAAAGTCTTTGTTTGGTGTAGTTTTTGATTAGGGAAGATGAAGCAAAAAGAAATTAATCCTCCTTAAAGACCTTTCTTTAGGAAGTGTAACTACACTGGAAGTAAGAAGATATGACTAAAGATCCTCTGTCCAAATTCTTCTGTCAAACAGTCTCTCCTTCCTGTCTTCCTCCCACCCTTTTTTCTTTCCTCCTCTTTCCTCTAACCTCCCTCTCTTTCTTCTAACTTTCCTTCTTCCTCCTTCCTTTTCTTTCCTTCTTCCTTTCTTTCTCTTTTCCTTTTTTTCCTCCCTCCTTTTCTTCCTTCTCTCAGAAAACAAAGTACTAAATATGCACAAAACACTGTACTATGATGGGTCCAAATGATAGACCCCATGTTCATCTCCAAAAAAAAGTTTAAAAACTCCATATTTAAAAAAAAAAAAAACAACTTCACAAATAAAACTAACTTCAGCTGCTTTTGAATTCTAGCTCCTAAAGGATAGGTACCATAATGTAGGCATGCTCAGACCACCAGAAGATAACTTGAAATTTATTCAGTGTTAAATAGTAAGAGATATTATCTAAGGTCAGAGTGACGCAGTGTCAACTTTAAGAGTACAACACAAGAGTGCTGATTCTTAATTGTTCCCTCAACTATTGATTCATGATGCTCTTCTCAGGTATCTAAACTAAGAAAGTGTGAAAAATACCACCCACCAGGGTAAGCCATGTGGTGGCTGAGAAGCAGTGTAGGGCACAGAAAGGTAGAGATTGGAGGAAGAGGATAGGGAAACGGTATAAAGAAAGTAAAGTATGGGAGAGGAGGATTAAAGATATACCACTCAAATCTACTTTTCAGTTTCAGTTTTAAGAGCCCTGTTCAGGTACTATTCCCCAGCCAAATACAAGTCAAAAGTCAATTTGCAAATCATGTTGACTTGCCACCAGTTCCATAGTCTGAGTCTGGAAAATGTGTCTTCCCACAGTAAGTAATTATGAGGTTTTCAAAAATTGAAATTAATGATTCGGATCAGAAAACATTAATAGTTCTTTTTTTTGCAAGAATGTTTGTGGCAGCCCTCTTTGTAGTGGCCAGAAACTGAAAACTGAGTAGATGCCCATCAATTGGAGAATGGCTGAATAAATTGTGGTATATGAATGTTATGGAATATTATTGTTCCATAAGAAATAACCAATGAGATGGTTTCAGAAAGGCCTGGAGAGACTTACATGAACTGATGCTGAGTGAAATGAACAGAACCAGGAGATCATTATATACTTCAACAACAATACTATATGATGATCAATTCTGATGGACGTGGCCATCTCCAGATGAACCAAATCAGTTCCAATAGAGCAGTAATGAATTGAACCAGTTACACCCAGGGAAAGAACTCTGGAAGATGAAGAATTCCCAATCCCTATATTTTTGTCCACCTGCACTTTGGATTTCCTTCACAGGCTAATTGTACACTATTTCAAAGTCCGACTCTTTTTGTACAGCAAAATAACTGTTTAGACATGTATACATATATTGTATTTAACTTAAACTTCATCATATTTAACAAGTATTGGTCAACCAGCCAGCTGGGGAAAGGGGTGGGGGGAAGGAGGGGAAAAGTTGGAACAAAAGGTCTTGCAATTGTCAATGCTGAAAAATTATCTATGCATATATCTTGTAAATAAAAAGCTATAATAAAAAATAAAATAAAATAAAATTAAAAAATAGTTCTTTCTTTTAACAAGTCCATTTTTCCATAGACAATATTATACTTTTAAAAGGAATATTATTTTCTCTTCTCCTAAATGACTACCCATATACACTACTCTTACCTTGAAAAATGAGGAAAGTAGTTTCCATTTGCCAACCAATATTCAAATATTAAATAGAATTCACTCATATGAAGGGGATTAGAGTTATACTATGTGCAAGGCACTGTGTTTAATAAAAAGTTAAGTCACATTATTCACATTTATGGAGTTTTTAGACTAGTAGGGATATGCTATATGTAAAAATAACTATCCTATGCAAAATGTGAAGATGCAATAAAAGCACAAAGAGCTATACAGTAACAAGTCAAATTTCTGATAAGTAAATAAAACATTTATTAAGTGCTTACTGTGTGCTAAGCACATGGATATAAAAGGATTCCTTTTTTCCTTGATTTCACATTCTAATGGGGAAAACATATATGGAAAGTTTCATTTGCAAATGGGTCCCATGATCCTTAGGTGGTGTTAGCAAAGCACACAGTAATGCCTCTTCTTTAAAGTCCTTTCCACGATAAGATCCTGTCAGTTTCTGATGTTTTACTATTTGACAATGCTGGGGTATTTGGTGGCCAGAACTTTCTTTTCTGGGTCTTCAATAAGCATGGTTGTAGCATCTTCAGGAGCAATTTCCAGGCTTCATCTCCACAGGAGTTTCTTCCCAGGATGATGGTGAAGGCTAGAAGCAACACTGGTGGTCTCCAGCATTCCTATGTTTATGTTCCTACTGGTTATAGTTGGTCAGGGGGAAACTGAGGAAGGTCAGTTCCTTCTCTGCAATGATTTCTCCCAACTCTAAATTCTAACCAGTTTAAATTCATTTTCAATTATTTTGTCGCAGGTTTAAAAATCTATGCTTTAACTATGTATAGTGTTGAATTTAGTTTTGCTGAATTTTTTTTTTTCTGTTTGAAGGGATAATTCTTCAGGAAGAGAAGAATAGTTAATATAGCACCTGTATCATGCATTTAATCTTCACAACAACCCTGAGTGTTTATATATCTCTACATCTTACTAAGGCAAACAGATTAAGGGACTTGTCCAGGATCACATAGCTAATACATATCTAAGATCAAATTTGAATTCAGTTCTTCCATTTAGTTCTTCCTGACTCAAGGTCAGGGTACTATCTAACTATCCCTAAGTAGTAAGTATAAAAAATTCAGGTGATAAGTTCTTATTTCATATTTGTCAGGTATAACAGACTTTTGTTACTATTCATTAGTTTTTAGTTGTGTTCTACTCTTAGTGACCCCATTTGGTGATTGCTTTTGTTGTTGTTGTTGTTGGTAAAGACACTAAAGTGATTCACCATTTCCTTTTCTAGTTCATTTGACAGCTGAGGAAACTGAGGCAAAAAGGAGTAAGTGACTTGCCTAAGATCACACAACTAGTAAAACTAGTTTTCAGAGGAAGATGAGTTTTTCTGACTCCAGACCTGACCCTCTATGCACTATACCACCTAGCTGTCCATATTAATATGAATTCCCATCTATTAGTATTAAATGATATGATATTAATGTGAACAATGAATAAAATATTTAAAGTCTGTGGTTCATAAATAAAATCTTTCATTCTGTTACTCAGTAACTCAGTAGCTTGCCAAGGATAAAAAAAAGCAAGACTCGACATACCGTGCTTTTAAATTAAGCTCAAAATCTCACTTCTGTTCTGGGAATTTTGCAGCAGCACATTTCAGCCAACAATGATGGAGAAGCATGTGTAGAAAGAGCAAGCTGTTCTCTAAATAATGTCTCCCACTGCAAACTCAGAGAGAGCAGGGAGAAGCAGCATATTCTGTGCTTCTTAAAAGAGTATGAGGAAAGAGATTTGGAATGTATCCTAATCCTCAGCCCACAACTGAGTCACTGTGTGATCCTGAGCAAAATAACCTTTTTGCATCTCATAATATGTTTATTTCCATCAAATAAGAAGCTAATAATATTTTACTGCTACCAACCTCCTGGGGATATTTTGGGAGAAAAGGGGAAAATTTGTGAAAGCAGCCCAGGATCACTGAAACTACAAACAGTTCCAAAGCTATGGGAGGGGAGTTACAAAATCCGTCTGGAATTCGGCAACCAACTAACCACACACCATCTCCACACCATATCAGGACAAGTTACTCAGTGTAAAGACTCTAGTTTTCTTTCCAGTGTCTGCTTGGGACAGCACTTTTTATGTGCTTAATACACACACACACACACACACACACACACACACACACAAAGTAGATATAATTCTATAATAATATAATATTTGTATATATCCCTTATTATAGTATTATTGATTTCTTAAATTTCATTTTTATTTCATTCACCTGCTCAAGCTAAGAAGTTGAAGTAAATGCTATATGAACCTTAAAAAAAAATCACTCTTTCCATAAACAAATAAAAGGTAATTATCCAAAGGACATTAACCATTATTCATGACAACTTTTATAAACATGTTTTAATAAAAAATAAATAACTAACCTCAAGCTACTTGTCAATCTTGTATATTGGTTACTCCTTTCAATTTAAATGGATTTGGACAAAACAAGTTATAATTTTAACATAAAGTTGAGTATAATCATAAACAACTTCATAGTGCAATACACTTAAGTTTTTGATAATAATGGTTGGCATTTGTATGGTGCACCAAGGTTTGTAGCTAGATGGCACAATGGACAGAGAGCCAGTCTTGGAGTTAGAAAGACTCATCTTCCTAAATTCAAATCTACTTGTGGGATTCTAGGAAAACTTTAAATTTAACCCTGTTTGCTCAGTTTTGTGAGAAATGGATGGGCATTTATTTGGTTTCCACAGTATAAAAATTAAATTGGAGAAATGAAACTGAAATTAGAAAATCGAAATCAACAAAGACATCAGAAGTATAAGAATGTAAGCTCCTTAGGAGCAGAGACTGACTTTCATAATCAGGAGTGGTGACCTGAGATTTGAAAAAAATCTTTTGTTCTTTGCCCCAAGCTTTCCATTGCTATTTTCCCCTCCTGGAATGGAAGCTTCTTGGGAGTAGGGACTGGATCCAGTGGGGAACACCCTGCCCTGTTAGGCATTTCATAGCCTCAGGCTTTTTTAGAAACTGCTTTAGAAACCACAGGCAATGGGGGAAAGATCCAGTGGGTTGGGGAGGGGGGCTCGCTTTAGGGAATGAAAAAAGGACCAACTCTTACCTGGGTGTGCATTTCTCTCTCAAACCGGGTTCTGTGTGTCAGAGATTGTGTACCCTTTCTCATGAGAAAGAAATAAACTTTTTTTTTGCATTCATATTCAGATTTCTGATTGTTTTAATGGTTGCTACCGTCCTACACAGTTTTCTCATCTGTAAAATGAGCTAGAGAAGAAAATGGTAAAACATTCCAGTATCTTTACCAAGAAAACGGAGTCATAAAGATTTGGACACAACAACAACAAAATCCAATGAAAACAAAAGGTTTGCAAAATACTTTACATGAATAATTTCATTTAACCTTCACAATAACCTTTAAGGTACTATTATTATTTCCTTTTTGCAGATGAAGAAACTGAGACTCAGGAAGATTTCAGTAACTTTCTTAGAGTCATACAGCTAATAAGTCTAATGCTAGTTTCAAACCCATGATTCAAATCAGTTTTTGAGTCTATGTCACCTCGATTTATACATTCCACAAATTGCATAATTTTGAAAAATTAATTTTTTATTAATCAATGGGTTAGGGAAAATATATCAATAATACATACCTTTAGGGTCTATTAATATTATGGAATTCATCATGATTCCATCAGAATTCATTTAAAAAAAAAAGAATTCCAAGGTGTCCCCCTTTCATTTTTCTGGTCTATCCTGTATGCATGTGGTAATACTTTATAAGGATTTATAAATACCAAGAATATACAAGGAAAATATGAAATATTTCGGGGTTACAAAGGGATCTAATAATTGAAGGAATCAGAAAGCTTCATGTAGGAGGAATCCCCATATCTGAGCCTTGAAGGGCGTTTAGGTGGGATACTGATATTACAGCCAGTCTTACCTCATATATCTTGTGAATCATATCACCATCTGGTGGTGACTGTTTGGAATTGTCAACAATCAACAAGCATTTATTAAGCACCTACTAAATGATAGGCACCTAAATTTTTTCTATGTTCAAATGTCTTAACATCTAGGAATAAATAAAACAGGAACACAGCATTTTGAAAAGAAAAACAAAACTAGAGGGAAAACCACAGGAAGTGCATTTTAGTTACTTTAAAAACCGTGGGACTAAGCAAGGCTTCTTTCTTTTTTGCTATCTGATAACCCTATAAATTATAAATTCTCTTTTCATAACCATCCACTTGCCTACACTGTTGTTCATTTTAAAGTATATTTACTGATTTTAGTAACTTGACAGATATAGTTAGCACAGTAGGGAAAAGATACATTATACTAATTTAAACTTGGAGGGATTCTCACTGGAGTCCTTTACTCCACCCTGCCTCATTCAAGGTATATGATTACATCAGAGTCAATCCTGGAAAAGATTCCTTCTAATACAGAATTCTTAATTTGGTGGTCTGTGAGGTTTTTTTTCTCTTAATATCTTGATAACTTTATTTCAGTATAATTGATTTCCTTAGTAATCCTATATATTTTAAGTACTTAAAATCATAGTTATGAGAAGGGGCCTAGACTTCACCAGAATGTCAAAGAGATCCATGACACAAAAAAAGGTTAAGAAGACTGACTTGTCATTGACCATAACTGAAATATTTTGCTGCTGGAGTGACAATCCAACAGGGGTGTCTCAGAGTATGATTTTTCAAGCCAACATTGTCTCAAATCCCTTTTGTAAAATGTAAAAGATCATTTTCTCTTTCCTCCTTTATTTATCCAACATTACTTACTCTTGATTGTCTCAATATTTATTTTCTCCCTCTAATGAGAGAGGAATTAGGCTCTCAGATCTTATAATTCATTGACACATTATGTCCTTTTCATTAATTCCTTGGGGATATTTTTATTTATTTTCTCATATTTAAGATTTTTTCATAAAAGGGGAGTGGAAATAAACATTTCTGTAGTGCTTCCCTAGGTTTCAAGAACTTCTTACAAATATTATCTCATTCAATCCTCACAATAACACTGGGAGGAATATACAATTATTATTGCTATTTTACAATTGAGGAAAATGAGAGATTTAGTGACTTGTCTAGGGCCACATAGCTACTGTCTGAGGTCAGATTTGAATTCAGGTCTTCTTGATTCCAAGCCTAAAACTTTATCTACTGTGACACCAGCTGTCTCCGGTAGAATAAGAAAAGATATTTGATGTGCAATGTAAAGTAAGTATGGACAGGTGATTTATTCCTACTCACAAAATTGTAAACACTTGAAGGTAGTTGATTTTTAAAACCTTTAAAAACAGGATTGAATGACAACTTACAAATGTCATTCCAGTCTACTGGGAATTGAAACTTAAACTTCATCACAACATAAAGTAGTTCACAAGACTGCTAATTAGATATTTTATATTTCACCTCAGTGCTCTACTACTGTAGAACAAAATGTTCTCAGTAGCAGTGATCAAAAAGCCTTTGCAGAGCAAGCTGTTCTCTAAATAACTTGAACCTCTACAGTCTGAAACGCCTCTGAAATTCACATTAAGCTTCTTTTATTGCCTTTGCCATAACCATTGGTTCTTACAACTGCTCCTCTCACTGGACCTAGGACCTTCTAATCTTTTAGATTCATTCCTTCAAACATGGTCATTTCTACCTCAAAGATGACATTCAATCATCTACTCAAGAGAAGAAGTAAAGCAGAAAAGGCCTCTAGGGATCCTGGGACAATCTCACTTATTTGAATGTTCTTTTGCTAATTGCCACGTGGCATAGTCACTAGGGTGCAGGAGTAGAAGAAAAGCCATCTAAACTCTCATTATAAGTTCCAAATTTACATTACATCCCCTCAAGAAGGCATCAAAGCTGAGCCAGAAGTCATACAGCACTGTCCCTTGGTTTTATCTGCCACATCACAGGGCACGGGGTGCTAAAAGAACCTGTCAGGGTGCTCTACATCACGCCAACCCACCAAGTCCTTCTAGTACTGGGTAACCACATGGCTGCTATCAGAGCTCAGAGTCCCCATGTGGGTCACAAGAACAAGGAAGGACAAATAACTCTAGACATAGCACTCAACATGAAGACAAAATCCAATTGAATGCATGTGATCCTAGAATGTTAGTGTCTGAAAGAAATTTTGAGACCCTTATGGCTGCCATAGCACCAACCACCTCCTACCCAACTCCCTTATTTTAGCACCAGACACAAGGATTCCCCACGGAATTCAGGGCAACAGCAGTAAACATCCAGAGCATGAAACTCCCGACACAAGAAGCCTGAAATATTGCTCCTTCCACCCCAAGAGCAGAGCTCAAATTGGAAAAGAAAGGGAAAAGCCAAATACATATAAACAAAAAACAACAAAAAAAAGAATCTGATCGTAGACAGTTATAATGACAGGGAAGATCAAGACAAACTCAGAACAAGACAATTATGTCAAAAAACTATGGGCAAAGTTCGAAACTAAAATGGAAGTGGTCTCAAGCCCAGAAAGAACTCACAGAAGAGCTCCAAAAGGAGTTTAAAAATCATGTAAGAGAGGTAGAAAAAAAAATTGGGAAAAGAAATGAGAGGCAGTTAAATGGCGCAGTGGATAGAGCACTGGCTCTGGAGTCAGGAGGACCTAAGTTCAAATCCAGGCTCAGACATTTAGCTGTGTGATCCCAGACAAGTCACTTAATCCTGATTATTTCACACACAAGAAAGAAAGGAAGAAAGAAAGAAAGAAAGAAAGAAGTAAAATGAGAATGATAAAACTTGTAAAAAGAAAACAACTGCTTAAAAAGTAGAATTGCAAGAAAGAAGTGAAATGAGAATGATGCAATGTTGAAAAAAGAGTTAATAACTTGGAAAAATAAAACAACTGCTTAAAAAGTAGAATTGGTCAAATGGGAAAAGAAATACAAGATTTAACTGAGGAAACAACTCCTTAAAAGTTAGAAATGGACAAGTGAAAGTTAATAGCTCTATAAGACATAAACTATCAATCAATCAAATAATTCAAAATTTATATTAAACACTTTATAGTTGTGTGACCTTGACTTAACCTTTCTAAGCCTCAGTTTTCCCATATAAAAATGCAGCTAAAAATAACACTTATTTCACAGAGTTGTTCATGTATATTAATTTAAAACCCTTTTCAAACATGAAAGCACTTCTATAAATGTATTTTAAAAAGAATCAATCAAACAAATTTAAAAGAACAACAACAAAAAAAAAAAAAATAGAAGAAAATGTAATATACCTCATTGGTAAAGCAACTGACCTGAAAAACAAATCCAAAAGAAAAAATATCAGAACTTCCTGAAAACCATCATCAAAAGGAGCACCTGGACAGCATCTTTCAAGAAATTATCAAGGAACACTGCCCTGATATTTTAGAACCAGATTGTAAAACAGGCATATCAAAGAATCCACTGATCACTTCAAAAGTGATCCCTAAATAAAAACTCCAAGGACCAATATAGGCAAATTTCAGAACTATCAGGTTAAGGAAAAAATACAAGTGATAAAGAAAGAAATTATTCAGCTATCATGAAGCCACAATCAGGATTACACAGGACTTAATAGCTGCAATATTAAAGGATCAAAAATAATGGGACATGATATTCTGAAAGGCAAAGGAACTAAGATTACAATCAAGAATAAGCAACTCAGTGAAAATAAACATAATACTTCAAAGGATTTCAAGTTTTCATAAGGGGAAGACCAAAACCAAACCAAAAAATTGATCTCCAATATTAAGACCTAAGAAAAGGCTAAAAAGGGGAAAAGGGAAAAGAAAATATGAGGCATTCAATGGAGCTAAACTGTTTACATCCCTACACAGGAAAATGATACTTGTAATTCTTAGAAATTGTACCATTAATAGTATAGCTGGAAGGAATAATCATAGACAGAGGGTATTAGTATAAGATGAATTTGAGGGAATTAAATAAAGCAAATAATTGTGGTTTGAGAAAGAGGCATGTCCTGGGACAGAAGGAAGGGAGAGATCGAATGGGGTAAATTACTTCATATGAAGAGGCATGAAAAATTTATTACAGTGGAAGGAAAGATGAGAGGGGGGGAGAAGGGCATCACTTGAACCTTAATTTCATCAGTGTTGGTTCAAAAAGTGAGTAATATACACAATCAGCTAAATATAGAAATCTCTCTTATCCAACAGGAAAGTAGGAGAGGAGGAGATTAAGTAAAGATGGGAGGGGGATAGGGAATGGAGGGTAACTGACAAAAAAGAGGGCAGACATGGGGAGGTTGTAGACAGACACAAAATACTGTTGAGGAGAACAAGGGTGAATGAAATAAGTGAAAGGACAAACAGGAGGAAAAACAGGATGAAGAGAAATACACAGTTAGTAATCATGGGATGAATTCTCCCATAAAAATAGCAGAGTGGATTGAAATCCAGAATCTTACAATATATTATTTACAAGAAATATACTTGAAGCAAAACACTGAGTAAAGGTAAAGAAAGGATTGGAGCAGCATCTATCATGCTTCAGCTGAAATTAAAAAAAAAAAAAAAAAAAAAAGGCAGGATTAGCAATCCTGATCTCAGTCACAGCAAAAGCAAAAATATACCCAATTAAAAGAGATAAGGAAAGAAACATCTTGCTAAAAGATACAATAGACAATGAAATATTATCAGTATTAAAAACATTCATACCAAGTGGTTTAAAGGAGAAGTTAAATGAATTACAAGAAGAAATAGAGCAAAACTATACTAGTAAGAAACCTCAACTGACCATTCTCAGAGCTTGACAAATCCAATAAAAAAAATAAAAAAGAAAGAAAATTAGGAGGTAAATGGAATATTAGAAAAGTGGTGCCCATTCCTATTAAAAACATCAGGAAGAATAGGAACAAAGAGAGTATTCTTTAAAAGAATAAGCAGGGGCAGGTAGGTGGCACAGTGGATACAGCACCAGCCCTTAAGTCAGTAGTACGTGAGTTCAAATCTGGCCTCAAACACTTAACATTACCTAGCTGTGTGACCCTGGGCAAGTCACTTAACCCCAGCAAAAAGAAAAAAAGAAAGCAGTATCTACTAAAACCATCCACAAGCCTTATATTTAATGGAGATCAATTAGAAACCTTCCCAATAAGATCAGGAGTGAGGCAAAGATGCCCATCATTGCCACCATTATTCAACATAGTACTACAAATGTTGGCTATAGCAGTAAGAAAAGAAAAAGAAATCAAAGGAATTAGAAAAGACAATGAGGGAACAAAACGATTACTTCTTGAAAATATACTATGGTATACTTAGAGAACCTTAGAGAATCAACTAAAAAGCTGTTTGATATAATTAACAACCTTAGCAAAGTTGCAGAATATAAATAAAGTCACATAAATCAACATTTCTTTATATGAACAACAGAGTCTAGCAGCAAGATATAGAAAGAGAAAGCAATATTAAATATTAGGGATTCTATCTACCAAGACAAATCCAGGAACTATATGAACACAATTGCAAAATATTCTTCAGAAAAGTAAAATGAGATCTAAACAACTGGAAAACCATCAATTGTTCATGGGTAGGCCAAATCAATATAATAAAAATGACAATTCTAGCTAAGTTAATTTACTTATTCAATGCCATACCCATCAAACTAGCAAAAAAATATTTTATAGAGCTAGAGAAAATAGCCACAAAATTCATCTGGAAGAACAAAAGGTCAAGAATATCAAAGGAATTAACAAGAACAAATTCAAAAGAAGATGGCCTAGCACTACCAGATTGCAAACGATATTATAAAGTAGTAATCATTAAAATTATCTGGTATTGGATAAGAAATTAAGTGGTAGATCACTGGAATAGATTGGGTACACTAGACATAGTAGTACATAACCATAGTAACCTAGTATTTGATGAATTCAAAGACTAAGTCTTTGGGATAAGAACTCACTATTTCACATCTTCTGGGAAACAATAGAGCACAAACTAGATATAGAACATCTCACCCCATATACCAAGATAAGGTCAAAATGGGTACACGCTTAAGGAGAGCCAACAGGCAGAATAAAGGCAGGGACTTACCCAAACTCTCCCCTAAATCCTTCCAAATACCTTTAAATAATGACTCTAAATAAATTCTAGAACTACAGATCTTACCAAAAAAAAATGATAGAGTGAAAAAATTTTCTAGTTCAAGACAACTGAGAAGGTCAGGAGCAAAAGTCTGGTGTACCAGGGTGAGAGTGGGGTGCAGTCAGATGTAAGCCATGCCAGCACAATCCTAGCCCCAGTAAATCAGAAGCAGGTCTTGGGAACTATTGAATCTGCAGCAGCTTCCAGAGTTCTCAGCTCATAGACAGTAAGGGAATCAAACACTGCCACTAGGTGGCATTCCCAGGTAAAGGAGGAGCACTATCACATCAGCACTTGTAAGAAAAAGAGACTCTCCTTACAATTCTAGGGCAGAAAAGAGATTGCTAAAAGTATCTCTGAAAATAGCTGCATTAACCTCATCTCCCTCAAGTTTGGGACAATGCAGTCTCCACCAGGAAAACAGAGCTCTACATTAACAAAGAATTAAAAGTCAAGTTTAAAAGACTAAGAAAAATGAGCAAACAATAGAAAAAGATTTTGAGGATAGATTTTGACCATATGATTATAGGGAAAATCAAAACACACACTCAGAAAAAGATAGCAAAATCAAAGCTCTTACATCCAAAATTTTCAAGAAATATATGAAATGGTTTCAAGTCATGTTGGAATCTTTACAAACTGTTAAGCCACTGGAGTTGATAGAGACAATAATTATCTAATTTGGCATGGTTCATTATGATTGATTTGATCTTAGGAGATATTTTGGGCCAGAACTTGAAACAAGGTACTAAATACAACTGATAGAAACGATGCTTGTGTTTACACCTTTAGAGAGCTCATAAGTATCTAAGTACTCAATGGAGTTCACACATTTGGGAGATTTTAGGGATTAGTATGGTTTAGTATGAGATATCCGAATTCACACCTCCCTTAGGGCCAGAGAGCACTATGGGAGATAACCCAGAATCCCTCTCTCTCCAGAAGGAGGAGTTAACCTTTGGGAGATCATATATATACAGGAAGCTCTTAGAGCTTGAAAGGGTTTTTCTTGGAAACATTGACTAGGGTCGGAGAGGAGCACTCTGGGAGGAAGCCCACAAGCCCTATTTTCGAGGCAAGAGATTCATTGCATCTTCCAACTTGGTGCTGGCTGGAGGCTGAAGAAAGCAGAGGCAGAAGCCAAGGACAAAGCTGCAAGATCTCTTGGAACCAAGCAGAAAGATAGGCCTCTGAGCTAACCGGGCTATATTGAAGAAAACAATAAAAGATCTGAACTTTTGTCACCTGGCAGTGTTTTGGAAAAAGAACACCAACAATGTTCATGAAAGAGTCAAATGACAAATAAAGTATAAAGCAGAATTGGCCAATTGAAAAGAGAGACACAAAAATACACTGAAGAAAAAAACTCCTTAAAAAGTAGAATTGGTGAAATGGAAAAAAAATCCACTGAAGAAAACAATTCCTTTAAAGTATAATAGCACAAATGGAAAAAGAGCTACTTTAAAAGCTCACTAAAGAAAATAATTTCTTAAAAATTAGAATTAAGCAAATGGAACCTAAGGATTTTATAAGGAAACAAGAAACAGTAAAACAAAATCAAAAGAATAAAGAAAAAAAAAAAAAAAAAGACAATGTGAAATAGCTCAATGAAAACAAAACAAAAAATTGACCTGTGAAATAGATCTAGGAGAGATAATTTAAAAATTATTAGAATATCTAAAAGTCATGATCAAAAAAAAAAAAAAGAGCCTAGAGATCATCTTTCAAGAAACTATCAAAGAAAACTGGTTCTAGAACCAGAGGGTAAAATAGAAATTAAAAGAATCCTCTGATCACCTCCTGAAAAAGATTCCAAGATGGAAAATTTCCAGGAATGTTGTAGCCAAATCCCAGAGCTTCCAGGTCAAGGAGAAAATATTTCAAGCTGCCAGAAAGAAACAATTCAAGTACTGTGGAGCCAGTCAGGATAACACAAGATTTAGTAGTTTCTACATGAAAAGAACATAATGTTTTCTATGATTACATCTGCTTTCCTGAAATAGAAATTTGTTGTTAAATATTTTGAATCCTCCTTGCAAATAGGCTATAATTAAACATTTCTCCGTATATGGATGGCATTTTCCATTCTATTGTAATGTCTATTGAATTTGAAGTCTATTGAATTTGCCTTAATTGACTGAATCTTTAAGTTTGATTTTGAGATCCATGATTACTAGCTCTACTTTTTTTTTTTAATAAGTTCTACAACTGATCTTTGCTGTTGTGTTTGTGCAAATCTCTTATTTATTATCTCCGCTAACTCTTCTTTTTTTAGTTCTACTCCTTGACTTGACTTGCTATTATTACTTAACTTCCCCCCACTCATGGATCCCCCTTGTTTCCCCCAACCTGGCCTTTTTCCTCCCTTTTTATTTCTTTCCCATTAATCTATACACTTTGTCCCACTTTCCATTAATCTACACACCCTTCTATAACTCACCTTATCCTATTCCTTCCTCCCTAATTTCTTTATAGATTTTGAAAAATGCTATATCCTTCATAGTATACATGTGTGTATGTGTTTATTCCCTATTTAATACATTCCTGATGTGAATAGGTTTTCAGAACTACCAGTTCTCCTCCCCTATCTAATGCCTGTGAATCATTTCTTCTCTGCACTTCATCTGTATAATAAAATTACCATTTTTCCCTTTTCCTAAACAGTTTTTGCTTTTTAAAGTCAGGTCATATTCAACTTTGACTCAATCTGTCTTTTGAACTATTCAATTATTGATGAGAACTATCATTTACATTTTCACATATAAAACATAAACTGTCCTTATTGAATCCCTTGAAATTAATCTTTAATGATGACTCTTAAAAGTTAAAATTTCTATTGAGTTCACACTTGATTGAAACCAGATCCTGAAAATCTGAGTTCATTGTATGTTCATTTTTTTTCTGTTCAATATTATGGTTAGTTTTGCTGGATGTGATATTTTTGGCCATGGACCTAGATCTTTTGATTGATGAAAAAACCTGTGGTCTTTCATTGTAGCTGCTGATAAAAGCAGTACAATTCTAATTGTACCTTCAGCATATTTTAATTGATTTTTTGTTTATTTGTTTATTCAGACAATTTTCAGATGAAGAAATTGAAACTATTTCTAGTCATATGAAAAGGTGCTCTAAATCACTATTGATCAGAGAAATACAAATTAAGACAAGTCTGAGATACCAATAAACATTTCTCAGATTGGTTAAAATGACCGGAAAAGACAATGATGAATGTTGGAGGAGATGTGGGAAAACTGGGACATAATACATTGTTGGTGGAACTGTGTTCCGGAGAGCAATTTGGAACTATGACAAAAAGTTATCAAACTGTGCATCTCCTTTGATTCAGCAGTGTTTCTACTGGGCTCATATTCCAAGGAAGGAAAGGGACCTGTTTGTGCAAGAATGTTTGTGGCAGCCCTTTTTGTAGTGGCCAGAAACTGAAAACTGTGTGGATGCCCATCAATTGGAGAGTGGCTGAATAAATTGTGGTATATGAATGTTATGGAATATTATTGTTCTGTAGAAACGACAAGCAGATTTCAGAGAGGCCTTGAGAGACTTATATGAACTGATGCTGAGTGAAATGAGCAGAACCAGGAAATCATTATATACGGCAACAATAAGATTATACAATGATCAATTCTGATGAACGGGGCTTTTCTCAACAATGAGATGATTCAGGACAGTTCCAACAGAACTGTGATGGAGAGAACCATCTATACCCATAAAGAGGACTGTGGGAACTGAGAGTGAATTACAACATAGCATTTTTATTCTTTTTATTGTGGGTTGCTTGAATTTTATTTTCTATCTCATTTTAAAAACTTTTTAATCTGATTTTTCTTGTGCAGCAAGATAATTGTATGAATATGTATGCCCAATTGGATTTAACATATATATTTTTAGCATGTTTAACATATATTGGATTACATGCCATCTAGGGGAAGGGGTGAGGAGAAGGGGGAAAATGGGAACACAAGGTTTTTCAAGGGTCAGTATTGAAAAACTCTCCTTGCATATGTTTTGATAATAAAAAATTCAATAAAAAATAAAATTAAAAATTAATTTTTAAAAGAGAATTTTGTTTTGAAACTGTCATTTGACAAGTGCCGGTTTTGTAAAGTTTCTTTTAGATACATGACTCACTCATATATTATGAGTCTTATAAAGTGGGAGTACTGACCTTGAGAATAGAGAAGTGCTTCTGAATTGGTCACATCCACCGAATCTTCAAGAACCAGCACACCTAGAATTCAGTGGTTATCATTGCAAATTTGTTAAGAGTAGTGATTTTGTTACTAACCCATTGAAAATCTTTTGTGTTGGGACTCGATTGAAGAGCCTCAAAAGGAGAAGGGAGAACAAATGCCAAATTTCTCTGAAACACAAAGTTTTCAATGACTTGGATAACTGTCTCAACATGTGTCAGTGTCGACCTATATAGATCCAAGCAAGTCTTTTGTCCCACACACAGATTCCAGCTTGGAAGTGGGGAAGTTGTCTGGCTCAAAGACAGTGGTGGTAACCAGAAACCAATTACATTCACTAGCAAAAGACTGACCAACAATGAGATTCAATACTCCATTCACAAACTGTAGTTCTTGGCTTTGAAGTGGGATGTCATTGAAAAGTTCAAAGTCTGTGTGTATGGAACAAAATTCCAAGTGTGGGGTGAAAACAATCAAGTGGCATATTTTGACAATGCCAAATTGGATGGTGCAATGTTAGAGGTGGGTAGAAGCACTAGCCAGCTATGAATTCTGCATACATACAGGCTAGATGCTCTGTACTGAAGGTTACATAACAATAAAGTTTTGATGATATTAAAAGATGGTGTGCATATATATACCCACATACACAACGTGTGTGTGTGTGTGTGTTTGTGTGTGTGTGTGTGTGTGTGTGTGTGTGTGCAGCAGTTAGATAGCTCAGTGAATAGAATATTGGGTCTAGAGCCAGGAACTTCAGAGTTAAAATTCAGCTTACTAGCCCTTGGCAACTCACTTAACCAAAATGTTTGCCTTAATCCACTGAGAAGGAAATGGCAAACCATTCCAGTATTTTTGCCAAGAAAATCCCATGGACAGCATTGATGGGCTTTCCATATTGATGTGATATCCACAGGATTTCAAAAAGTGACTAAACCACTGAACAACAAATCTGTCTGTCTGTCTATACCCAAAAATCTGTGCTTTAATCATGTTGGAAATATTGCTTAGAACTTGGGGGAGGGAGGGCTTCCATTCCAGATACCATGAGAGCTGCATATCTGAAGTTTTTTCATTTTTATTTTCTTTGCCTCAACTGGCAGTAGGTGACTTCCAGTAAGGGGAGATAATTATTAAAGGACCAGGAGAAGTAATACAAGCCAAGAAGCAAAGAAGTGATGCTGAAGGATTTAAATTCCAAATATTGTAGGCTCTGTACAAAGGAAACAATGGCAAGAGGCAGAGTTGAGCAAAGAAATGCTATACCAATTTAAGATACTGCTTCCTTTTTATGTGAATAGTTTGGTTACTGAAGAAATATTTTAAAATTATACTTTATTTTTTTTTTTAGTTTAATTTAATAGCCTTTTATTTACAGGATATATACATGGGTAACTTTACAGCATTAACAATTGCCAAACCTCTTGTTCCAATTTTTCACCTCTTACCCCCCCACCCCCTCCCCTAAATGGCAGGATGACCAGTAGATGTTAAATATATTAAAATATAACTTAGATACATAATAAGTATACATGACCAAAACATAAAATTATACTTTAAAAAAACTAGTAAAAACAGTTGAAAAGAAACACAGCTTCTCAAATAAATTGTTTGAGAAACAGACTGTTTAAGGAGAAGATAGGAAATTGACCCTAGATAAATGTAGAGAAGGCAAAGTAGTGATTAATGTAAGGATGGTTTCAGGGCATTCTGATTCACCAATTCATTTGCATGTGATTTTTTAGAATTTTAAAACTAACTTGTGGCATGGTGGATAGAGCACTAGCCCTGAAGTCAGGAGGACCTGAGTTCAAATCTGATCTCAGACACTTAGCACTCCCTAGCTGTAGCTGTATGACCCCACTGGGCAAGTCACTTAACCCCAATTGTCTCAGCAAAAATAATAATAACTTGTTTAGGATCTTTGGGAGGATTATATAAGAACTATTACATTCATATCTCATTGAAAAGTTAATTTCTTGAATTTTATTTCATAAGGTAAAGATGAATAAAGAAAGACCACCAGAAACCTGATTTTAGACAAAGAGTGCTAGAAAGAAAAGATAGGAGAATCTTTGCCAAGGAGCTATAGATAGGTAGAGATATAGACAGAAGAACTAGATAAGTAAGTTGAAAAAAGAAGCTTCTCAGGTTGTTTTGTTGACCTCTACTGCTCTTTGTGACTTGAGAGAAAGAAAAAGAGAAAAATAAAAGCTATGCATCTGTTTTGCTATTAGTTAGATGTACTTTACTGTGAGAATTGTTTTGGAGAAGATTAAGATAATGCAGAATTCCCTATTTAATTTCTTGCTATTTCTTTTTTTAAACCAAAGATGGCACTAGAGAGCAATAAGCCTAGATGATTATTTACACAGAATTCACCTACCTTCTAATGAGCTTCCAGTAGTTTCCCAACCTTTCTCCCACTAATCAGCAAAGTAACACCTCTCTTCCAATCAGCTGGCTGGGGTGGAGGGCTCTTATCAGATCCAACATAAAGGTTACCAAAAGTGTCCATAAAAGTGCCAACTCCTAAAAATCCATGATGTCTATTCACAAAATACAGCCGTTCCAGAATAAAACCAGAAGGTTGTTCTTGACATTCTCACAAACCATCAATGGATATTAGGGTGCTTCAATGGATCTAATGGGCAGCTGCATAGAGCACAATGCATAGAGCCTTGGATCCAGAATTAGAAAGGCTCATCTTCCTCAGTTCAAATCCAGCCTTAGATATTTACTACACAATCCTGGGCAAGTCACTTAATCCTGTTTGCCTCATTTTTCTTATCACTACAATGAACTAGAGAGGGAAATGACAAATTACTTCAGTACTTCTGCTAAGAAAATCACAAATGGAGTCATGAAAAGTTGGAGACTATGGAAAAACTATTTAACAACAAAATGGACCTAGCATGATAATTTCCTGTTTTACCAGTTTCTAAGAATCCCTCATATTTGGAAGCATTTCTCTTTCTAGGCCTGTGGCCTAAGGTTGTCTATCTGTCTCTGTCTGTCTCTGTCTCTGTCTCTCTGTCTCTCACACTCTCTCCCTACCTCCTTCTTTCCTTCGCTCCTTTCCTCCTTCCCCTCTCCTCCCCTCTCCTTATAAAGTATCTTTTTCTCTCCCTACCTATAAAAGGGAGTTAGTATAGACCTTATGAATCTGCAGTGTGTTCATCTGATGCAATCATCTCTTATGGACTTTGTAACAGGTGCAGATATTCCATAACTACCTTTAGTTCTCTATGTAGTGAAAAGGAGTCTCTTTGAGTGGGTGAGGGTGTGTAGCTAGAACTGGGGTTCATTGAAAAAATCCTAATCTACCAGAAATTATTTCTCCCTTTCACTCTATCTTCTCACTGCTTGGTAGCACTTCAGTGAGAGAAGATAGACAGTGCTATAAGGGGAGAAGACTTGGGTCTTGTCCAATTAACATGTGATCCATGAATATGGACTTGGTCCTTTGCCTCTGTGTTTTTTTTTTTTTTTTAATTTTGTTTGGCTTTTTTTGTTTGTTTGCTTGTTTTGTTTGTTTACTTTTTATAGATAAAGGAGATTGGAGGTTATGGCCCTGTGAGTTTTGAAAGATGTCAGGAGATTAAAAAATGGAATGTATACTCCGTTTTCAGCCAACTTATCCAGCTTTGAGGCTCTGAGGAACAGCAAAGAATGATCTATGGGATCCAGCCCAGTGGTAATTGAGACTGGACTTATCTAACAGTATGGGTTTGGACATAAACTTGATGGGACCAAAGCTATGTAGAAACTACTTGGGTCTGAGTCCACTCTTCCCAAGAACTGAGGAAGCATAAGGGAGTTTATGTTCCCAAAATATTGGGAAGTGGGGGTGGAAATGTTTTAGTTCTGTTTTTGTTCTCTGTTCAAAGTAAATATCACTTGGTAAAAGCCAAGATTAAGTGGTTAAATAGAACAAGGGCTAGCAGTGGGGTGACCACATCAGAATGAGGACTTGATCTAGTAGCAGTAGAGGAGATACACTCCAATCTCTCAGTAGTACTGCTAGAAACATGAGGAAGAGCTATAGCTTCTGAGAGAGTGAAGCAAGAGTTTTTTTTTTTTTTTTTTTTTTTTAATTTAATAGCCTTTTATTTACAGGTTATATGCATGGGTAACTTTACAGCATTAACAATTGCCAAACCTGTTGTTCCAATTCTTCCCCTCTTTTCCCCACGCCCTCCCCCAGATGGCAGGATGACCAGTAGATGTTAAATATATTAAAATATAAATGAGATACACAATAAATATACATGACCAAACCATTATTTTGCTGTACAAAAAGAATCAGACTCTGAAATATTGTACAATTAGCTTGTGAAGGAAATCAAAAATGCAGGTGGGCATAAATATAGGGATTGGGAATTCAATGTAATGGTTTTTAGTCATCACCCAGAGTTCTTTCTCTGGGCATAGCTGGTTCAGTTCATTACTGCTCCATTGGAAATGATTTGGTTGATCTCATTGCTGAGGATGGCCAGGTCCATCAGAACTGGTAATCATATAGTATTGTTGTTGAAGTATATAATGATCTCCTGGTCCTGAAGCAAGAGTTCTTATACATATATTTATATATCCTAGGAAATTAAGGGGTTTAAGATATAAATACACATGAGTAACTATTATTGGAAAATAAAGTTTCTTCAATTTATTCAATATTTAATATTTAATGAACTAATAGAGCTCTGAGCTTAGTTGATTAATTAAGATATTCAATATTTTGAAATTGTATTAACAAACACATCCTTAGATTATCCTAAAAGTGAGGAAACAAGATTTCTTTCATAGCCCAACTACATAAGGTTTTGGGGCAAAGTGATGAAAATTGATAAAAGCAAGAATAGTTTGGAAATGGTCAAGGCTGACTTCTATGATTTAGCAGTAAATTTCATTGAGTTAGTACAGTAATTGAAGCTGAGAGATCAGAGCTCTAAAATAGAGCATATAGAGAGAAGATCAGAAAACTGAACTTTAGCGTATGCTTTTATTAATGAAATAGAGGAAGTAGATTTAGAGCAGAAGAAAGAGTAGTCTGAAAGAGTTTTTACTGTTATAGTCAATATAGTGTCCACAGAAATCCATAGTACATAGGAGACTCATTTATTTCTTCCAGACTGTCATATATTCCAAGGAGAGACAAGGCAGCTAGGAACAGAGGGAGGGACTGCATGGAGCATTTCTGAAGTCTTTCTTTCCTTTCTTCTCTCCATCATGGAAAGACTCTGGACTGACTTTCCCCACCCACACTTGTGGAATACCAGGGGAGTGGATAATTGCTCTGGCTCAAGCCACATGTGAAGTCAGAACTCAGAAGTCAATAAACCAACAGTATAGGATTCTTTTTTCCTTTCTCTCATATTAATAAATTTGAGATACAGACTTCTTTTTTTTTCTTTTTCTTCTCTATACTGATGGTATTTGATTGATGCTGTTGCAACATGGTGAAGTAAAGAGAGAGATTGCTGGTTCTTGCTCTTTTCCCCTTCAGACTAGGAGCAGGAGGGAAAACTGGAACACACCCAAAAAATTATTGTTTCAGAGTCAGAGAACTTGGAGCTAAAACAAGCCATCGTAGAAGGGTGTGTGGGACTGCATATGAAATCTCAGTCATTTGGCGGGAAGGCAGGGAGATTGTTCTAGCGCTAAGCATTCCCTGTTGTTTCTGCTTTCACTATTTGGGTTCAGGATTTAGACCTGGGCACTCTGCAACAGCATTGCTCCTCCCCCATTTACCATTTCCTTTCCATGATCTTTGGGTGAAGCAGGATGTTTGGGAGTATAATTGGATGGAACACTCCTCCATGACAAGAGAACATGATAATTTCTTTACAACTTTGCTATTCTAAATCAACCATTTGGCCAAAGAAAAGTTGATCACCTATGTAAATTTAATATAAAACACCAAAATAGAAATAGGAATTTCCCAGAGAGAGTAAAACCTACAACTAGAGGTTTTTTTTTATTTTTATAATTCAGATTTGTTCAGAAGCGGTTTCCTATCAGGTGGCTTGTTGATTTATAGGACATGGACACAGAAAGAATATTTAATATGTGCATCAAGGGATGTTGATGGGACCATTGTGTTAGTATAATCCTGTGTGAGCTACCTGGTGAAATTATAAACTTCATTCTCTTGCTGCTTAGTGGTAAAATGACACCTTATGTATTACTGTAGGTTTTCAGAAGGCAAAGGCAAACGACGAGATAGTGTCAAATAGCAAATGAAATTGCTGCTATTGCAACTGCAGCACTCCAAATGTCACCTGGGATACCTTCCAAGGGCACACATAGTGGAAGAAACTGTCACTGTAATGTTATAAAGAGACAATGTCAAGAGGGGAACATTGATAGGGAATGTCATATGCTACATAGATGTCAAGGAAATGAGGCCTTAGATAAGGCCACTGGTTTTGATGTTTAGATGACTGGTGAACTTTAAGAGTACATTTTTGATAGATTATTGGGGATAAGAACCAGATTAGAGGAGTTTCTGGAGTAGGTGATGATGAAATGGAAACCACTAGCAGTGAAATGAAGGCAAGAAATAGGGGAAGCTGAGTCACATAAAGTCATTTTTCACGATAGGAGAGACCTCTGATATTTTACAAGCATGAAGAAAGGATCCAGTGGAAAGGGACTGAAGAGGATAAGAAGTTGTTTGTCATTCATTCTTGGAGAGGACTGTGACATCAGGGAGATGATGCCATGATATGCAAGTGAATTGGATGTAAGTTAGGGAGGGCTGGGCAAGGTCACCTGTCTCACTTTTCCCTCCAGAGCCATCTGGGTCCAGTGGCCAGATAGAGAGCAGGACAACTAGAGATGGTCCTAGATGCAGTGGGAGACCTCAGTCTTTTTTAAGCTAAGATCTTTAAACTTCATAATGAAGGAAGCTAGGTCTCCTAGAGGAGGTTCAAAGGGATGGATTAAATTAACCTTGAAAAAGGAGAAAGGACATCTTTTCCTCAGAGCTTAGATGATTGGCATAGACTCAGAGACATTTTGAAATGAAAAGGAAGATAGTTAACCTTGATCTTCTCAGTGAATTAGTAAGCAAGGTCACATGAAAAAGAGTAAAGAGGATTAGAGGCTTTAGAAGGAAGGTTGAGACCTGGTATCATGGAGAGTACATTAGAAAACCAATGAGACACAAATAAATGGATGTCCGAGTGCAGTGAGGTTAGAGATCATTACTCTGTAGAGGATCCAGGCTGTGTGGTTTTAGGGCTTTTTCCGGCAGTATTCTATAGTTCAAGAGAAGTAGCAAGGAAAATATGCAGTGAAACTGATTAAGAGTGGGGATTGGCAATATGAGCAGTTTGAGGGCAAGTATTGCAGTGATTCTAAATGAAGCAGTACTAAAATGGGTAATAACCTTTATACAAATTATTTCCAGCATTATATATCTCTCCTGTATTCCATCTCCAACTGTCTGTTGGATATCTCCATCTGGATGTCCCACCAGCACCTCAAACTCACCATATCCACAAAGAAACTGATTATCTTTCTTTAAAAAAAAAATACATTCTGAACTTAGATGCCAGATAAAATGAATATTTCTATAGAGTTAAAAATTAGGATTGAACATGAAACCACAACTCTGTATAAATATATCTGGGTCCTTAGAAACTGACAGTATTATTTTACTAGCCAGATAATTCCCCTAACAACTTGGATTTTTTTTTGCTGAAAGAGAAAACTGCATTGTCCAGGCATGAGATTCTGCTACTTGGGACCAAATAGGATAGTCATTAAGTCAATTAATAAAGATGTATTAAGCACCTACTGCAGTATCTTTGCCAAGAAAATCCTAAATGGGATCATGAAGAAACAGACAAGAACAAAATGACTGAATAACAACGAGGTATTATGTTAAACTTGAGGATGTTGAAGAAAGTGTAAAGATAGTCTGTTTAGTGGATGTTGAGGAAAGTACTGTATAAATCTTTTAACTGCTACATAAATAAATGAGATAGTGTGATCGTCATTAGTATGAGTCTGCCCAGTGCAGGTACCATCTACTCTGCTGTTGCTCCACCAGGAATTGCAACTCAAAGGACAGGCTTGTTACTGTCCTTCTTCTTGAAGAAAACCATACAGATGCCTTGGATTTAAGTGAGAGAGGACCTGCCCCACTTTCCCCTCCAAAGGATGAGATAATCCATTCAGGTTTGGCATTGTACCAAGAGTGAGGGGATGAAAATTTACCAGAGATCTGTGGCGTCCTAGTTCATCCTTCACCTCCCATACAAGCATCCATCCCGTTTGGAGGCCATCTTGCTCTGTGGCCTAACTCCTACTTTCCCCCCAAACCCAGCCCTGCTTCTCTTGCTCTTGCCCTAGGGAATAGTAATTAAGTCACTGCTACCATGACTGCTTGAAAGAACCTCAGAATCATCTGTTCTCTAGTCCCACTCATAATGCTGTGATTCTCCCTCCCCAAAGCCCTTCCCGCCCACACTCCCTACTTGTGCTGAAGCTCCTTTCAGAGCCGAGGGCTCGTACTTTTTATCATTGTTGTACGAGTGCACCGCGCCCAGCAAAATGCCTGACACGCAGTAGGCACCTAAACGCTTATTCATTCATTGGAGGAAACGTCTGTATATGGGGGAGGAGGGATGGACGGTCCCGGTTCGGTGATCTGAGCTTCCCGTTATCCCAGGCAGGAAGGACGAAACTTAGGAGGGGCTAGGAGGTGAGAGGAAAAATTGGGGAAAGATTTCTGCCACGTTCTGCAGATCCAAACAGCATTCCATGTCCGTCCAGTGCCCGGATGACTAGCTTCCTTCAAGGTTCAGCTCCTATGTCCCTTCCTATGGTACTACAGCCTTTCTTGGTTCTGTCCCTCCCCTCCCCGCCTTGTTGGTGCATTCGCCCTCTTCGAATGATCTTGCATTTAACGTATAGACCCATATTTTGTATATCCTAGGGAAATGTAAGCCCTCCGAAGGCAGGTACCATTTGGCTTTTTGGTATTTCCGAGAGCAGAGCTTCACACAGTTGCATCTCCAGGGCTGGAGCTAGAGCATCCTTCAGAGCTGAACCTGGTACAATGGACGTTGGCTCAATTGAACAGATAATAGGGTGCGGGGAAGGGGAAGTGCTAAGCTATTGATTGCCGCCTTGGGTTTCTCGGTGCAAGGAAACGTCTGTTTTCTCTCCCAGAAAAGAGGGGCAGGCTGTCCTTCTCGACCCTGGGGCTAAGCAGCTCCAGTGCCCAGCACCCCGCGCCTAGGCGTGGGCGGGGAGCCAGTCCCGAGCCAGGAAGGCTCTTTTCTCTCTCTCCCTCCCTTCTTCCCTTTCTCCCTCAGGTGTCACTTCATACCCAGAGGTCTGTCCCTACCCCGGCCTCGAAGGGCGGATGTAACTTCAGCCCTTCTTACCCTAGAACCAATAAGATCTTGAGAAACTGCCGCCACACTAGCCCTTGACCAATAGAATCAGGGAACGCTTCTCGGTCCCCCGGCATCTCCGTAATCGGGAAGGGGAGGAGGAAGGGTTTCCCTTTTAGTATTGCCAGGAATGTAGATGGCGGCGGCCTTTGGTGGAGGGGAGGTGAAGTAAAGTGGGGGGGGGAACAGGGGAGGGAGGGACGAGGACTCTGGCGAGAGGAGGACAGGACCCCCGAGGGCCTGGTAAGTACAAGAAGGCCAGGGACCGGCCCGTGGGGAGGAGCAGTCTGGTTCAGGGCTGACCCCTCTCTACCTCCCTCCTCCTCTGGCGTCCTGGCCAAGACCAGGCGAGTCTGGGGTCTGCACTTGAGAAAATGGGCCTCTCCTGGAGGTCGTCCCGGGGCAGATTTGGAATGAATGGAAGGGGCTGGTCACTGCCCCTCTCCTCCTTCCCTTCTCCTTAATTATTCTCTTCCCTTAGGGCCCCTGCCCCAGGCTTCCCTTCTGGTGGGGTCCAGCTGTCCAGGAAAGCTCCTCACCCCCAGCCCCCACACGTATACAGAGTGTGGGCCCTGGTGGGATCCCTGGCCCAGGGCCTCAGGTTTGCCATGCTTGGGCTCTGACCCTGAGCTTTTCAGCTCTGATGTTGTAATATATATATTTATAGTCCCCGGGGGAGTCCCAAGGCCAAGCCACATCTCGGTCCACTCCCCCTTCTCCTTCTGCCCTCTCCCGCCTCCCTCCGCTCAGCTGTTGCCTGGGAGCAGAACTTCAGCTCTAGTGCCCAGCCCCACCCTCCCACCCCCCAAAAGCTCCTACACCTGCTTTGTTTCCCCGGGAGCGGCTCAGCTGCTCAGCTTTGTTCCCTGAACCTCTTTCTTAAACTTTAGTTTGCTGTAGCTGCAGTTCCAAAGTTTGGTCAATGACCATTAATTTAGTAAGAGCTTATTACCTTCGTGGAGGGCCCTGTACTAAGCTTTGCAGATACAAAGAAGGCCCCTCTTCCCCCCCAAAAAAATTCCTACCTTCAAGAAGCTCACAGTCTAATGAGAGAGCAAACATGCAAACCACTATACAAACTATATACCAGATAAATTGGAGATGGATCATCTCCGAGGGAAATTAAGCTTCCTGCAGAAGGTTTTTACACGTTTCCCCTACATGTTAGGGAAATCTGGAGACAGAAATGAGAAAGAGAGTTCTTCATATTGTCTTGGCTGAGAAGGTAAGAGTAATGGTGTCTACAGTCTCTGCAGAATTGAATGGTCTGAGGAAATGCGAAATGTGCAAAGGTGGAGAATCCGGTCCAAATGTTCATAGGGACTATTTGTACCCAACCTGTGGAAGGGCATTCCAAGCTGGGATTGGTCTGATCAGCCAGTTGACACATTGTAAATGGACTCAACATAGTGATAAGGGCAACAAGCAAACCAATCAACCAGGAGTAACAGTAACTCTTTTACCTTCTCCTTAGACAACAAATTGAACACAATAGCTCCCATCTACTTAAATCAAAAGTTCTTTTTTAAAAAACCGTTTTATATAGTTCATATGTATGTATGGGTCATCCATTTTTACCCCACAATGTCCTAAGGAATCAGTTGTTAGTCTACTTGAGCAATTCTCCAGTTCAGCCATTCCCAGGGCTGCTCCCGGGGCAAGGAGTAGAAGAAAATTTTTCTTACTCATTCTAGATTCAGAGCGAAGACCTTTTAGTAGCATCTAGTCCATCTCTGTTATTTTGATGAGGAAACTGAAACTTATAGTGCTTTTAATGTACCCAAAGTCATACAATTATCACACAAGTAATCAATAACAACAGCTGGTATTTATATAGCTCGCTATAGTTTGCAAAGCACTGTATCGTCACCACCTAACAGAGCGGAAATTTTACTCTAAATCCAGCACTTTTTCCACTGCTTTGCCTAGTTCATTCAGACTTAACTATCCCATACTTTTTATTGATCTTGTCAGTCTTCTATTATCACTTTCTTCCCCTCTAGTTACCATGTGACTTCTCCAGAAGAGAAAAAAACCACTACACTTATTTTCCTTCCCTGTAGGTATTTCTTTATCCTGATGAGAAAATGATTATCTGGCAGTTCTTATATCCCTTTATTGTGGAAATTCATTTTTAAAGATTTAAATTGAAGGTGCCCCTCAGATACTCCTAAGAAAACAGATATTCTAGCATTTTGCACATGAGATTGAACTATAGTTCATGTGTTAACAATCTAGAAGAGAATCCAGATGTTTGGATTTTTCCATTAGAACAATGGTTCTCAAAGAATTAGTTTGTGGTCTTTAAGGATCTTCCAGGTGGTTCATAATTGTTCTTTAGTAATATCTATAATATGATAGGTCTATATTGCAATTTTTAATAAGAATGGATAGTTTTCAGAGCCCTTATGATTGACCAATTAAAAAAAAAAGATTAATTCCACTTATTCTGGCAATTTTGTCTGTCTTTAATAGACTCAGCTTTTCTCACCAGTGGTTGTTCGAGCAACTTTTTTTTTTTTTTTTTAACTATAGAAAACTGTTTGGGACAGTGGTTCTTTTTTCCCCTTGTACCTGACAATATCAAGTAATATTTTCTTCAACTAGTATTTGAACTTTTAAAAATCTTGATGTATTTGGATCCAGCTTTTCAATACAAGGGAAAAATTCACTCAAATGATGAAATGCTACTGCCAACTGTTTTGTTGTGGACCTTTTTTGTTTCAATCTCCGGTTCCTAAGCTTCCTCTTTTCTTCTACAGTCTTTGCAGCTAGAGTTTCAATCAGTTCTACATTCACAGTATCATTCTCATCCACTTCTAGCTCCAGTTTTTGTGCTAATTTTAAAATCTTGTTACTCACTTCTTCAAAATTTTCATCTTTGTTAAATCCATGAAGATAACTGTGGGCCTAATTTTTTCCAACTCTCTTCATACATGTATCTGTCACATCTTTTCATGCCTTAGCAATATTCCAGATTGAATTATAAATATTAGGACTTCCAGAAACCTCTTAATGTCAATTTCTTATTTCGATCCAAAGCTGCAACTGCCTGGGCAAATGCAGTATGTGGCAATCACTCCCTCATCCATAGGTGGTATATTGAGGTAATATTGGATGATTTACATTTTCATTAAAATTATCCAGCTAGACAGGGGTAACCTGGGCATTATCTAAAATAAATAAAATCTTTAAAGATGGTGTTATAATTCACAGGTAGTGTAGCTGTGTTCTTTCAATGCTCTGGGATTTTCTGAGTCGTGCCCAGGAACCCGTTTTAATTTGCAAGTTCTACATGCATTCCCGCCAAGCAGAAGCTTTGTGCTCCAGCATAGTTTTTTTTTTTTCTCCCTCAAAATGTAGATTCAAAATAGCATTCTTTGATAAAATAGACTGAGAATAAGGACCTTCATCTATTATTTTTTGCAGGAACTCTGGAAATGTCTCTGCTGCTTCAATTTTTCACCAGCAGCTTCTCATGACACTTGCAACATTATAAAATCCTGCATGATTTTTAAATTATGCGATTTTAAAATCATTCTGCTTGCTGTAAATGTCTCTGTTCTTTCAGGGTACTTTTCCTTTAGATCTTCAAAGAGGCTTTGAGACTTGGCTTAAATTGTCAGTAAGCTTAAAGGAATATTCTTCCTAGTCTGATCTTCTATCCACATAGTTAATATTCTCCATTTCTAGAATGGAACATTCTCTTTGTTTTGATAGATAAATAGATTTCATGCAAACACTATCTTTTGCTTGCTCCTTTATCCAGGCAGCATCCTTCACTATGATGTTCACATTCACTGCCATAAGATTGTTCATATTCAATGACAATTTTTGTCCTCTTTCATATTTTCAAATTATTTTTGTTTCCAAGTCTATTGACTTATGCTTATGAGATGGTTTGCTTTCCCCCTTAAGAGCACATTTGCCACCAGCCATGGTGAAAATATAAGGATAGTACTATTGGGAAAAGCACAGTATCACAGTGTCACTCACTGTCTATAGACACTTGGGAATTGATTGAAAAGATGCTTCTTAGTTTCCCACTACCATTTATGCTGCCTGATTTGTGCAGCATCTTATCATGTTGCAGAATAGCATCTGCTTTGTGTTAGGAAATTTTGCGTTATTTTTTGTAATTTTAAAGAAATTTTAATTCTTTCAGAATAATTTATGTAAAATTGAATTTTTCTGATGTGAATTTATATAAAATGAGAATTGCCTGTAGTATGTCAGAATCAGGACATGAACCTAGCCAATAAGTCAGAATTTATTAAGTACCTATTTATGCCACGGCACTATGCTGGTGGTGGGGATACAAAGATAATTTTGAATTTTCTTCTGGAATTCACATAATTCCCCTGAGAAGTCTCTTTATATTTGTGTACTTCAGTTTCATTTGCAAAATGCTAAAATGTTTCACTTTTGCAATAGACCTTGTCCATATAGAGCTTACATTCTTTCAGGAGAGACCACATTTACAATCTGTTGGTTCTTGTCCTAGTTGCCATCATGGCTATTTCATGCCCATTTGATGGATGACAGTAGATGATAATAAAAGTTAATAGGAATACACACGTGTGTGTGTGTGTGTGTGTGTGTGTAGATGTATATGAGTAGCTAGGTCCTGATCAGTACAGATGATGAATCCCCCAAAGCTGTCCCTGCATATTTCCATTGGGTTGGAGCCAATTACCATATTTTGCATAATTATAATTTTGAATAGTGTGAATTCGAATATATGTGGCCATTTCAGAGGATTCTTTGTATGTTACAAAATAATTACAAGGTTATTTTTTTGAAGGGGAGCCACTAGCAGCTGTGGGGGTGGGACGGATGGAAAGGGAAGGAAGGAGCACGTGCCAGTAGTGGAGGGGACAGACAGTCCCCGTGTGGAGAAGAAGTGTCATGTATGGGGAACAATAAGAAGGCCAATTTGGGTAACAGTACAGCACTTGAAGGAGAGTAATGAGTAATAAGGTTTAAAAGGTAGGTGGGGGCCAGATTGTAGAGTGCTTTAAATGCCAAAAAGAGGAATTCATATTTGATTTTAAAGGAATTTAATCCTAAAGTCCATTGGAGTTGCCAGATCTGCTCCTTAGGACAGTCTCCTTAGCAGCAAGGTGGAGGATTGATTGGAATGTGGAGATATTAGAGATAGATCAATTAAGCTTGATACGGGTCCCAGTTAGAGGTCATGAGGGCCTGAATGAGGGTATTGGCTCTATATAAGTAGAAAGTGATGGTATGCCTTCCTGATGCTCCCAACTCCTGGTGACTTCCCTCCCTATCTACTTTGTATTCAGTTACTGTGTATATTGATTTTGTATTTATTACTAAACTTGAGAGCTGAGATTGTTTCATTTTTTGTTTTTGTAACCTTGGTACTTAGTTCCCTATAAACAGCAGGTTTGTTTTTTTTTATTATAGCTTTTTATTTACAAGATATATGCATGGGTAATTTTTCAGCATTGACATTTTCAAGATCTTTTGTTCCAATTTTTCCCCTCTCCCTCCCCCAGATGCAGAACCAATACATGTTAAATATGTTAAAGTATAAGTTAAATACAATATATGTATACATATTAATACAGTTATTTTGCTGTACAAAAAGAATCAGACTTTGAAATAGTGTACAATTAGCCTGTGAAGGAAATCAAAAATGCAGGCAGACAAAAATAGAGATTGGGAATTCTATGTAGTGGTTCATACTCATTTCCCAGAGTTCTTTCCTTGGGTATAGCTGCTTTGATTCATTACTGCTCTATTGGAACTGATTTGGTTCATCTCATTGTTGAAGAGGGCTGCGTCCATCAGAATTGGTCATCATATAGTATTGTTGTTGAAGTATATAATGATCTCCTGGTCCTGCTCATTTCACTCCGCATAATAAACAGTAGGTTTTTAATAAGTGCTTGCTTATTGACTGGCAGATTAAAGAGATGTTGCAGAGGTAGGGATATGTTGATCCTCTCATATACTATGCTATTCTATTGAAATAATAATGTCTGATATTTTATGGATCATGCTAAGGTTTTTGAGATAATTTCTGTTTATCTGATTATCATAATAATCTGTGAAGTGTTAAAAAGTTTTATTCTTCTTTGTGAATAAATGAAAATCTCTGAGTTAATCAGAGAAATGAACTTGCTGAAAGTCATAGAGCTAGCAATTATCTGAAGGGAGATTTGAACTCAGGTTTTCCTGACTCCTGGCTCAGTACCTATCACCTGTGTTTTATGGTTAATACTTGATTATGGAGAGGATGTTTTCTGGATAAGAGAGTATGAATCCTGCTACTGCCCATTTTTATCAGTGTGACCCTGAACAAATATAACATTATTTTATTTATCTGGGTCTGTCTTTTCATTTATAAAATGAATAGATGGGACTAAATGAAAGATGATCCATGGCCATATGTGGGGCAACACTCCCAGGTAAAGACCAAACCAGGTTAAAATTGTAGTTGAGAAATATTTAACAAAATAAATAAACAATAATAAAATGTAAGTAATGTTACATTTAAAAGCTAAGTCAACATGTGGCCTACAAGGGTCCTTATGTACTATTTAGTGGCCCCCCCCTTTCTTTTCAGTTGATACTATTGAACTCAATGATTTCCAGTGTTCCTTCTAGCAATGAATTATATTACTTTATGGAGAGAGTATTTTTTTTGGCCCTGGCTCAGGATTTTAGTGTTGTGGGGAACACCCAATGAAGAAACCCTCTCTACTTGAAATTCATTGTTTTAGTTGTCTGGGGACACTAAGAGTTTAAGTCATTTGTCCATGGCCATCCATACAGCCAGGATATGTCAAGAGGCAGTATTTGAACCTCAAATCCAAAAATCACATTTATTCAGACTACTATATATTTAGGCTACTTTCATTTTCCCATTAAATCTTCTACCAGAACAAGGGGCAGGAAAACTGAGAAGTGTTAATGAGGAGTAAAGTGGTCCCCAGGTCATAATCTCTTACAACTCTTGAATAAATAAGAACTGATGGAGTTTGAGTCTGTCCTTCCTTGTGAGGACTTGGGTAAAGGGAGAATACAGATCCAGAAAACAAGGGTCAAGCAATAGGAGGAGACAAAGAAGAAAGCACTTTACAATTCTATTTTGAGCAGTTGCTGAGGAGTGCCAGCCCTGGGTGCCGAGAATCATTCTTCTGGAAAGCTTAACTCCTGCCTAGCTAATGATGAGTGAAAGTGGCATTCCGCATTTCCCCCACTGTCCCCTCCATAGAGGCCGACTTAGGAAAGAATTTGTGTGGGTAAAGAAGGGAACACTAAAGTAAAGGTTCTGCAAATTGGAGGCTTTATTTAACCTAGTGTTTTGAGTCCAGCAGTGTACCCTGGAAGAATGAGGCTGTTGCCAGGGGTGTATTTTGCTTCCAATTTTACAATTCTTGTTGGGGGTGGACAATAGAAGGCGAAAGCAGCCAGTCATCTTTCCATTAAGCAGGATAAGCTGTAATTGAAGCAGAAATGTGTTTTTCCTCAAAATGAAGCCATTGTGGATGGTGGAGGTTTTTTTTAGGTTTTTTTTTTTTTTTTTTTGCCATCAGTTCCTTCTAAAGGTAAACTGGCTTTTATTAGGGCTACTGAAGACAGTAGTAAACAGCACCAGTTACCTGGCATGACAAGGGTAAAGGTCACTTTTGAGTTTTTACTCAAGGTGCAGATGTCTGTTCAAGGTGAAGTACCCTTGGATCAATCAGCCCAGTGGAGGAGGTTGCTGCAAGAGCCAAATGGTGTAGTCCAGGCCACTTAAGCTCACTGTCTTCTATAAGTGGAGTTAATGGTATCAGCCTTCCTAAAGGAGGATGTTGAAAAGAGGAAGAATAAATACTAGAGAGATCATGGAAAGTCATACAGTTATTACACTATCTCACATTTAGAAATCTGGTTATTGTTGTTTGTTTGTTTTTTTACAAAAATCCAAATATTATATCCATGTTGAAGAAAATGAGTTTCAGAGAGATGGAATGTCTTGTCTTGGTCTCAGCTATTAAATATTGGAGCTGAGTCTTGAACCCAGGACTTAGGGCTCCAAGTTTTGTGTTTTTTCCACCAACTGCACTGCTTTAAATAGATTTTACTGTTGAGGCCCTGACCCTAAGGTCAAGGGGTTTGTTGCCAAGTACAGAGAGAGAAGGCTCTGGCTGAATCAGAACTGGAAGCTGCCCATGCAAGGTCTCCTGGCTACCCATGGTGCCCACTGTAAGATTTTGTTAAAAGGAATTTTAAAAACTGGATCATTCAACTCCTTTTTACCCTAAATATCTCTTGGGAAGCCTTTTAGCTGTCTATTCCATTGGATTGCTTTCAGAAGGACTAACATATGATCCTGTTATTATATGCAGCCACAGGAAATATCTTCCCCTTCCTTTCATGTTTTTCATGACCTTTAAGAAATTCTGATTTTAACAGATGCCACAATGTAGAATGTGAGAGGATTGTAAATGAAATAATTAAATCTATTCCATAGAATCATATCATAGTATCATATACTTAGATCATATCATAGAATCATAGTATCATATACTTTTTAAAAAGTATATATATGGATAAATTCAGCCAATTTGTCTTACAGTTCTCCTGCTTGTTTGTTCTTTCTTCTGGACTTCCTTCTGTTGTATGTGCATTTAAAAAATTAATATTTTTCCTTTTTCTTGCCTTTTTGGGGTGAGGATCACTATTATTCTTCCTTCTAAATTGTCTCTCCTTTAAAAACAAGAAGAAAGGAAAAACAGCTTTTATAATAAATAAACTTAGTCAAGAAAAACAAATCTGTACCCTGGCCATGTCATTGTGTCTCCTTGTGCATCTTAACCCTATCACCTCTGTCCAAAGGTAGGTAAAACCTGTTTTATTGTGGGCTCTCTGGGGATCTAAGTTCTTGAACTTTTCAAAATTGTTTCCCTTTACAATGTTATTATTGGATAAATTCTATACTTGTTCTACTTATTTCCCCATGCATCAATTTGTACAAGTCTTCCCGTGATTCTCAGAAATCATCTCTTTCCTTATTCCTTAGCGTTCATTAATAATTTCATCACACTCAGATACCAAAATTTGCTCTGCAATTTTCTAGTTTTCCTTATTCATCCCCACCCCACCCACTTCATTTTTTTGTATTTAAAGCTAAAATTTATTTTGATTTCCCTCCCTGGTGATGTCTTTCCTCTTAATTTCTCTACATACTGCCCCCCCTCCCTTTTTTTTCTGTTGAGTTTAATATATTCCTACACCTAATTCTGTGTGTATTCGTGTAAATGAATGTGTGTTCTTTTTTTTCAGTGTCATGTAAGAATAAGGTCCATCTGATTCCTCCACCACTTCCTCTATGTTTACATTATGAGAAACAGAGTAAGTTTCATCCCTTTTCTCCTTTTTACACATCTTTTCCCTTCATCTCACTTTAAAATTCCTCTAACAACCAATCTACCCACAGGTCCTTTGTTTTACTTAATTTCTCAGCACCCTTTGATGACATTCTGAATGGATATTTGTTTCTCTTTTTCTTGGAATGTTAGTCTTTCATCATTATTTAATCTCTTCCAATTGCAGATTTAAATTCACCTTCCTAAGTCTCTCTTGACTCCTGTGTTTCTATTTCAGAGTTCCTATTCAGGTTGGGTTTTTCATGAGAGTGCTTGGAAAGACTTGTGCTTCATTAAAGGTCCATTTTCCCCCAGTAGGATTATATTTAGCTTCTTAGGGCAAATTATTCCTGCTACTGGGCCTATTCTTTTATCTTTTGTTATTTTGTATTCCAAGATCTCAGTTTTTTAGTAGAAGTTTTCAGGTCTTGTATGACCTTGACTAGTCCCTTGGTTCTTGAACCCCACCTTTCTGAATGCTTGTAGTATTTTTTTTCCTTTTTTGATGTGGGAGTTTTGGATTTTGCCTGTGGCATCTTGGAAACTTTCTCTTTGAGGGCTCTTTTCAGGGAAGGGTGATTAGAGGATTCTTTCTATCTTTCTTTTGCCTTTTGGTTCTAAGTTCAAATATATCTGGGCAATTTTCATATATGATTTATTGAAAAATCATGTTGGCTTTTTAAAAAAAATTGTTTTCAGACATTCTAAATGATTCCTAATGATTTTCCTTAACCTGTTTCCTAGGTCCTTGTTTTTAATGTTAAACATCTTTCATTTTCTTTTCTTTTTCAGTCTTTTAATTTTATTCTAATATTTCTTAGTTTTCTTGAAGTTATTGATTCCTATTTGGTCTATTCTGGTTTTCAGGGATTCCATTTCTTGGATAAGATTTACCGCTTTTTCTTCTGCTTATAACATTTGTTAAGGATCCCCCTCTGCCTATAGAATAAAGTTCATACTCCTTGGCTTTTAAGGTCATTCATAATTTGGACTCTTTATCCTTCCTTTCTACTCCCTACGGAAAACTTGTACTCTAAAATAGTCTTCGTGTATACCATGGGCATTCCTGTCTTTACTTCTTTGCATGCCTTTCCTTTTTCTTGAATTTTTCTTTCTCATGATATAAATCCTATATACCTTTCCATGTACCAAGTCCCATCTCCTTCATGAAACCTTCCCAGAGCATCTGACCTTAGAACTGTCTCTCCTTCAAGAGTGGAACTAGCCTTTAAAGCCTTAACCTTTAAAAATAACTCCTGAGTTCAAGTCTAGTCTAGTAGACTAACGTATGAAAAGATGGAAGAACATCATCTCTTAGAAACATCCTCTGTTATTATCTTATCTTTATTGTACTACTCTGGTCCTAGTTGACAGCATAAATGCTTTATAATCGTTAGGATTCCTCATTGGATAATTGTGGAAGGAATTTACAGAAACAGTCTTCATTTGGCTTCTTTGTGATGACTCCTCTGAAAAACCCTGGGTTACTATATGGGAACCTTGGCACTAGGCACAGAAAACATACCTCAAGGCCAACTGAGTGTGAAGAACAGTTCTGTGGAGGAGTAGATCTGGCCTCTCAGGAGCTCATTTCATTGGACTGCCTAAAAAAAAAAACATGACTGCACCCCAGAGCCATTTCATTGTTTCTCTTCTCTCCATGGCCCTCTTGGGTTACCTCTGGTTTCAGAGTATTGTTTGGAGGTGGGAATAGAATGGGGGTGGAGCTGGAAAAGAGCTGGCCATGGATCTGGACTGTTCCATCACTGATGCTGGCCTACCGGGAATCTGAATGAGAGTTTCCGAGGAGTTGGCTGCTTCCGAGCCTCAGGCCTCCCTGCTAGGGTCCTCAGGACAGGGCTTTTGTGTTTCTTGACAGCTCCTTTGTGAGCCAGTTCCTCTGAGGTTTTTTGGCTGTCCCCTCTTTAAAGAGGCCCTGACGCTGCTAAGCCCCAGAGGTAGCTGTTCCAATTGGCAGCTTTCCCCAGGGGGAGTCCAACACTGAGTCTGAATTCCTGGGTCCCCTTCTGAATTTGCCATTAGCATTCAGTGTATCCTTGGGGCATGTTCATCTGGGCATCACCCCCTTCATAAATAACAAATATTCCTTTCTCTGCCTTAGTATCTGCATCTGGTTCTGAGCTGGTTTGGAATTAGATGGGTAAGGAATATCTTGTACACATTCTATTTCTGTTGAAAGACTCTTTTAAGAAGCAGTATCATTCTTTGTAAACTCTGGCATCTCAAACACTAGGAACTCATTGAAATGAGGACTTTCTGCTCCCTTCAATCCTCAACCCACGTTGATCCCTGAAGACAATAATACATCATCCTCCCCTCCAACTCTGTGTGATCAGTGACATCTAGATGGTGACAGGCATTGTGCAGTCCATTGCTCTGCTGCCGCCTAATCTTAGCAGCAAATAAATGCTGAGGACTGGTCAGAGAGGTACCACGAGGAGACTTCACAAGAAAAACCAGACCAAAACCAAAAGGCGATTGCATCAGTGTATGGGCTGAAAGAGCAGCTGGTGTTTGGACAGGAGGAGGTGATCTCCAAATCCCTGCAGGGCATGGTTTCCTGGGCTGTGTGTGCTGCGGGGGCAAACATGTCGGTAGGGTGTCCCGTTAATTCTTCATCACTCTGCCATAGGACGGCTAGGGCAGCTGAGACGGTATAGTGGAGAGAGAGCATCAGATCTGGAATCAGGAAAACCCGAGTTTAAATTCCATCTCGGACACTTACTATCTATGTGACCTTGGGCAAGTCACTTCACTCTGTCTCTGTTTCCTCATCTGTAAAATGAGCTGGAGAAAGAATGGCAAAGAAAGCTATGTCCAGACCTCTCAGAAACCCTTCAGACTAAGGGTACTTGGTGTCAAGCCCTGTTTCCCCACCCCATTCACTTAGGCCAAGCACATCCTGATGTGGCCTCCTGCTGTTGGCGCCCAATTGAATAGAGAGAGAGAGAGATCTAGGAGTGAGGGTGGAGGGTGCTCTTCTTTTTGGCATAATATCCACCTCCTTTGCCAGGTGGTTGTATTCAAATCGGTCAGCAAAAGCTTTGGGGTCATTGGTTATCCTATAGCTCCCTAACCTGTGCCTGGTAAGTCCTTACTGAATGCAGATAAATTGCACCAAACTGGGGGAAGAGGATGTTGTGGTGTTGTATGTTTCCCGGCCAATGGAAGGCATTATTATGGAGGCTTCAGAGGAGAGTAGCTGGCCAGAATCTAAATATATAAAAATAACTGCGTGTTCAGCTTCTGATGACAGCAGAACAATCATGTGACCACCCCTTAAGCTTTATTCCACCCTCTCCTTTTCCTTGATCTTTCATATCCCTTCCAGATATCAGCCCCTGTTCCATGAGATGTCAGTCCCATTTCTTATTTCAAGAAACTGTACTGTTATAGGATTACTTCTAGATAGATTGCTAGGAAAGATCCTGGAATGTGGGCATTATGCTAAGCAGGAACAGTCAGTCTCACTGCCTTCTCTGTTCCCATCCTGGTATGTGGGAACACACATAAGTGGTTAATCTTATTACTCACTGGCTACCATTACAGCAAGCTAGATGGAAGCAGTCAGGGGTAGTGGAAAGTATGTTGGCTTTATGGTCAGGAGTCACCAAGTTCTTCTATTCACTACCCTTTGTGACCCTGACCAAGTCATTTAACCTTACCCTGCTGCATTTTCCTCAAATGAACAACAGAAGAGTTTGTTCTAAAAAACTTTAAAGTTCATTATTTATAATTCAAAATTCGTAATTCATCAAAATTATGATTCTAAATCTGTGATATATGATTTCCCCTTCTCCCTGCCTCCTTTGTTCAGGTGATGTGGCTGTGACGTAGCCACTTGGCCTTGTACATGTGAAAGAGGACCCTCTTGCTGGGTCCTTACCACATTCTTCTGGGCATGCCTACTGCACTTTGGAGCCATGGACCTGAAGAAACACCAGGTAGGTCTTTATTGCCTTGAGGTTATTTCTTTGTCTCTGTTGGATTCCTCCCCTCCATTCAGTCCTTCAAGTTGATTTCTGTTTATCTGGAGGACTCTTTTGGAGACTTGAATTTTAAATTAATAGGGAATAGAGAGGGGCCTTTTAATGTGATTATTCTCTGTTGACTGTATTGGAGAGCAGTGATGGGATCACGTAATATTACTTGGTTGGAAGGTAGAGAGGTGGAAATTCTTGAATACAAAATAGACAAATGAGGTGGAATTAATGGATAGAATACATAAAGCTATACTGCAGTTTCTGATTAGCACCCAGAGCAGCTTCTTAGAGCTCTTGCCTAGAGGGTTGTAATTTGGATTGTTTTAATGTTTACTAGGGTCTTGCCAATTGATTCATATGAGTTTAGTTGACTACCACACATGACCTCTCTGACTAAAGAGAATAATCATATAAAGATAGGGAGAATTCAGGGCATCTTTCAAACTCAATTAATGGCTTTGCTATAAAATTAAGTCTGGCTGGTGGCATGGATTTTCAATATAGTGTTCCACTTTGTCCTCACTTTAGAATAATTTTGTTTATGCCACTGACACTAATGGTTAATTGAGAGTTGGGTGGTCTCTGTGTGCAACTACCAGACTGTCTTTGTATCTTATTATATAACTCTCCCATCCTTCTATGTCAGGAAGGAGGTTCTGTTATAAACAGAATCAGGAATTTCCTTTCCAGTGGTGTCACTCTGAACTTCTTTAAAAAAAAAAATCCAATCAGTTGACGGCTTTATTAATTTAATTTTGTTATTCTTTTATTTTTGTTTTTCTTAATATTTTATTTTTTCTAATTACACATAAAAACTATTTTTATCATTTGTTTTTTAAAATTTTGAATTTCAAATACTCCCTCCCTCTTTTCCCTGTTCATTGAGAAGGCGAGTAATTTCATATAGGTTATATATGTATAGCCATGTAAAACATTGCCACATTAGTCATGTTGTAAAAGAAAATACAAATTAAGAAAGTAAAAGAATAGTGTACTTCAATCTGTGTTCAGATTTCATCAATTATTTCTATAGAAATGGATAGGGTTTTTTTTGTTTTTTTTTTGCTGAGGCAACTGGGGTTAAGTGACTTGCCCAGGATCACACAGCTAGAAAGTATTAAGTTTCTGAGGTCAGATTTGAACGCGGATCCTCCTAACTTCAGGGCTGGTGCTCTATCTACTGGGCCACCTAGCTGCTCTGATGGATAGTATTTTTTTTTTATCACAAGTCTTTCAGAAATGACTTGGATTATTGTATTGCTGAGGTTAGCTAAGCCATTCACAGTTGATCATTGTACAATATTGTTGTTGCTGTGTACAATGTTCTCCTGTTTCTGCTTACTTCACTTTGCATTAGTTCATACAAGTTTTTCTAGGTTTTTCTGGAAGTTTCCTCATTCTTTCTTATAGCACAATAGTATTCCATCGCAGTCCTATAAATACCTTGTTCAATTATTCCTCAATTAATGGATACCCCCTCAATTTCTACTATGAATATTATTATGTGTATGTGGCCTTTTCCTTTTTTTTTTTTTTTTTTTTTGTCTTTGGAATACAGATCTATTAGTGGTATCGCTGGGACAGCTAAGTCTTGATAAAGTGTACTGGCAAATTTCCTTCAAAGAGAGTAAAGCAGAACCATTCAGTAGCTTTTCTTGTTGGTCTGGTACTTTCTTATGCCACAGAATGACAGGTGGAAACTAAAATATCATCTAGTTATCTGAGTTCCATGGCTGATACTGTTGGACACTGAAGTGTGGTCAGAGGGAAACGAGATATATGTCTGCCTATTTGCTGAGCCAATAATTTATCTCAGCTGACTGCGAGGTTAATCTCATCTGTAAAAAATTTTAGGAAAGAATTCCTTTATAGCTATAGATCTTTGGCCCATCCCTGGCTCTGAGGTAAGAAGAGAATACTGTTGTCCGGTTTGACCCTGATGGTGAAACACCATTTCCTGTTGTCATGGGGATCAAAGTCCTGAAAAGTCCACTGGCTGAGCCCAAAAAAAGTCTGAAGGTTCATCTCTGGGAAGTTATTTGCTCATGTTTCCTCTGCATCTTCCTCCTTCCCTTCCTGAGCTGATGAGACCTGGGTGGGTGTATCATCAGCTGCTTGTTAAATAAATGTATGCTTTGTGTGAAGCACTGTGTTGCCAGTGGGCAGGCAGAGAGGATCGTTCAAATCCAGTTGAGAAGTGGGGACATATATAAAAATAGATTAATAGCAATACTTGTTCAGGTAGCATGTGCCAAATAAGTGAAAAAAATCAGAGAGACGATTCAGAAAAGCGATTTTTTTTTGGAAGACCTGGGTCTTGAAGAAAAGGCCAGATTTATACATATGGATTGGGCACAGGTATCAGAGGATAGATGAATGAAAGAGGCATAAGCAAATTGGTTGAAATGGGATTGTTTTTCTCATGTTTGAAGAAAAATCAGTAAACCAGTTTGACTCAAGCAGATTTATGTAGGGAAGTAGTGGGAAATACATTTGGAGAGATGGGGTAATAGCCAAATTGTAGAAAACCAAACTAAGGAGTTTGGACTTTAAATGGCTGATGATGGAATTTTTCTGTTCCCTTCCTATTCTGGCTGGAAAATTATAATTTATATTTGCTAGGGCCAGATCTGGACTTTCTGAGCCCAGAGTGGGAAATCAATCTTCTTCAGCCTCTGTGGTGTTGGAAATGCATGAAGCTGGCCTGATTGTGATTAGTAGCTGGGTAGCTTTTCTGCTGGCTACAAAACTAAAGATCAGGTTGGCTGATAACTGGCTGATTTCTTGACCCCTGACTTCCTCCTTACTTTTTCGACATCTCTTGCTGTGTTTCCCTGTATCTAATTCCCTTTTCTGTAGCCCACAGTATATATCCTATAACAGTAGCTGTCCAAACTCCTGTCTCTTAGAATTAGTGTTTCTATTTTCTACTGCTGAGAAATGAGTGCTATGGCTTGCCATACATGACATGATACAGTATCACTGGTCAAAGTAGGCCCTATGAGCTTTTCTTCCTAGGTAACATCGCACAGCACCAAGGGTTTAGCTAGCCATCTCTGCAACTGTGTCTCTTTAAATGAGTAATACCACTATGTGGTCAGCCTCAGCAGCAGACGAAGTTGGGCTTCGTGGTTTGGGAATATCAGACAAGACTCTTGTGGGCTGACTCCTGAAACTGCTGCCAGATTGTATAAACAGAAGTGATCTGAATAGGGAGCTGATTCTGCCCTTCCCTCTGTCCTCTGAGTGGCTGAGAATGTTGGAACTTCACCAGCATTCACCTTTAGATTGAATTGGTCCTCCTTTCTGTCCCCATTATGCCAATGAGTTTGCCTGGGGCCCTACCTGGAGCTGTGTTTGAAAGGGGGAGGGGAGAGGCCAGCTTGTATTGTATCAAGGTTCTTTCTTCCCTCCTGTGGCATGAAATAGTGTCGTCTAGGAAACGGAGTACCCTAGAGAAAGATACTCTGGCTCATTCTCTGTCACTCTTCTGCTTCTCTCCTCTTTGCAGTTATAGCCATGATGCTTTAGGTTTTCTTTCCTATCATATCTCTCTGAGGTACTATCTAAAAAGGCAGCTGGGACCATCTATTTTAATGGCCTTTCATCTCTTCTTCCCCCATATTCCTTTTGCTTCCAAAATATTAAGCCTTTTTTTTTTTAAACTATCATATTCATTTCTAAATACATTCTTCTCTCTTATAGCAAAGATTTTAAATGGAAGGGAGGAAAGCAAGTTAGTTTTATAAAACCAACCAACAGACACGTTCAACTGTATTGGTTTGGTATATTCAATGTCCCATATCCAAAGTCCACCACTTTTGCAATGGATGTGTGGAAATGCAATTCTTCTGGGGCTACCCTCTTGCTTCTTTGATCCATATCTAAGTGTTTTGTGCACTGCAAGAATGTTCACTCACTTAAGACTGGGGCTCAAAAAGCTTCTAGATCTCATGAAACAACTTGTTAATTTTGTTAATTAGTTCAGTCTGAGTCCTAAGTAAGATCCCTTGTCTGTGTCTTGGAGGTGAAGTGGTCTGACTATCCTTCAAGAGAGCTCCCTGTACCCTAGCAATAGCCCTCCAGGCCTGTCTCACTCTTTGGGATTTGTCATCAGCTGTTTTTACAACTCTTCACTTGCTCAACATAATGACAGTCTACTTCTGCTTAGCTGTATGTGCCTAGGCAAGTCACTCAAAAATTCAGTTTCCTCATCTTTAAAATGAGGATAATAATACTTGTACTACCTATCTCACAGGATAGGGAGGAACTGCTTTATATATTCAAAACACTATAAATTTGAGTTATGATGATTCTCTCTCCCCTCCCCCACCATGGAGTGGTAAAAGGACTTTCATCGAAAAGAGACTTATGACTTTCCCCTTCTTTGTGGCAGTGCTTGCTTCAGTTGGTTACTTGACTCATCTAGGCCTAAAGTTCTGTTTTCTAGCGTCCACTGCCCAAATCCTTTCTAATTGAGGATAGCCTCCTTCCCCCACTTCAGTGTCTTTTTCTCATTACAGTACAATAGAGAATTAAAATTCTGTATTGCTGTTTTCTCTCTTCCTTCCTTCATTCCCAGGATTAGGAACCACTGCAATAGGGAAGTCATTCCAAGCTACCTTGTCCCTCATCCTTTTTCTTAACTTTCCAAAAGCCTCAGAGATAGTGGAACAAATGGGCCCTAAAATAATCCTTAGGGAGCTGGTGACCATCTATAGCTTCTGTAGGGATGCTTTTCTTTACCCCAGTTTCTGTGATGCTTGTTAACTCCTTTCTCTATCCATATCATCTTTGAACATACACCTTCTGTTCTCCTGACATGGTTAACTCAATTCTAGTGGTTTCATATGACAAATAGGCCAAGCTCCTGATTATCTGGCAGAACACTATACAAACTTTGTCCTTACTGTTCTCAATCTCCTCCCTCCTTTCTCTGTCTATTCTGCCTCCCACCCTCCCTCTTACCGCTGCTGCTGTTGCTGCTGCCTCCTCCCTCCCTGAATCTTCAGCGTGACTGGAAATAGGCTGAATTAATCAGCAGATTGGAGCAGCTCCTGATTCTCTGCAGCACTGGGCTTCTAGTTCATATTCTCTCTGGCTTTCTGTGGTCGGTTGGTCTATCTGTCTATCTATTTGTCTCTCTCCTCCTTTCTCTTTCCTCTTCTCTTCCCTTTCCCCTCATTTCTTTCTCCCCCTCCTTTTTTCATCTCTTTCTCTCTCCTTCATTCCTTTCCCCTTCTTGTCTCTTTAGCCCTCTTGTTTCTCTCTCCCCTTCACCCTCGACCCCCTCTCCTTCTTTGTCCTCTAACTCTTCTTCTGTCTCTTTAAGAACAGTATTGGAACTTGTTTTATTTAACTCTTGGTTACTCAGGTCTTATCCTCAATGCTCTTTAAGCAGGCAGAACTGTGGATGCCCAATCAGGGCAAGTGCAGCAAAGTGAGTATGCTTCATTGGTTTTCATATTTCTGTTGAAAGTGACTTGTCTTCTACTTTATTCTTGTCTTAAGGTCTGTGAACATTTCAGGGGTCCTGAGAGTAATAGCTAGAATAGCTTCAGGTGGAGCAAAGGCAGTCAGGCCTTCCCAGGAACGCACCAGGGCTTCCCAGTCAGAAAGCTGATATACCCATTGAGTTGGCAAAAAGGCTCAAAAGTTGGTTGGAGAAGATAGAGGAAAGTCAAAATGACCCAGCCCCAAGCTGAATGAAAACGTGGACAATATCTACTGTGGCCTGCCTGAGGGGCATTATATTAAGGAGTGTCAGCATTCTATTTCCTTGAAGATAGCATTAGGGAAGCGTGTGAGGCATTAAATCCATGTCTCCTTGTGGTTAGAGGATAGAGAGATGGAAGGACTCCTTTAAAAATGTGGATATATCTTAATATCTTCCTGTTCCTTAGTGGCTCTGGAAGATGGAAAGAAGGAGGTAAGAGAAAATGCTAGAATTAGGATAAGGAAGGATTGAGGGAGAAGAGACCTGTAGGTTCAATCTTGCTGTCTTTTAGCTTGACAGAGCTGATTTGCTGAAAATCAGAGATTTTTTTTGTCTTTTCTCTTTTTAAAAAAAGGTATTATGAACTAGGAAATAATTAACAAATGTGGTTATTTCCATATGCAAAGAAGGTCAGGAAAAGATTTTATATTAAACTATTAATTTATGTACAGTTTTAAAATATATACATAGGTAAATTTGATGTGATGATACTTATATTATCCTACTTGTCTGTGTCCTCTTATGAGCCCCTTTTCTTTTCTTCTGTATTTCTAAAATGTTTTATTGGTGATTTTTTTTCTTTCATTTTGCCTCTTCCTTATCCCATAAAAGCCCTTCTTTGTAACAAATAAATGTCGATAAACAAACAAGCCAAAAAATTGTGTTAAATTGGGCATGCCTGAAAATGTCTCATTCTGTACCTATAGCTTATCACCCTTCTACCAAGCATTGGAAGGCATGTATCATCTTAAGTCTTCTGGAATCATAATTGGCCATTTCATAGGATTCTTGACTTTCAAAATTGCTTTACTTTATAAAGTTTTGATTATTTCATAAATAGTTCTGTTGGTTCACTTCATTCTGTATCAGTTCATACAGTTCTTCCCAGGCTTTTCAGAATCCATCCTTTTTTTTTTTTTTTTTTTTTTACTATTTCTTGCTGTATAATATTATATACACATATAATTTATTCAGTTATTCCCCAATTAATGGACACCCAATTTTCTAGGTCTTTACTATAACAAAAAATACGTCTATAATAATTTTGATATATATATGGATCTTTTCTCTATATTTTCGATATATATTGAGGGGTATAATCCTAATAGTGGTATTACTGGGACAAAGAACATGCCTAGTTTAGTGACTGAGGGTATATATAATTCCAAATTGCTTTCCAGAACTGTTGCATCAGTTAGTTCATAATTTCCCCAAGAGTTCATTTTCCTATAGCCCCTCCAATAATTAACATTTTACTTTTTTGTCATTTTTGCCATATAGTATTAATATATTATACCTTAAGTCCATCATCTTTCTGTCTGGACATAAGTAGCATTCTTTGATCAGTATTCTAAAGCAGGGTTCAGAAGGCAACTGATTCTGCCAGCTTTGGACTGAGAATGGTTTTGACATTTTAAAATCAAGTTTTATTTTATTTTATTTTATTTGGCCCTTAGGCTATAGGTTGCCTACCTTTGCCTGAGTCTTGTTTGGTCATTTCATGGATCAGAATGCTGAAGTCTTTAAAGTGTGTTCTGTTTCTTTACAATACTGCTGTTTGTGTATAAATTTTTCTTGTTTTTTCTCACTTAACTCTAAATCAACTCATAGAAGTAATCCCAACCTGGCCCATTCATAATTTCTTACAGCACAATATATTTATATAACATAATTTGTTTATCAATCTCCTCAATTGATATCTCCTTTGTTTCCAGTTTTGTGCTACCACAAAAAGAACTATTACAAATATTTTTGTACTTATGTACAATATTTTTGTTCAGAATGCTTTGTACTTTTTCTTCTTTCTTTGGGGCATGGATCTAGTAGTGACTTTTTGGGGCCAAGGGGTATGTATGTACAGTTTACTGACATTAGGAGTTTCTTTCAGCAGGTAGATTCTTCCTATTTTTACTTTGCCTTCTAATGCTAATAAATTAATCAAGGCAATTTTCTTTTCATGATTTCTTGAAATACATTCAGATTTCTCAAGGAGTCTAATAATTCTTATATTTCCTTGACTTGTTTTGAAGGTCAGTTATTTTAGATAGTAGGTATCTTATATTTACTTTTGTTTTTTCCAGTGTTTTCACTTAGTTCTGTTCTTTCCTCTCCAGATGCCTATTGGACATTTTAAACTAACTGTCTCCAAGATGGAGGCCTTTTAAACTCAGTGTGTCCCAAATTTGTCATTCCACAGTGAACTTAATATCTTCTTCTCTTTTCATGATTCTCAGCCAGCAATTGGTCTCTCTGGGGTCGTCCTGATAAGTCTCCATGAAATGTTGGAGACTATGCCGATCTTTGGCCTTTGAATGGTGCACTCCTCCCCCCTTCACTCTTTCCCCATGCTGGCTCTCAGAAGCTGAGCCTGTCTCCTTCCTGGTCTTTGGGTGCAATGAAGAATACATCAGTAGGCCCTCCTGCCTGTTGTGATCTGTACTTTAGAGAGGGATGTGTCTGGGAAGCTAACTCTGGACCTTTGTGCTTCCCCATTTCTGTCCTTAGAGACTTGGGCATTCAGGTCCTAACTAATTCCATTTAGGAGGTGTTTTGCCTGGTGGGTAGGGGATTTGCTAAGACCAAACTGAGAACCCTAATTTGTCATTCCCATCCCAAGCAGTAATTGTGAAGCCAAGGAGCTCAGAAATCCTAGGTTGTTTCTATTCTGTCGTTGAGCAGGGTTGTCTTGTTCTGCCTCTTTCAGAGGCAGCGGAGAAAGGACAACTGTGATGTTGATCATGGGTGCCATGGATGTGTTGAAGGTTCTGGAAGAAAGACAACACATGGTTGGCAGTCAGATTTCTGCTGGGAGCAATGACGTAGCCCCTGATTGATTCAACCCTGAAACATGGACTGCTGTTTTAGAAATTTCTTGTTCTTTTGGTATATACATTATAGCAACTGCAACTAGCCATCCTGCTTCTTTTGGTCCTTAAGGCTCCCCAGGCTCCAGCCTCTCTAATGGTGGAGATAGGGGTGAGATGAAGAGGATTCCGAACTTGGGGGTTTCTTGATATCCTCTCTCTGTGTTGTAGCTAGATTTGCTGAGGCAGAGCTTCATATAAATCTCTCCATTTTTCCCCACTTGAGTACAAAGGATAAACATTGTGGGGGGGAGGGGGAGAAATTGGTTTAAACTGAAAAGTGTCAATGTGACCAGAACAATTGCAGTACTTCTTAATTCTTTACCATTTCTTTACTTTTTTGAGGGGCTGAGCTGAGGGATTTGAGGTTTCTTTGGATCTGGTGGCATGGGTGAGAAACATGGAAAAGATCTTGCTCAAACTGAGTATTTAAAACTAGAGCAAATTTTTGTGTCTCCCAAATCAAGTGATCATTGGCCTCTATAAATAAGAATGGTAACCCTGGGAATGTATTGAACCTCAAGTTGAGTTTGCAGACCCAGGTTCTTATTTCCAAAACAAACTCTATTCTCTCCCTTGCCATGGCCTCTCTAGAGGCAACTTGGAACTCTCAGGAGCCCATTCTCACACCATGCTCTTAGAAATGCCAGTAGAACTTGCCTGCCTGCCAGCAGATTGGCATTCTCTCCTGATCCAGCTCTGCCCTGGACCTTACTCTGGCCATTTGGTGGCCAGATTCACCATTGAAGAATGTAAAGATACTTACCTCAGTCCCTCAGCCCTAAGACTAGTTCCATGCATGTGGTACAGAAGGAGAAACTCAGCAAAAATAAGAGGAAGCAATGAGTTGATTTGTAACATGGAAATGCCTGCTGGAGATGGGGTGAGATATTGCCACTTACTATTTGTAATTTGCCCCTACTTAGATGAGCTTGACTATACTGACAGCAGAGTAAAGTAAAATCTATAGGGAGCAATCAGGCACAGAAAACTACATTTTCTCCTACCACCAGCCTGTGCATGCGGGCACTTTCTTGGGAAAGCATGTAATTATAGAATGCCTTGTTTTTCCTTTGCTGTGTTTTTCTTAATAGCCAGTCTAGAGATTGGTGCCCCAGGCTAGACACAATAGGAGCAGGTAGGGGCATGGAGTAAATGCTTAAAGATACTTTCTCTGCTTTCTGTTGGAACCTGATTGGCCAGTCTGGGAGTGGAGCCGCACTACCACACCTACTGCCCTAAGAAAGAAAATGGGATGTCCAGACTGTACTGAGAAAGAAGTCAGAGAGAGGTCTCAGGCTAGAGTTTTTTACGAGAGGCGGGACATTGGTTCTTGTTTTTGGTTTTTAGTTGTTTGTGAGTTGTTGGGTTTTATTTTTTTTTTTAAATAGAAAATAAGCTAGCCTTGAAGATTTCTAGATGCTGGGAAGGAGTTAGGTTACAGTTCTGTGGTCCCTAAAGAGAAATACAAATAACTAGTCAGAGAAGAGGCTGTGTGACAGCAGCCTAGTTTGTATGACAAGACTAACCTTTTTGTGTGTTATTTGTAGTTCTCTTTTCTTTTTCTACTTGAAATCATTTCGCTTTGGTCCTCACTTAGTTTTAGTGATTTCCCAGTGAAATTTTAGCTCTGTGCAACTTGGATGTCCTTTCCCTACTTTTCTTTCCTTTGTGCAGTTTTCCCATTACTGGTTGTGTTGGTGGCTTCCCCCATATGACACTACTACCTTGACCAATGTTTCAATCACTGGCTGCACTTTTTCCTACTCTCTGACATAAAGATTTTGGAGAGGAAATCAAATTTGTCTTTGCTTCTCATGTAAGGCTTCCTTTGTTGTCATCACTCAGCAGCTGTCTATGCTCTTTTAAGGCTCACTCCATTCAAATTTTCTGCCTAATTCAGAGCCTACTACTTTTCTTTCAGTCCCAATGTCTTTCTTCTTTCTTCTCAAGGAGGCTTGACTCACAATCTCTTCTTTCAACACCTGCCTTCATACTAGGGGACATAAATACTTTGACTTTGCAATTCTGAAATATTCTTAGCTCCCTTGATTTCTCCATATTTCCTTAGCTACAGACATAGGTGGCCATACCCTTGATCATCTCACAAGCTTCCACTTTAACAAACAGAAACCCTCTGATTCCTTTAGTAGATTATAACCTTCTACCATCTATTCTTTTTCCTTATTTGACCCTTCAATCCTTCCATCCCTCAGTTTGATTCCAGGACATCATCCTGCTCTTACCTCACTTTCTTCTCTTGCCATTCTCAGCCCTATAGTTATCCAGTTCAACTCTGCATTGTCTCCTACTCTTGAATGGATTATTACTCTGTCCTATCAGTTCCATGCCTTACCAAGTTCCAATTCTAAATTATTCTCACCATCTGTCTCCTACTCCTACCCACTGCTAAATGAAACTAAATGAAGTCATGCAATCTCGCTACTGGATGCATGACAAATTTATGTTACTTAAGCTCAGGTAGGCCCTCGATGTAGCATGATGACCCTTCTCCCTAATTCAATCTTGATGCTCTCTTCCCACAGACTGGGCTGTTTAGATTTTCACTTCTTTCCTCAAGCCTCTCACATCTTATCTCTCCCTCTCAGCAGAGTCCCTTATCTCCTACCTTACATAGAAAATAGGCCATTTTTCATTAGTCCCCTCTTCTCAAAAGCCTTTGACATTATCTCTCATTCACTTCTTTATTCTAGACTGATGAAGAGGAGTGCCCTTGATCCTAAATGTTTGAACTCTTAGTCTATTGGCTCCTTTCTTGCCATTTTCAAACATATCCAAGGCTTCTCTATACTGAAAAAAATAAAACAAAACTTCATTTAATGATCATTCCCTAGAAGTTGTTGTCCAGTACCTCTCTTCTTTTTCATACCTAAACTCCTAGAATAAGTTATCTGAACTCCTCTCTGAAATTCCTGTCATCTAAATCCATAGTGATCTGAGTTACCAAACCCATGGGTATTTTCTCAAACTTCACGTTTCTCAACTCCTTTGCAGAGGTTGACCCTGCTGACTACACTCTCCTCATGGATAATTTATTTTCTCTAGATTTAACCTGCCACTCCTACCTGTCTGACCATTCTTCCTCATTCAGTTTCCTTTAGGCTGGCTCATCATCCATACCACCCTCCTAACGTGGATAGTCTCTGAAGTTCTGTTTTGGTCCTCCTCTGTTCTTTGTCAGTGTAACTTGTCATTGATTGGCCAAAAAAAAAAAAAAAAAAAAAAAAAAAGGTCCCAGGCCAAGCCCCACTTAGTCTTTGGGCCCTGATTGATTCAGAATGAATATAAATAGAACTGTTTCTATTTTGGCCAGAAACCCTGAGGGTCTTTCCTCCCAGATTGTTTTTTTTTTTTGTTTTTTTTTTGACTAGATAAAAAAGGCCTGTCTTTGTCTCTTTTCATTTTTTACCAGCCTTAATCACTGCTTAAGTGTTGCCTCAGTCAAACTGAGACCTGTTAAAAACTTTAGCTTAAAAAAATCCCAAAGCATCCAGGGCTAAATCCAATCTTCCTGATCTGAATCTTATTACTGGAACTCAGATGACTCTGGAAGGGAAAGTGAGGCAGATGCCTTGCACTCACTTAAATCCCATTTATGTGTATGTCCTGACATCACCTCCCATAGTCCTCTTGAAGAACAAAGGAGAACAAACAACATTCTCTCACTCTACGACTTCATTAGTTTCCATGGGTTTCATTGTGATTTCCATTCTCTTATTTATAACTGATTCTAAGATATTTCAAATTGAATGTCCTATAAGCTTTTCAGACTCAGTATATTATCTTTCTTCTAAAGCCCACTTTCTTTTGCACTTTTCTATTTCTGATGAGGCTCCTACTGTCCTTTCAGTCATCTTAAGTTTTTAACTTTGGTGTTATCTTTGTTAGCCTATTCTTTATTCTATTTACCCAATCAATGGACAAATCTTGCTATTTATGGCTCCACATCTCTTCCTTTTCTATTACCTCTATTCACCCTCAATATTCATCTCTTATGCTATTGCTATAGCCTCCTGATTAATCTCTTGGGTTTAAATTTCTCCTTTCTTCATCTTCCACATAGCTATGAAAGTAATTCTCTTTTCTTTTTTATTTTAGTAACTTGTTTTTTTCCCTAATTACATGTAAAAACAATGTTTATTTTTAAAAATCGAGTTCCTAGTTCTCTCATTTCCTACCTTCCCTCCTCATTGAGAAGGCAATTTAATATAGATTATATATGGGTATCATACAAAATATAGCCATATTGTAAAAGAAAACACAGACCAAAACAAACTACCCAAGAAAAACAAAAGTTTGTTTTTTTTTTAAAATATGCTTTAGTCTTTAGTCAGACTCCATCAGTTTTTTCTCTGGGGATGGATAACATTTTTCATCCTAAGTCCTTCAGCATTGCCTTGGATCCCTTGAATCACTGTATTGCTGATAACTGATAAAGGCTTCACAGTCGATCATTGTACAACATTGCTATTATTATGTAATGCAGTTTTCTTAGTTCAGTTCATTTCACTTTGTATCAGTTCATGTAAGTCTTTCCAGGTTTTGTTTTGTTTTTAAGAGAGTCTCGCTTGTCATTTCTTATACAACAATAGTATTCCATGACAGCCACATACCACTTTTTGTTCAGCCATTCCCCAATGATATACCCCCCCCAATGCAGGATATCCCCTCAATTTCCAATTCTTTCCCATCACTAAAAAAGCTACTATAAATATTTTTTACAAATAAGCCCCCCCCCCCTTTTTTTTAATCTCTCTGGGATACAGACATAACAGTGGTATTTTTTAATCAAAGGGTATGTATACATACCAAATGTAGACATTTGGATATAATTCCAGATTGCTCTATAGAATGGTTGAATCAATCTACAATTCCCCCAGCAGTGCATCAGTGTCTCAATTTTCCCACATCCCCTCTAACATTTGTCATTTTCTTTTTTTGTCATATTAGCCAATCTGATAGGGGTGAGGTAGTATCTCAGAATTGTTTTAATTTGCATTTCTCTAATCAGTAGTGATTTAGAGCAATTTTTTATATGGCTTTAGATAGTTTTGATTACTTCTTCTGAAAACTGCTTCTTCATATCCTTTGACTATCAACTTGGGGAATGACTCTTATTTTTATAAATTTGACTTCTCTGTGTATTTGAGAAATGAAGTCTTTATCAGAGAAACTCACCATAAAAATTTTTTTGTGAAAGTAATTTTCTAAGAATTCTGATCTGACCAGTGGCTTCTATAACAATCCTTTGAAGTAGGTGCTGTTACAAGAGTGTAGGTATTGTTGGAAGATCAAATGAGATAATATTTGTAAAGGTACATAGCACAGTGTCTGGCTTATAAGAAGCACTACATAAATAAATGTTTATTCACTTCCTTTTTCAAGTTCTATAGTTCAAACTGGCTTTCTGGCTATTTATCACATAATTGTCTTCTATCTTCAAGCCTTTGCAATATCTCCCATGTCTCTTTGAATCCCTTATTTCCTCCAAAGCTCCACTCGAGGACCACCTTTTCTGTGAAGGCCAAACTGTTAATGTGCCCCATCCCCACCCATTACAAAATAACTTACCTTGTATTTATTTTATATCTGCTTATTAATTGCATATTGTCTCCACCTATAAAATGTAAGTTTTCTCAGGGAAAGATTTTTTTGGCCTAATGCTCCACTATCTAATCCAATGCCTCATTGTTTATTATTTAATTGGTTGGCTATTCTTGCTTCAGGCTGTTTTCTTGTCTTCTCTGATTATCTAGTCCTGTCTGAAGAGTTATTCTGAACTTTAGCATCTTTATGTAAAGATCTAAGCCTCAATATAAAGGTAGATGTAAGGCGGAGGATACAAGTGGTTCTTGGTCTTTAAACCTGAATCATTTGTACAAGGCCAGTTATAATTCCACTGTCTCCCCTCCCTGGGGTGGGATACATTTCTCTTGCCCAGTGCTTCAGGTAATCAGAAGTTTTGTTTTTCATTTTCATCTTTCCCTTGGAAGCCTTTATTTACACTTCTTTGTTGATTTTTCTCTACTTTTAAGCTAACAGTAAAAAGTTAGATGAGATAAACTTTAGTCTCAGCTGGTACTTCCTATGAAGCCTAAGTCCACTGGAATTCCCCAATAGGAAAATGGATGGATATCTTGAATATGAACTCCCTATACCAATAGTTATTTCTTCTTTTAAAAAATGTTTAATTGATAATTTGTACATACTTTTACTTGAATGAGTATGAGTTTTCACAACCTTTACTATTGGATATTTGTAACATGATTTGTTGCAGGGAGGGAAAAACCGAAGCTGGAAGGAAAGAGCAATAAAATGGGGCAGGCACCTTGATTAGATGGGTCTATAGGCACATGATAGTATAAGTCACAGACTTTTCAGTGTAAAAGAATCTGAGAGGGCTGATTGAGGGCCAGATAGCCCACTGATCCTCTGTCCTTAACCCTCAATAGAAAATTTTGGGTATCATTGCTGTTAGAATCAACAATCCTTCTCTGTACATAAGCCACCTTCCCTGGCTTATCAATTCCTTTATGAAGGGTATTTCTTTCAGACCTTCATTTATTTTTTTAAACTTAATTTTCTGACACATTTTGTTTTGGCACAATAGCTATTTCCCAACATATGTCCAAACAAACCCCCTTTAAAAGTATCTTCCCCTCCAAACAGTTAAGTTTGATGTGTCCTTTAATGTTGACCATCTAGCATTGACTCTTATATTTGAACAGAGCTTCTCCAATTTGACTTTATTTAAATTGTTGTAGTCGTTGTATATATTAAACATTGATGCTCTTTTGCTGGCCCTTAACATTCCTCTTATTCATGCACTTATGTTCTCATCTCCTAAGGGTCCTCTCAGAGATATTGAGACCTCATTTTCTCCTGGTTTAGCAATAGGGGTGGGATTTTTTTTTCCCTGGTCACTTTAGCAACCTGGAACATGGGGTAGAGCTCAAATTTTTTGGAGGCCTTCAGTCTCCCAAAGTCTGTTCTCCCAATATTGAACTTAGGGAAATCTAAATCTAAATAACTTCTGGCAGTGACCTAAAGGGTTTCTACAAGATGGTTATGATGCTTTGTGCTTTCTTCTGTAGGGCGATCCTCCCTTGGCCCTGGGCCTATCCACAGGTAAGGCCCTTAGTATCCTGAAGGAGCAGCTGGAGGCAGTGCTAGAGGGGCACCTAAAGGAGCAGAAGAAAAACCTGACATGGAAGGTGAGATTTTTCCCTGCTTTGTGTATCAGGGCTGCCAGCAGAGGAGCTGATATTGCCTCTTTCTCCCTTCCAGGCTTAGGCCAAAGTAGTGTATAGTAGAAAGAATCCCAGATTTGATAGAACATCTTGGCTCAAATCCCAGCTTTGTTATTTGCTACATGCATGGCTTTGGGCAAATTTCTTTAAAATATTTTTTTAAAATAATAGCTTTTTATTTTCAAAATACATGCAAAGATAGTTTTCAACATTCACTCTTTTTTTTTTTTTTTTCCAACATTCACTCTTGTAAAACCTTAGGTTCAAATTTTTTTTCCCTCCCTTCTCCTCCCCCCCCCTCCCCTAGACAATAAATAATTCAGTATACGTTAAACCTGTGAATTCTTATAAAAATATTTCCACATTTATCATGCTAGAGCAAATTTCTTAACTATTCTATTTCTTAGTTTCCTGCTCTGTAAAATAGAGGAGTTGGGTTAAATGATTTCAGAGGTACTTCGCAGCTCTAAATCCTTTGATCCTGGCCCAGACAATTGAGTGGGAGGATGCCTAGGAAATTTATTTGCTAAGAGGAGTATAGAGTGCAAGAAAGAATCAGTATAAGTTTAAGGGGTGCTTACTCTTACCTTTGCAAAGTGAAGTTTGTAAATCTAGAACTTTTCACTGGGGACCATCATTTAAAAGCCTAAAAAAGTAAGGGTTTCCTTTTAATGATTTCCTGGATCCTGATCTCTAGTAACAATAGGCAAATCTTTGGCTTATTCATAACTTTGCCTGAGAGATGAGCAGAAGGTCAGGAGCAAGTGTCTGTGAGAAGGAGGCTAGATACATGACCCGAATGACCCCTTGGTGCCCCATTCTGGCACCTGAATCCAGCTACTGATTTGCAACATCTTTACTCCCTCCTTAGGAGATATGGAAAAGGAGCTTCCTGCACCATGGTAACCGCTGTTCTTGTTTTCACTGGCCGGGTGCTTCCCTGATGCTGTTGGCAGTGCTGCTGCTGCTGGGCTGCTATGGGAGTCAGCCAGCTGGGAGGTAAACATGGTACCCTGGTGGCTACCAGAAAGAAGTGGTTCTCCACCTGCTTCCCCCCACTCCTGTTTTCCTTCCCAGGCCCAGAAGAAAGTTCTTCTTCTTTCATCCATAATGCTAATAGGGGAGAGCAAAAATTGCCCCATGAGCTAGGGCAAGTGAGAACAAAGACTTGTGGCCATGTACTACCTTTTGGGCCAGGGCCCTGAGCTGTATGGACATCTCTTCTGTTCTGTGACTGAGGCCGGAAGACCAGGCTCATGTTGGGCAATCTGAGTGAGGCAGCCTCCTGGCTGGGGAGGGAAGTTAGGGCCGGGAGAAAATATTTTGAGTCCTGAAGGTGGGCTGGACTGGAGGCTCTGCCCATGGCCCCTGAGCTGTCTGGCTTTCTTCATACAGCCAAGGGGTAGAGTTGGTGAATGCTACGGCACTTCTTCTGTTGCTGCTTCTGAACCTCATCCTCATTGGGAGGCAGGAGCGGCTGAAACGCCAGGAGGTAGAGAGAAGACTTCGGGGAATCATTGATCAAATAAGCGGTAAGGGTGGGGATTGGTCCTTTTGGGGGCTGGGGAGGGTACCCTGGGATAGCAGAATTTTGGCTTTCTCCTCTCTTACTGCCATTCAGACCTTTGACCACCAAGGCTGGCAACTTGGTGCTTGTCCCTGCCCTGGCCCAATTCTGAGTGAGTTGGAAGATTAAGAATGAAAGTTAAGTAACAATTTGAAATCCAGCTCTAGAGCCAGGGATTCATGATCCATTGAAAATATTGTTTATGATAAAGTGCCACTTCATTGGTTCAGATGGTAGGGATTTAAGCTGGGTCTTGAGGATGATTCTGAATTGAGAATGTGTGGAAATGTAGAGAAAACATTCCCAGAGATGGATAAGAAAGTGTTAAAGGTAGAGAAATGAAAATGAGATAGTTGGATTTGGGTAAAGTGAAGAGATTGGTTTGATTATTCTGGAGCATTTGTTTTGGGGAGTTGTCAAAGATTGCATTATTTCCTTCTTCCTCTTCTCTCCAGATGCCCTTAGGGATGGTAAGGAAGTCAGGTGGCCAAATGCCATGTACCCTGATCTTCATATGCCCTTTGCCCCATCCTGGTCCTTGCACTGGGCCTACCGAGATGGACACCTGGTAAATCTGCCAGTCAGCCTGCTGGTGGAGGGAGATGTCATTGCCCTGAGGCCAGGTCAGGAATCCTTTGCTTCCCTGAGGGGGATCAAGGTAACTCAGGGTTTTTCTTCCCCTTCCCTGGGAAATATTGCTGGGATAGTGGGAGGATATCAGTTTATTCCTGAAGCTTCAATGCCATAGCTAGTTCCTCAATTTCTCAGCTGTGACTTTGGATAGTATAGGGCATGATTTGCTATTTAGTATGTCTTCTTATTCCTACCCTCTTCTTTCTGCTGTTTTTAAATTGCCAGAAACCTTAAAAGGCTCTCTCCCAGTTGCTTATTTACTTTCCAATATCTACATTACCCCAAGCAATCTTCCCAGTTGTCAGGAATCATAGAGGACCTATGGCTATAAGTTAGGATGCTATAGGGATGTCTGGGTACTAACATTTTCATCTACTCTTGTCCATCTTTCCCCCCTTTGCTGACAGGATGATGAGCACATTGTCTTGGAGCCAGGTGATCTGTTTCCCCCCTTTTCTCCTCCTCCCTCTCCACGGGGAGAAGTGAAGAAGGGACCACAGAACCCCCAACAACACCGACTCTTCCGAGTTCTTAAGACCCCTGTGTTGGATAACATCAGGTGAGAGGGATGCTGCCCTTCTTACAAAAAATTGCTCTCTTTCTTACTCTTCTCCTGATAGAAATTTGTTAGCTCACGTACTCACTCTCTTCTCAGTGGGGATTTTTTGGAGACATTGGTCATTGGACTGATCTCTGAGCCAGCAGTGGGAGACTGAGCTGGGCAGGGGTGGGATTAAAGATTGGACATTTTGCCAGCTAATGAGTCAGTTTGAGGGACTAGTGACATGTCCGTGTGATACGTTTTGGCTATCTGGATGAAGCCTGGGGCTGAGGCTGTTTTTTTCTTCAGATGGTGCTTGGATATGGCCTTGGCTCGACCAGTGACTGCTCTAGACAATGAGAGGTTCACGGTGCAGTCAGTGATGCTGCGATACGCGGTGCCTGTGGTCCTGGTGAGGAGGAGGAGAGGAGGGTGGGTCAGGCCGGGGAGCCACGGGCATGACGAACGGGGCAGAGACTCTGTGCACAAGTGCATGTGACTATGTTGCCTAAGAGATGCCCAGGCAAATTTGAGGAGAAATGAAAGAGGAGAGTGCTTTTTGAGAGTGTAGGCTTTGCCTTGTGTGTAAGGAGGCTAGAAGGAATTGAGACTCTGTTCTTTTCCCAACAGGCCAGCTTCCTCATCACTAATGCCCTGCGCTTTGTGTTCAAGGCTCCAGGAGTCACCTCTTGGCAATATACCTTACTCCAGCTGCAGGTAAGGAATTCTTTCCTTTGAGCTTGTTTCTTTCTTTAATTACATTTCTGGGTTACTCTGTTATACCTCTCACCAAAGAGTAGCTTTTGCTCAGATTTATTCCAGGTGTGTGAGGACTTTTCCCATTGAACTGCTCTGATGCTAGATTTTTTTTTTCCTTTGGGGAGAGGCAAAATGTGACGATGTGATCATTTTTTAAATGGAATGGTCAAGAGAAGACCATCTTTCAAATATGGTACAAAGCTAGAGTCTGATACCTAAGCCTACGCCTGAGTTGTATTCCTTCCTTGGTCAGATAATCTTTCACGGTGGTCCTTGTTTCCTATTCTTATACCTATGGATTGGCCACATAACCAGAAAAATCCCTCCCTTTCTTTCCCCTTGTGGGGCAATACAATAGATCTTTAGGCTACTCTGGTGGTGGGTTTTTCTTTCTTCAGGTGAATGGTGTCCTGCCAATCCTCCCACTGTTGTTTCCCGTTCTTTGGGTACTGGCCACAGCCTGTGGGGAGGCCCGAGTCCTGGCCCAGATGAGCAAAGCCTCACCCAGCTCCCTGGTAAGTCAAGTTTTGACATCTTCACTGTGGAGAGGTAGAAGGAAGAGAAGAGAGGGTTTGACTGTATGCCCTAAGGATAGTTTGACTTATACATACTGGGATCAGACCATTGGTGAGTGTAGTGAGCTAGTTAGCATAGAAGAAGGACATTAATATGAGGTTCTTGCCATTGGTGGTTCTCCTCCCATCCCTCACATTTTCCTCTGTATGGAGACACTGTCTCCTGATGTATCTTCTTTCAGAGAAAGTGGAGACCTTAACTTAGGGCAGAGCTCTTGGTGTTGCCTTCACTTACTACTGCTTGAACCTGTCTTAGCTGTTTCACTGATAAGAGCTTTCATTTCTTGATATAGTTGGCCAAGTTTTCAGAAGACACTCTCAGCAGCTACACAGAAGTGGTCTCCTCTCAGGTGATTTCCCCATCTTCAAATTCTTCTTTTCCCTCCCCTAAACCTTGAGAAGTTTTTGACCCTGACTTTTCTCTTGGGACTTTTGTAGTCTAATAGTCCCTGTCTTGTTGGACTGAATCTGAGCCCTTTCCCCTAATTTCCTGTTCCTGAACCAGAGAAGCTTTGGTTGAAACTGATACTTCTCCATGCTTCTTCTACCTCGGAACTTTCCTTTGAGCTCTAGGTTTGATTCCCTCAAAATCCAAGCCCCCAAATCCTCATGGTTTTCACAATGTCTTCTCTTCCAACTAGGAAATGCTCCGCTGCATTTGGGGTCACTTCCTTAGGGTGATCCAAGGAAAGTCATCTACACTGAGCTACAGCTCTAGCTTGCTGCACAGCTTGGGCTCTGTAACGGTGAGGATCATCCCTGTCTGAAAAGAGAGGCCCTGAAAAGTTGGGGAAAGGAAGGGATACTATAGGAACCCCGCTTTGAGGAAGAAGCTGTTGTCTTTCAGTAATAGCAGTGCTAATAATAACTAAGATTGCAAAAAAACTTACAAATATTATCTCATTTGATCCTAACAACAATCCTGGGAGGTAGGTGCTATTACTATTCCCATTTTACGGATGAGAAAACTGAGGCAGATTGCTCAAATTCATATGGCTAGGAAGGCAGGATTTGAACTTGGGTCTTGCTTACTCTAGGTCCAGCACTCTAATCCTTGACAGCACCTAGATTTTAAACTCCTAGACCAGAGAAGCTTTGCTTTAGCCCGACACTTCTCTATTCCTTCTATTCCTGGAATTCTCCTTTGAACTTGAATGTTCTTTGGACTTACAGAATTTCTGTCCTCTCTGGGCTCTGCAGGCCAGCTTATTCCCAAAGACAGGAAGACACTTCTGCGACTCAGGGTGTCCCATACAGAGTCAAGGGTAGCATTGGGCACTTCCCTTATCAGGTCCCTTCCTGCTGCAGGTGCTATGCTGTGTGGACAAGCAAGGAATCTTGTCCTGGCCCAACCCAAGCCCTGAGACTGTCCTGTTCTTCAGTGGGAAGATGGAACCGCCTCACAGCAGCCATGAAGACCTGACTGATGATCTGTCCACTCGTTCCTTCTGCCACCCTGAGGTAGAGGAGGAGGTACGGCCGGCTCCTGTAGGCCCAAAATTGGGTTAGGCTGTTCAGCCTCTGGAGCCTGGCCAGTGGCCTCAGGGAGGGTGGAGAGTGACTGGAGCTTCGAATATGGCCCCTGGGGAGGATTAAGGAGGGCAAAAGCACGAGAGGGAATAACCCTCTTCTCCAGTTACTGGGAAGGGAGAAGGGGGTCACTGGTGTCTCTCTCTCAGGCCTCCCTCTTCACATTCTCCTTAGCCCCATGAGCGAGATGCTTTGCTGTCTGGTCCCTTGAGTGACACCTTGCACCTCTCCAATGAGCAGGAGAGGGGTGACTGGCCTGGGGATGGCCCCAAACTGCCTGAACCTCACCCTCACCGAAAGCTGCATGGGCGCAATAAACATCCCTCTGGCTCCAATGTGAGCTTCAGCAAGGACATTGAGGGTGGGGAAGAGGAGCCATTTAAGGTGAGGGGAGAAAAAAAAGGATAGGTGCTTCTGTCCTTTCCCTTGCCCCTTTGGCAATCCAAAGAAATGGCAGAGATTCTGAAGCCCCTATAGAAAAGAGCTTGATGGAATTTGTTTCTAAATCCTGAAGATTCCTCTGATCCCTAACCTGACATTCTTTTGTAATATAAGCTAATTTCCTCTTCTTTGGTCCTGCTCCCTACCATCCTTCTTACAGTTCTCCAGAGAGAGGAAGCCAGTGATCCCCTTAAAGCCTTTTTTCCAAGTGAAATAATACCTTTTAAGCTTTCCTTATCTCTCCTCCTCCTTCCTTAGATCATTTTACACCTTTCTCCTTTGGTTTTCCTTCTAATGGTTCTTTATGTTCTTGAGATTCAGAGGGCTGGAAGAGGCAAAGAGGGAAACATGGAGGGGATGATTGAGGAAGATCCTTCAGGCTACCTTTTGAATAGGGAGGCCTTGAGTTTGGCTGACTGTCTCATAGCGTCCTGAAAATCTCCTTCCCGCAAGCTGGGGACGAGGGTGAGCTTGGAACAGTCTCACCTTTGTCTTTGCCAGCCTGATGGGTCTATTTCCCATCTCTCTCTCCCTGCCTCCTCTGCTGCCTTGACTGCTCGCTCCAGGCCGTGAGCGAAGGGGACACCTGTGAGGCGGAGGACTTTGTGTGTGACTACCACCTGGAGATGCTGAGCCTGAGCCAGGACCAGCAGAATCCGTCCTGCATCCAGTTTGATGACTCCAACTGGCAGCTGCACCTCACCTCCCTCAAGCCACTGGGGCTCAACGTCCTGCTGAACCTGTGCAATGCCAGCGTCACTGATCGTCTCTGCCGCTTCTCCGACCACCTCTGCAACATCGCCCTCCAGGAGAGCCACAGTGCTGTGCTGCCTGTCCACGTGCCCTGGGGGCTCTGCGAGCTGGCCCGACTCATTGGTACAGGGCATGCCCTCTCTCTGGCTGGCGTTGGGTGGGAGAGCCCAAGTAACGAGGGGGACGGGGAGCTAATGCTTGTATGCTATGTAAGCCTCCTTTGCATGAAAAAGGGAACAGAAATTGGCCATTGCTTCTGCTCTTTTCCATTTAAGTTGCCCTGGCTGAGTGATTAGGGTGATGTGGCCCAATGTAGAGAGATGACAGGAACATAGATGTAGTCAGCTCAGATAAGCTCTGGGGAGAGACATATGCCTGAGGTCCTTCTGGAGACCCTGAGCCACTTCTTCCCACTCTCAATCTACGCAGGCTTCACTCCTGGTGCCAAAGAGCTCTTCAAACAGGAAAACCACTTGGCACTCTATCGCCTTCCCAGCGCTGAGATGGTGAAGGAGACGGCCTTGGGGAAACTGTCCCGCGTTACTAAGCGGCGTCCCCCACTGAGCCACATGATCAGCCTCTTCATCAAGGACACAACCACCAGTAAGCCTTCCTATCCCATTATGTCCCAAACCAAGTCACCCTTGAGGAGGGAAGCCTGTTACTGAAAGGGGGATGATAGCCCTCCCTGACAGCCAGCCGCCTCTCTTACCGTCTTACCTGTCTCACTGCTCCCGGTCACCCAAGCAGCCTGTAGAGACGCAACTCTGGCCACTGTAGACTCTTTCCAGGAAGAGAGGGGGAGAGAACTACTTAGATTTCTGAGGACCAGTCTATGGCAAGACTCAAGGTTTGGGGATTAGCTACAAAGCTTAGCTCACTGGAGCTTCTTGGAGCTGTCCCTATCAAAGTGGACAGTTTCTCCAATAGCCCAAGTTCTGGGAAGCTCATTGGAAATCTAGAGGAGAACCCTCTGTAGTTCCCTCCCAAAAAATGGTCCCAGCCAGTAATTTTCATTAAGGCAGTGCTGTTGTTTTGGGGAGCTTTCCTGGAGGATCTGTAAGGACCATTGAGGGGCGAGAGAGGATTGGGAGAGTTATTTGCCATAGTGTTCAGGGTTGAGCCTATAATGGCAATGAGCTTTCTAACCCTTGCCTAGCTGGAGGCTTTCAGATACTGGTCTTCCTGTTTTTCTTCCATTCTTGAATGTGAGACCTGGGTAAGTAACTGGTAGTTGCAGCCTGGCGTAGAATTACCTTGGGTGCAGGCCCATTGCCAGGAGCCTTCAGAATTGCTTTTGAATGGTGGAACTGCCTGGTCCCTGCTTTTCCCTCTGGCTCCTTGGCACCAGGGGTGTGGCCCAACTTTGCGAGGATGGCCTCTAGCAGAAGTCTCAGAATGCTGGGCCCATGAGGTCAGAAGGGGCTGTGGAAGGTCTGAGGTTTGGAGTTTGGAGCTCACCTTTAAGTCTTGGCCCCTTCTGTCCCAGGCACCGAGCAGATGCTGTCCCATGGCACCGCCGACGTGGTCTTGGAAGCCTGCACAGACTTCTGGGACGGCGCAGACATCTACCCACTCTCTGGCTCAGACAGGTAGGGACTCCTGTCTGAGGCTCCTGTGGGATCAGGAGCAGCCAGCCCCAGCCCTGCCAACTGGGCTCATTTTCTTCTCCTCTTTCCCTGACAGAAAGAAAGTGCTAGATTTTTACCAGCGCGCCTGCCTCTCAGGCTACTGCTCTGCCTTTGCCTACAAGCCCATGCACTGCGCCCTGTCCTCTCAGCTTAATGGCAAGTGTATCGAGCTTATGCAGATGCCTGGCCACGGGGCTATCTGCTCCTCCTGCGAGCTTCCTGGTACCATCCCCATCAAGCAGAACACTCGCCGCAACAGCTGGAGCTCTGACGGTACTGGGGCAGCCTCGGGGCCTTCTCTGTCTCTCCTGGGGTAGCTTGAGCTAGTTATTGCCGTTGGCCTGGCCCTCTGGGTCTGGAAGGAAGCCTTCCAGGCTGAGGGAGGCTCATAGAGGATCCTAGCCTTGTCTGCCTTTATTCTGTTAGTGTACTATAATGGACTTGGAGTCTGGTAGTCCTGGTTTCAAAACCTGTCTCTGCCATATGTGAGTGGTGAGGCTTTTCACCTGTCTGACACACGTATCCCAATCTGTAAGATTCAAGGTGTTGGACTGATTTCTTAGTTTCCTGTTAGCTCTTGATGTATGAGGGCCAGCTTTCTTTCCCTTGTCTGACCAGAACTTCTCAAAGGACTGAAATTCCTTTCCTCCTTGATCTTCTCATGGAATCTCTTGCACCCAGGAATTTGGGAATTCAATCATTTGGATGTGTAGGGTTGTCTAGGGGAAAGGATTTAGTTAGGTAGACACCTGCATCCACAAGCCTTTCTTCCACAACCTGACTGATAGGTGTCTTTTGTTGTCTTTTTTCTTCTTACATGTGTGTGTCTGTATGTCTGTCTGATTGACTGCCTATGTCTATGCTGATGTTGATTTTTATATATCTGTGTGCTATGCTATGTACATGATGCACTGAATATCTGTATCTGGGTGGCAATGCCATGTGTGGTTTCCCATCTGGGTTTTGCGATATGTGGCTGTTGTGGCTGTATCTTGGCTGGGCTGCACATGTTGGTTGCACTGTCTGAAGAAGGAATCGGTGAAGTGATGGAGAAGGAGGATTGCATGCAAGCTCTGAGTGGCCAGATCTTCATGGGCATGGTGTCGTCCCAGTACCAGGCCCGTCTGGACATCGTGCGCCTCATCGACGGGCTGGTCAATGCCTGCATCCGCTTTGTTTACTTTTCTCTGGAGGATGAGCTCAAGAGCAAGGTGGGACTAGCCTCCTCCCCCCCCCCCCCCCCCCCCCCCCCCCCCCCCCCCCCCCCCCTGCCCCTTAGCAACCTGAGAGAGCTGGCTTCTTCCTTTCCTTTATTTCTCTATTTATTTTTACTGCTTCTTCCTCAGGTGTTTGCAGAAAAGATGGGCCTTGAGACAGGATGGAATTGCCACATTTCCCTCACACCAAATGGTGATGTTCCAGGCTCTGAGATTCCACCTTCTAGCCCCAGTCATGCAGGTTCCTTGCATGATGACCTGAATCAGGGTGAGCACATAGACCCTTGGGTTATAGGAGGAGAGTGATTAAAAAGGAAGGGACAGAGGGGGAGCAGGGAGTCAGAGGTCTTTTCTCCTTGGAGTGAATGTTGCTGGACATAGGCCCTATAATCACCTATTGAAAAGGCTTTCCTCCTGTTAAAGTAGCTACAATTTTTATCCTGTGACAAAAAGCTGTCCTCACAGGAAGAGAAGAGGAGACTTCCAGGTACAAAGTTCTGAGCCTCTTACAGGAAACACTAGTCATTAATAGTGTGAGAAAGGAAAGGGTTCAAGAAAACTTAACTTTGAACTGAGGGTGGTTTGGTTCTGTTCTTGCAGTGTCCCGAGATGATGCTGAAGGGCTCCTGCTTATGGAGGAAGAGGGTCACTCTGACCTCATCAGTTTCCAACCTACTGACAGTGACATCCCTAGTTTCTTAGAAGACTGCAACCGGGTATGGTGGCTAGGCTGACTTCTCGGGGACTGCCCAGAAGTAGGGGGGAGCCTGCCTCCCATATCCCACAGTTTCCCTGAATGGTTGATGTTTGCATGCTTCCAGTCGCCTGTACATTGCACTATTAGTATGGAGGACGCTGAGGTGTTGGGAAGAGTTCTTGATCTTATTGAGAACAGATAAACCAGAGGAATCTCATTCAGTCAACGCCCCAATTTGAGCTTTTTATATTTCTCTGTCTTGCAGGCCAAGCTGCCTCGGGGTATCCACCAAGTACGGCCACACTTACAGAATATTGATAATGTTCCTCTGCTGGTGCCCCTCTTCACTGACTGTACCCCTGAAAGTGAGTCTTGTTGCTAGGGCAACTCAGGCTGCCTCCCTCAGAGGAGGAGTCACATCCCTTGATCTAAGTTTTTCTGGGTTATGTTCTTACTAGAGTTTGGAAAAAAACTCCCGCAGGGCTTAGTAAATTCTGGGGGACTAGGTGACTATAGTTTCTACACACGATGAATGTACAGGTGAAAGTTGGTGCATTGGAATTCTTATTGGAAATGCCAATTGTCAAACTGACCTAAACCTGAGGAAAGTATGAATAGTCAGTTAGAAGGCCTTAAGGAAGCTGTTTGATTGATCCTCCTTCTGCATCCCTTGGCTGACCCAGTATTTGAACCTGGGGCTTCCAGCTCAGCATAGAAGCAAGGCCACCAGGCCCAGGGAACAGAGGAAAATCAAGTCTGCTGCCATCTCCACGCACTGCATCTCAGACACACTGAGCTCATGCAGGTGCCTCTGGCTGTTGGATCATTTTCATATCCCATGGGCTTCCTGACCCTATCCTCATTGAGCAAGGTACATACACCTGTTGTAACAGCTGGAGTGATGGGGCAGTCTCTTCCTTGCCTTCTGTTTGTTTCTTTCTCCTTCCTTCCCCCACCCCCCAATCCCCGCCAAGAAATGGCTTCCATTGAAGTATATTATAAACTATGGAGGGTCCCCTTTCACCAAAGGGAGCTGACACTCCATTTCCCAGACAGCTGTTGCTTCCTCGGCATTGTTTCTGATGTAGGATGAGAGAATGTTCCTTCCTTCTCAGCAGACTAGCTCAGGAAAGGAAGCAGACCATCCCTCCCTTCCCATTCCCCACCCTACCATACTTCTTCCTTTTGCTTTGAATCTCTTCTGGCATTCCTCATGTAGATTTGATAAAGGAAGGAGATAACCTTATTGGAATTTTTACTTTAAAGAGCAAAAGTCTCAAGTTGCAGTGATGTCTTGAAGCTCTTCTTCTGCCTACTTTCTTGGTTGTATATGTGAAAAAAAATCAAAAGGAAAATCTGACCATTTTATGTTAGTATTTCAGTTGTTCCATTAAAGGAGTTGGGGTAATGTTTTTTTTCTCCATTTCTTGAGAATATTTTCCATAGTATAGGTGTTTCATTGTTTTTTGAGGTGATAGAATTCTCCATATGGACCAGGATCTCTTCTCTCCCCCTGGACCTTTTGATAGTTCCTTTTTTTTTTTTTTTAAATTGAAGCATTCAGGATCTCTTTCTGGTGTTCTGCTAATTTGGTATCTTACTTTTTTTGTTGATAATTCTCAGTTTTGTTGTCATCTATATATACAAAATTATATTTGAGTGTATGTATGTATATATAACACTATTCTGTATATAGTAGGTTCTGATAAGTTTCTTATTTATTGTGATTTCACCTTGTTCATTTTAAATTTTATTAATTAGGTTTTCCTCCCTTTTCTTTATTATATATTTGACCATTTGAAAGCATTAAAAATGTAACTCATTTAATAAAATTATCTGGCTCCTATAGTTTAAAGATGGCCTATAACTCAAAGCCATCTCATTGAACCCTCTTCTCTCCAAGTTGCTGTCTGTGAGGAGAATGTGGATTGTAATCAGCCAGCAGGGGTCTTGCTCACTGGAGCTTATTTCACTTTTTTCTGGCAGAGGTAGGAAGGTGTTAGGGTAGCACTTGGAACTGTGTGAGCTGGAAAGTAAATGTGGTAATATGGGAAGTAGGGTTATAAACCCTAAGTGTGAGCTGCAGTGAGTGTGGCTGGCTTCAGGGGGACCGTGGTTATGTACGCCCTCACTCTTAGATCTTCTGACCAGAATTAGAAGAGTATGTCTTGCATGAATGTCATAGTATCCACTGCTGGGTTTTGTGAATGAGTATCCTCATTGTTTATTGTTTCCTCCCTTGCTGACTCTCTTTTCCTACTCTCTTTTTCTTCAGCCATGTGTGAGATGATTAAGATCATGCAGGAATATGGAGAAGTGACATGCTGCCTGGGTAGTTCTGCCAACCTGCGCAATAGCTGCCTCTTCTTGCAGAGTGACATCAGGTCTGGATGAGCTTGGGCTTTGGACTGGGCCGTCTCTGGGGGAGACCACCACTGGGTTGGGTTGGGTTGGTGGTGAGGGCGGGAGGGGCGGTACTAGAAGGGGCAGGGTTGTTTCCACGCTCACCTGCGCTCACCCACTTTGCCTCCTGTGGCTGTTCTCGCAGTGTGTTGGGAATGAGAACAAAGGGTCTGGGCCCAGCAGATCTTCTGTAGCATGGAACCTGATGGCTTCTTTCCCCCCAACCAAGCAGCATTGCCCTGGATCCCCTCTATCCATCCCGCTGCTCCTGGGAGACCTTTGGCTACGCCACCAGTACCAGCATGGCCCAGGCGTCAGATGGCCTCTCTCCTCTGCAGCTCTCGGGGCAGCTCAACAGCCTGGCCTGCTCCATGGCTTTTCGGCAGGAGGAGAGCATCAGTATCATCCGGCTCATTGAGCAGGTGAGGAGCCGAGACGGAGCACAGAGACCCTGCTCTTTTCCATTTTTCTTTCTCTAGAGTCTAGCATAGTGCTTTGAGTATAACAGATATTCATTAATTTTTTGTTGAATTAGAATGATGGGGACAGTTGTCCTGTTGGCTCTTGGTTCAGGCTTTTCCCCATGTCCCCAGAGGAGCCTAGGACTGAGGGTAGGGAAAGGCTGTTCCAATTGAAGTGATGGTGGATTCCTTCACCTCTCAGTGGTCCTTCCCACCGATAGATCTTGTCTGATTATCCCTGCAGGCCCGGCATGCTACCTATGGCATCCGCAAGTGCTTCCTCTTCCTGCTGCAATGCCAGCTGACTCTGGTGGTTATCCAGGTGAGGCTGGGCAAGGCCTGAAGTATTACCTCTCTGCACCCCTAGAGAAAAGCAGAGGGCTGAGGAGGACAGTTGTGGTTGTAAGTGGCTTAGGGAAGGGTGGGAGCCTGCTGAAGAGCCTCTGACACCCTCCCTCACCTGCACCCTGCTGAGTTTCTCTGTTCATGGAAAATAAGCGCAGGTGGGCCAGGTTGTGATGGGGCAGTGCCATAGATCCTAAAGGTTTTCTCCTTTTTCATTTCTTTAATCCTTGCTTCTGGCTTGTTTTCCTCCTTCTAGTTCCTTTCCTGCCTGGTCCAAATGCCACCTCTCCTGGGCACCACCGACATCCTGTGGCTGTCCTGTTTTTGCTATCCCCTTCTAAGGTGAGAAGTCATGTGGCATTCCAAAATAGGGAAGCTTGGGGGGCAGGGGTGGCTCCTTTCAGAATTTCTTTCCCATTTCCTCACCCCATTTTCCTCATGGTTTACGTCCCATTCCCTTTTCTCCAATGGGACGTCCTGGAGCCATTCCAGTTGAAGGTGCATGTGTCTCCTCCCAGAGGTTTTGGCCTGGTCTTTGTCATCCTTCAGGATGAGTTGGGGAAGCAGAGCTCCAAGGAGTCGGCCATCCCCTGACCCCGCTGTTTGCTCTGTAGTGTCTCCTTACTAGGGAAGCCACCGCACAGCTCCGTCATGTCTGTAGCTACAGGGAAGAATCTTCTCTCCATTCCCAAGAAGGTAGGCGAAGCCCTTTTGCACTGGATTTCAACCAGTCCCTGGGTTTCCTCACCCCTTGGTGGTAGTGGTGGTGTAGAGCAGACTGGACAAGCTGGGAAGCATCTGGAGACAAGGAGATCTTTATGGGAAGGGAAGTCTGGGGGGATCCATCTTCTGGTGAGTTAGGACCTAACTGACCCCCCAGATCAGCAAATGTCTGACATGGGGGAAGACATCAAATGCTCTGATATTCTCCATTGCCAGCCCCCAGCTATCATAAAAGGTCCTGAGGTTCTTGGTCAACTTCCTTGGAGTTGGCTCAGGGCTGGGCAGGAAAGGGTGGGGCTGGCTGCCTGGTGGTCCTGTCTCCTGTGAATGACGGCCCCTCTTCTCCCGCAGACCCAGCACTACTTTCTCCTCTGCTTCTTGCTCAAGTTTAGCCTGACCATTGGCTCGGGGCTCATCTGCTTTGGCTTCATCCTGCAGAGTTTCTGTGACACTGCACAGGCCCGAAACATGACTAACTGTTCCTCCATCATGCTGCGCAGGTAGGCCCCCCGACCTCCGTACCGCTGGTAGCCCTCCCTGCTCCTTTACCTGCTAAGAGCACTCCACACTCCACCCCCCCCCACCTTTATAACTCCCCGTTGCCCACTTCCTTTGCCCTGGTTTGTAGCTGGTCTTCATTTTGATTTGACAGTAAAGATGATCTGGCTCCAAAATGGTTTGATGACTTTGCCAACGGACTCCTGTTGGCCCAGAAACTCACAGCCGCCCTGATCGTCCTACATACTGGTGAGTGCCTGGCGGGGGGGGGGGGGGGGGGGGGGGGGGGGGGGGGGGGGGGGGGGGGGGGGGGGGGCGGGACTGACGGTAGCCGCCTGGAAAGCAGTAACTGGCTACCGCGGGTGCTGAGGATCTTTTGTCACTCCTTCCCAACAGTGTTCATCTCCATCACCCACGTGCACCGCACCAAGCCCTTGTGGAGAAAGAGCCCCTTCTCCAACCTCTGGTGGACCATAACCGTGCCTGTGGTGTGAGTACATGTAGCCCCGGGGTTCCTTGAGGGCTCTGGTTAGGAGTTGGGACCCGGGTTCTGGATCATGGTCAGGGCTGGAGCTGGCATTGGTGCTTCCGGTGGTCACAGCAGACATGGGTACCACCACCTCTTACCAGTGAACGGCTGGGGAGCTGGTGAGGAGTGTGCCTCACAGACACTACATCTTTGGCCCTACCTTCTCAGGCTTCTGGGGCAACTCGTGCAGACAGCCGTGGACTTGCAGCTCTGGACAAACAGGCACAGCCCTACTCACTTTGGCCTGGCAGATGTGCCCCTGATAACATGGCTCCTGGGCTGCCTTTCCCTCATCCTGGTGGTAGTCACCAATGAAATTGTCAAGTTGCATGAAATCCGGTGAGGAACAAAACAGGTCTGCCCCCACTCTAAGACCCCTCTCTGTCACATCCGTCCCTTATAACCCATAATGGAAGAACACCTGAGCCCTTTGCTATTCCCCACTGGATTCACCTCCTTTTCTTGTTCTTCCTTCTGTGTCCTAACTTTCTATTCATTTTGTGCCATCAGGGTCCGGGTCCGATATCAGAAGAGGCAGAAACTACAGTTTGAAACTAAACTTGGCATGAACTCCCCTTTTTGAGCTGTGCAAAAAATAATCACGTTCCTCTGGCCTAGTCATCCTAACCGTCCTGGGGACCTTATACCTGTCCCCTGCACCTTCCACCACTTCTAGGTTTGGGGATTCAGGTTGTAACTCCTAGGGAGATGGTCCTTGGGCCCTGTAAAGTCGCACATGATAGGAGGAGCAACCAGGGCTCATGATCAAGCCTTCCTGCCCTGTTTCTGTTAGACCCTAGAGTCTTCCATTTCTCCCTCTACCACATGCTTTCAAAGGAGTCCTAGAGCCCAGCAGGGGTTCAGCCAGTGTCTGTCTTTTCTGACTCCAGCCTGGGGTACATTTAAACGAAAGGCACCTTTGCTGAAAGGGCCCTCACTTGAGCTGTATGGCACAGACCAGCCTTTAGGAGGCTTCTGCCCCACTTAAGCAATCATCCTGAGCTTCTCCTTAGATGGCCATATTGAAGACGGGGGGGAGGGTTTTATCTTGTCCCCAATTCCACAGAAGACAGTAGCCACAGGGCCCCCCATTCACCTTGTCTTCCCAGGGCTGGGGCAAGGCTCCCTCAGACAAGCCCACAGTTCCTCTCTGCCTTCCTTTCTCTGGGAGTGAAGATGGAGCGCAGCCCCGGTTGCACCCTAACAGCTGGATGCCACCGCGGGCAGGCTGCCTGGCCCTTCCTCCAATGTCTTTCCTATGTGAGAGTGTTTTTACTGGTGTATATTTTCTATCAGAAATGAGCCTTTTGGAGATGAATGTAAAAACTCCATTTGTATTAAAACTTGTAAATTGCTTCTGTCACTGACTGGTATTTGGGGAGGGGAGGGAGGGTGAGCTCACGGGGTACCAGGGCATGTGGAGGGAGAAGCCTTAGTCGAGGAGGAAAAGAGAGATTCAAAACACAACCACGTTAAGTGGAATGAGTCTTTCATTGAAGTTAGTGTCGGGAAGGAGTTAATGGTCAGAGAGAGGGGGCTGCTGACCTTGCTAGAGCCCTTCCCTGCTTGTTAATAGAGAAAATTCCATTTAAAATATACACCTTTCTCTCTGCTTAAAAAATCTGGAATTACACAAGTTGGCCCACAACACAGCCTGCACCCCGCCCTCCATCCCAGCAGCTTTGTGGGAGCAGGGGGAGGAAGGGGAAAGTGAGTCAGGAGACTGACAGCACCTGGCTATGGCGGCTTCACTTCCAAGTCCCTACCCCACGCAGCCTATTTACAAGTCCTATATACACACAGAGGTCTGGTCGGGGTTGGACGCTGGGACAGCAAGGAAGACCCATCCCAGACAGGGCAGGGGCTGAGCTCTGCGTGCCCCGGGGCCAGGCCCCCAGCTGTCCTATCTCTGGGGAAGTCCTTCCCATCAGGTGTGCCTCCCGGGGCAGGGGATGAAGCCTTTGTCCCCCACACCCGGAGAGGAAGCTTTTCCCCGAGGCCGTGTCCAAGGGGCCCAGCCAGCAGGTCAGATTACACAGGCCAGGTGCTGGCGCAGGGCCCGAGTCTGTCAGGCTCCAACAAGTTTGCTCTGCCCTCCGGCCGGGGCTGTGAGGGGTGGAGCTGGGCTCCCGACAGGTATTGGCTTAGGAGCAGCCATGGGAGGGGGCAGCTGCTCCTCGCAGGTCCCTGCCCTCCAGGCCTTCTTAACTGCTTCCCTGCCGGAGGAAGGGCCACACCCGGGCCGGCTGCACCGAGGGCTGCTTTCCCATCAATCCAGCATAGCATCCAGCTGGTCAGCTAAGGCGTCAAACATGGTGCTGATGTCATCCAGAATGTGCTTGGAGTTGCCGGGCGGGGAGAGGCTGGAGGAGGGGGAGAGGACTAGTCAGTGCTGGGACAGACCCTCAGGGCCCGCACCCGTGCCCAGCTCCTCCAGGGGGTGCTAGGAGCTTCCCCACCCCGCCTCCCCCCTCTCACCCTTCCCGGTCCTCAGCAGTGATGCTCTTTTCAGCCGCCCTCAGGGCGGCGGCCAGGGAGGAGCTGGTCTGCTCCAGTCTCTGATGGGCATGGGCAGCCACGGGCGCGCTCTCAGGCTTCGGAGGGGGGGCGGGCCGAGGGCCAGGCTTGGGAGCCAGCTTAGGCCCCGAGAAGGCCAGTTGTGTACAAGCCACCGACACGGGCTTGGGAGCCGTGCCTGAGGAGAAGGAAAAGCCCACAGTTAGGCGCCATCGGGAAGGGGACCCTCCCTCCCCCAGGCAGGCCAGACCCGCGTACCTCCTTCTGGCACCTTGAGGAGGCTCGAGGGAGGAGCCGGGGACTTTGTCTCCCCCTTTGGCTGGGTGGCCACTGAGTCCTCCAGGCCAGACCCAGCTAACTGGGGACCAGGAGCCTGAGTGAAGGTGTTGGAGGGGGGCGGTGCCGTGGTAAGCGTCAGTGGGCTGTTGGGGCCGGGGGCCGGAGGAGTGGGAGGTGCCGAGTCGGGTGGGGGAGACGCTGGGGAATCGGTGGGGGGCTGTGGAGACGGAGGGGCTGAGGGGGGCGGGGGGCCACTGGCAGCCCCAAAAGCCAGAAGTGCCGTCTGCAGCGGCTCCCGCTCCCGACATTTGGGCCTCCGCTTGACAGTGTCTGACTCCGTAAGGTTGAAATCCAGCCCCGGGGGGATAGGGACCTCGCGGTTGGAGGGCCCCACAGGCTTGGGCCGCTGCTTGATGGTCAGGTTGCCTTCCTCAGCAAAGGGCAGTCCCTCACCAGAGCTGCCCCGGGATCGGGAGGTCCCTTCAGAAGCCCGTTCCTCTTCCGTGTCTGATGCAGCGCCCCCGGGGCCAGGGCTGGGAGGGTCAGAAGGACCAGTGGGTTCGCTCAGCGTGCGTCTGCGCGATGCCACAGCCTCTTCTTGGGGCCCTGGGCTCCCAGGAGACAGAAGAGCGTCTGGCGCAGTACCAGAAACAGAACTGAGGCGCTTGGGGGGCGGAGGGGGCGGCCCTTTTCGGCGAGCCCGTAAGGCAAAGGACTGGCTGCGGGGAGCCCCCCTGGTGAGAGCGGAGCCAGCGCTGACCTGGGTCAGGGTGCTCCGGCCGGGGCGCCGGGTCAGCGTGGCGTAGCTGTCTAAGGCACTACCCACGGGTCCTTCAGTCTCCCCTTCGGTCAGTCCTGGGCGGCTCAAGCTGTGGGAGCGGCGTTTGGGGCGGGGAGGGTCGGGAGGAGTCGAGGGGGAAGCAGACAGATAGGAGAAGGCCCTGGGGCCACTAGAAGGCAGCACAGGAGCTGGACTAGGGGGTGAACTATGGGGATGCATGAGCACGTAGGGGGGGGTGTCCTTGCTGGAAGGTTGTTCGTTGCCTTCTGGCAGATTCCTCTCTGGAGGGGGACTGGGGTGCCCTGTAGTGGATCTAGGGGTAGGCTGTTCTTGAGAGTGCCCAGAACCCCTAGAACGGGCCCCAATGCTCTCCTGGCTGGGAGAACGGGCTGGGGGCAAGGTCAGAGGCTCTGGGGTGCCCCTGGCCATGGCGGCCTGCAGCTCAGGGCTGAGTTCGCTGGCTTGGAAGGTGACCAGCCGGGGCCCGGCAGGGCCGTCACCATTCTCCAGCCCTTCAATAGCCATCACCTCTGGCCTCCCTGCCCCCCGCCTCCCACCCCCACCCCCACTCAGACCCTCCCCCTGCAGCAAGCTCCGCCGAAGCTCTGCCAGACGTTTCACTCCCAGCATCAGCTTCTTCTGGTGACCTGGAGAGGAAGGCAGAAGGACTCAGGCCCGGAGGGTCCCAGGCCCTGGCCACCCAGACCAGTCACCTCAAAGAAAGAAAGAAGAAAAAGGACCCCTCCTGCGGGACACCCTGTGCTCGGTGTTTGATGATTGCCTTTTACACGCATTATGTCTCATTTAGGCTCACAGTTGTTGGGAGGGGCAGAGCTGGGTTAAGGGTTTTTAATCCCCATTTCACAGATGAAGACCCTCTAACTCCGGAGCATACAGCTCCGAAAGCTGACAGAGTCATCCCCTGAACCCAGGTATTTCAACCCCAAGTCTGGCACTCTTCCGGGGACGAGCGGGCACCCTGGTGGCTCCCGGCCCCAGCCGCTTCCAGACGGACACCATGGGGGAACAGGACAACACGGGAGGTCGTGGCTCTCCCTGCTTACCCAGTTTATTGACTCCTATTTCCTGTAGCTCCTCCCAGGTGAGGTCAGCCACCAGCCCCATGGAGTCATAGCCACTGCTCACTAGCTGCTTGTGATACTGAGGCAGCCCCAGGGCTCCCAGCCACTCCAGGAGGTCCGCCTGCAACAGTGGCCGTCAGCCCCAAGCCTCAGGACAAGCACCTGTCCAGAGCCCAGGGCAGGGAGTGCCAGCCAGCCCCAGGCACTGCCCATCAGTGTTTGGTCTGTCCTGGTGCAGGGAAGGATGGAGGGGGAGGGGGACTATGGGGGGGGGAAGGGGACTGTGTGTAGGGGGGGAAAGGACTATAGGAGGGGGAAGGGGACTGTAGGAGGGGACAGGGACTGCAGGAAGGGGACTGTGGGGGGGGGGACTGTGGGAGGGGAAGGGGACTGTGGGAAGGGAATTGTGGTGGGGGAAGGGGACTGTGAGAGGGGGGACAGGGACTGTGAGAAGGGGACTGTGGGGGGGGGGGGAAGAGGACTGTGGGAGGGGAGAGAGGGACTGTGGGAGAGGGGAAGGAGACTCTGCTCCTGCACAAGGGGGTGAGCGGGCTCAATACCAGAAATCAGACACTCACGGGGATGTAACTCGGGAGCCACTCCGCAATGTTGAGCTGGGTGATCTCGGTGGCAATCTTCTTCCTGTGTCCGGGCTTCGTCACCCCGATGGCCGTCAGGTCCTGGTACGTGGGGGAAGGCCCATCAGCTCCCATTCCCCCTCTTGGCCCTTCCCTGTCCCTCTCCCTTCCCCGCTGGCACTGACCTCCGGCGTCATCCGGCTGATAGTCGGCACGTCATACCCAGCCTGCAGGAAGTGAGTGGTGTAGCTTTCCAGCTGGAACTCGCTCAGCCAGTTGTGGATAGCCTGAGCATCCTGGGGAAGAAGGGAGACGGTAACTCGGAATGTCCTGCGCCCGGAGTCCCTCCCCAAGCGGCCCAAGGCTAGGTCTGTCCTGGACCCAGTCAACCAATCTGCAAGCCCTTAGTAAGCACTTACTGTGTACTAGACACCAGGCTAAGTCCTGGGACTACAAAGATACAGTTAAAATTCCTTGTCCTCAGTGTATGGGAGAGACAACATGCATACTTATATGTATAATAATATATATATAACCCACATAAAATATATATTTACATTTAATTACTTATAATAGAATATACATAGTATTTATATATAATTAATACATAAAATACATACAAAATAGGTTTGAGATGGGGTATGTTAGCAGCTGGAAGGACCAAGAAAGGCTTCAAGTAGAAGGCGGCACTTAAGCTGAGTCATTACAAGAGATGGAAGTGAGGATGAATTGTACTCTTAACCAGTGCAAAGACAAGAAGGGGGAGATGGAGTGTTGTATGCTGGATGAAAGAGTTTGAGGAGGGATGTAAAGACTGAGAAGGAAGGAACATGCCAAGTTCTGAAGAGACCTAAATATCAAAGTGTATTTTAGAGGTCGTAGGGAGCCACTGGAATTTTTTGAGCAGGTGGATGGATGATCTGTGATTTAAGAAAATTATTTTAGGAGTTACACGAAGGATGGATTGGAGTACAGAAAGGATTGAGGCACAGAAATGAGTTAAGAGATGTTGCAATACTCTAGGAAAAATTCAGTGAAAATCTGAATAAGGGTATTGACCATGTGAATGAAGAAGAAGCGAAGTATTCAAGAGATACTGGGGAGAAAATAATTTCAGGTTTAATAACTGATTTAGTATGTGGGATGAGAATAAAGACTTGAAGATGATACCAATATATTTAACATATATTTTTAATATATTTAACATGTATTGGACTACCTCCCAGGCAGGGAACAGAGTGGGGAGAAGGAAGAGAAAATTTGGAACAAAAGGTTTTACAAGGGTCAGTGTTGGAAATTACCCATACAAATGCTTTGTAAATAAAAAGCTTCAATAAAAAAAAAAGAAGAAGATGATACCACTGTAATGAAATTGGGTAATTGGGAGAAATGTTGATGCACAGACAAGGAAGTTTGAAAGGGCACTGAGTTTTTAGAATGGAAGGTAGGTCCCTCTTATTACTACTGGACATCTGGTTAGAGTTGTCCAGTAAATAAGTTGGTAAAATGGAGCACAGGAAAGAGACTCAGGCCAGATAAATATAATGGAATACAAATTACTTGAGACAATTGATTGGTTGAATTTTTTTATCTGTTTCTATTTAGTGACGAGCCACAGATGGGTGGATATGCTTCTACCAATACTAGTCTAAGTATAAAATGTCTAACCAGATGAAACCATTTGAGCTGTCTTCTCCTACCTACTATCAGTCAGGTGTGTGATGGACTGCATGCTGTACATGTGTTTTGTTACTCTTATATGTTGTGTTTTTAGTTCTGTGGTTTTCCAAGGAAATGTGCTAAAGTTGTAGCTCTTAAAAAGTGCATTCCAATGACAATTAGAGATACTGCAGTCCCTGTTGAAGTCAAGTATTTCAAGAATCCTTCAAAGTAGAAAGGAAAGTGGCAGAAAATAAAAAATAATGTGAAGCACAGACAGACTGCTATTGCTAACCACCTAAGAAATTAACTGAAAACTTTCAGAGGGACCTAGCAGTTGAAACAGTTATTACTGATTTCTCTATAGTGCAGCATAAGCTTCCTCATGTTGGAGAAACAGAAAAAGAACATTATTATTAACTTGCTATAAATTTTATTTCATTTTTGCTGAGGCAATTGGGTTAAGTGACTTGTGCAAAAAAGTAGATGGAGTTACCAAGAAAGTGTAGAGAGAAAGAGGCTTGGGGTTTGCCCATAGTTAGTGCTCGTGACCTAGATGATGGAGCAGGAGAGGAGACTGAGAAGGAGTACTTGGAGAAGGAAGGGGAAAACCAGGAAGAGCAAATAAATTTTATTTTATTTTATTTTTTCTGAGGCAATTGGGGTTAAGTGACCTGGTCACACAGCCAGGAAGTGTTAAGTGTCTGAGGCTACATTTGAACTCAGATCCTCCTGACTTCAGGGCTGGTGCCCTATCCACTGTACCACCTAGCTGCCCCCTTGCTACGAATTTTAAATGCTTGTCACAAACAAGACAATACAAAAACTAGACTGAAGGTGATTTATTAATGAAATTACTTTCATTCAAGGTAATACCAAAACTACTGTCAGAAGAAGTAAAAGTGACCTTGTGATATTTGAGCATATTCATTCACAGACTACAAAACAACTACTCAAAAAAATGTTTGAGGAATTTTTTTTTTTTAAAATTTCTAGAGGGCCCAGAAGTCTCATCTGTATTGAGAAAATGATGAACATGTTGATACACTCAGAAACAGAATTATAGAAATTCTTAGATGGAGATGGGTACCGTTCCATGATCTCACATCAGCTTGTGTCACAAAAGATTAAGACATGTATCCAAGAGATGGAGAGAAACTAACTTCAGTAGTCTGGGAAACTGACAGATTTAAGCACCAATGAAAACTTATGGAAAATAATCAAAGCTAGACTTGGGAAAATTAATTGTTTGTCAAAAGCGCACTTAAATCCAATGGAATAAAAATGTGACTTCCTGATGAAAGTGTGAATTACAAAGTGTGAATTCAATGCCAAATCATGGAAAATAACTGCAGCCAAAAGAGGACCTAGGGCACATCAAAGTTTTGGAAAGATGAAAAAAGTGAAAAGATTTAATGTATGTCAATAATTTTTCATCATTTTACTTTGTTCCAGTTCATTTGTACTGTAGGTCAAGGAGTCATCTTTATAAAGATGGTAATGGAATCCAAAAAAGTAGATGAAGTTACCAAGAGAGTGTAGAGAGAAAGAGGCTTGGGGTTTTCCCACAGTTAGTGCTCATGACCTAGATGATGCAGCAGGAGAGGAGACTGAGAAGGAGTAGTTGGAGAAGGAAGGGGAAAACCAGGAAGAGCAGAGTGGGAGCATCCTAGAACTCCTGCCCCTTAGTTCTGGGTTCTGTTTGTGTCAAGGACTCCTCACCACCCAGAGAAGCCAGGGGGTGAAGCATTTCCTGGCCGTATCCTCAGCGTGCCCTTATCCAATAACCCAGGTATGGCCAAGCCCTCCTCCGACCCCATGGTCTAAGAGGCAGGGATGCCCTCCCAGACAGGGGCATACCTTCCCCTCCAGCAGCTGTTCTGGTCTCACATCCTGGTTGAAGATTTGCTCCCTGGGGCGATGATTTGTCAGAGACCAGTGGCTCAAGTTTTCTGGGAGAAGCAAGGGAGATGCAGGAGAATGAGTGCAGGATCCCGGCCTCCTGGATTCTGCCCACACTCCGAGCCCTGGGCACCCATGAACCTCTGTCTGCCTAGCGTTCCCTCACCTGGCAGGGATGTGGGGTGCAGGCCAGGCAGAGACAGGTCCTCTCCGGCAGGGGTCAGTGGCTGTAAGGGAACACCAGAGTCAGGGGCACTTACAGCTGGGTGACCTGAGCAAGTCACTTAACCCAACTCCCTCCTCCAAGAAAGGAGAGATTCATAGTTGGTTGCCTCAGTCCCTCCCCTGCCCCCAAGAGAAATTTATAGCTGGAAGGGACCTGAGAACGAGTCCATGAGCCCTCGCTGGGCCAAGAATTCTGATTCAACCTTTCTGCCTCCTGTTGTGCCAGGAGGAGGCACTTGCTGCCGAGCGCCCGCTTGCGCAGGGAGTCGCCCCATACCTGGGTGTTTTCAATGAGGAGGCCGGTGTTGTGCCCGTTTGTGCCCTCTGAACTTTGACCGCTCCCTGCACTTCGGATGCTGCCCACGCTGCCTTCACTGCCCACACTGTTCCTGTCACTGGCTGCTGAGAAGAGGGGGAAAAGGATTAGAGTCCCGTCTGGCGCTGCTGGCGATAGGACAGGAGACGTTTGTAGAGAACTTCAGGGTTTGCAAAAAATACTTGACATATATTTGATCCTCACAACGACCCTGTGAGTTAGGGGCTATGATTGTCCTCAGACTGCGATGACGGGACTGAAGCTCAGGGAGATTATGAGCGGGCTTTTTCAGTGCCACACAGAACATGGGGATCTCCCTTCCCATCTCCTACCCCCACGACCAGGGCTATCCCTGCTCCCTCCGGTTTTAGATGCTAGAAGGAATGGGTTAGTGCCAGTTTTCAGGCCCTCAGACAGGAGACTGACCTGGACTATCTGGACTAATGCCAATGCGAGGAAGTTGGCTATAGGTGAGAGGGTGCAGGGAGTCATCGGCTGGCAGCTGAGGGGTCCTGGCAAAATTTGGGCGCAGAGATATGCTCCCAGGCGTGGGGCGAGGTATGGTGACCCCAGCCCGCTTGCTGACCACTTCAACGATGCCCGGTGGGAAGTATCCCACCCGGTCAGTGCCCAGTTGGCTCTCATGTATGTGTCCCTTCCATCGTCCATCAGGGTGTTGCTCAAGAACCTGCAGACATGCATGGAGAACCGGTTCAACAGAGCTTGGGGGCCTACAGCAGATCTCCCTGTTGAGATAGCCCCCTGTTCCTACATCTCTGATGTCCTAATAATCTTTCTGGCCCTGCCCTTCCCCTTAAAGAATCATAAAACCCCATCCATGCAATAGACCATGGCAGTCTCGTTCAACCACCCTGTCAGTGCCGGGACTCTTTTACTATCCCTCCCTCACCGTAATGATGTCTCCAGCCCGGATATTGAGGGCAGTAGGATCATGGAGGTTCCAGAAATCCTTGAGAGCCCGGACTTTCAGGATCCCTGACGCTTCTGAGAGAGAGAAGAAAGCAGAGATGATGTGAAAATTTCTGGGGATCATCTCCCACTTACCCCCTCTTTCCCTCCCCACTCTGTTATGCTGGTTGCAATCTTCCCTCCCAAGCTCCAAACCAAAGTCAAAGGTGAAATTCTCTGTGGGAATCTCTGCTTCCATCAGCTCGGCCCTAATTTTGCTGCCTTCATTATCTCTGCTTGTGCTCTGGGCTCTCCTTGGGCACCTGTCTCCCCATCACGTGAATCCTACTTACCCCGCAGTAACTGCTTGATTTCCCGGCTGGCCTGGGAGGTAGTGAACTGGTTCACGATGTCCAGGGCTGTCTGGTTATATGTATTCCTGATGTTCACATCCACACCACCCTGTGATGACCACTGAGTATCAGTCCCCTTTAAGATCACAATTCTCCCCTCAACTCCAACATCCGCTGGTATGGGTCCCATGGAAACATCCCCAAGAGTCACCCCGTTAGGTTACATTCGGCCTAAAGTTGGAAGGGACCAATTCCATCTCAAAGATGAGTTGCCCTGTATCATAGAGGGAAGTAACACACGGCAACTACATAGTCCACTATGATGATCAGTTCTGATGGATGCGGCTCTCTTCCACAACAGGACGATTCAGTGCCAACTGTTCAGAGATGAAGAGAGCTGTCTGCACCCAGAGAGAGGCCCGTGGGCGCTAAGGGTGGACCACCACATGGCACTTTCACTCTTTGTGTTGTTGTTTGCTGGCATTTTGGAAGGAAGCCCCTGGGATGGGTTTTGGAGCCTGAGTTCACTGCCCCTGCTGCCCACTGTGCCAGGAGGCTGCCTCCTAGTCCTTGGGACACAGGAGTTGCCCAACGCTCACTCTGAATGAGGGAATGCCCCTGCCCGCCCGTGGCCCCGAGGCGCTCTCCTGGCACTACCTCCAGCAGCAACCGCACCACCTCCGTCTTCCCGTAGAGTGCTGCCTCGTGCAGGGCAGTGCCCGTCTTCGTCTGGCGGTTGATCTCGATCCCGGCTCTCAGTAGCTGCCTGAAGAAGGGGAAAGGAAGGATCATGGAGGAAGAAGGGAGGGGGGCGTCTGTTCTAGGGGCTGCCGGCAGGAGGCCCCCAAACAAGAGTTACCTGATAACTTCCTTGTGCCCGTTCTTGGCAGCCAGGTGCAGTGGCGTGGTGTAGTTGGGGTCACTTGGGTCTTTGGCCTCCCCTTCCAGCAGAGCCACGCACAGGTGGCTATTTAGGAGGAGCTGGGTTACCTGTGGGCACCATGTCTATGTCAGGAGCCTTTCGGTCCCAGAAATGCCCCCCCCCCCCCGAGATTGCTCAAGCTCCGCCCTCCCACACCCCAGCATGACATGAGTGGGGAAGCCTTCTCCGGGCCTCAGGGGCAGGTACGGGCCACCTGGGATACGCGAGGCTCACCTTCAGGCGCCCAAACTCACAGGCCAGGTCCAGCGGGGTCTTCTTAGCCTTATTGACCAGGCAGGGGTTAGACTGATGCTGCAGAAGCATTTCTGACTGAGGAGGGGACACAGAGTGAGTAACTCGCCCAGCCTGCTCTCCCGTTACATTGGGGAGTAACCCCGCGGGACGGCATCCACTTCTGAGAAGTGCCGCCCAGAGGCCTCACTCACCACTTCGTAATGCCCGTACTGGGCGGCCAGATGCAGGGGGATCTGCCCATCCAGGGAGGCGGCGTTGACGGCGGCAGCGGCTCTCAGCAGCAGGCGCACGGGCTCCAGCCGGCCCTGCCACGCTGCATAGTGCAAGGGGCGCATGCCTGCAAGGAGAGGGGCAGAGGGGCTGGTTTCTCGGCAGGCAGGGGCAGGGGCGGTGGAGGTGCGCACTGAAACTATCTGGGTTCAGAGACAAGATGCGCAGACTGAAGCGCCTGACCCGGGACCGAAATGGGGAGGGCGAAGGGCAAAACAGGGTTTCTCAGCTTAGCGACATGAAGTTGGGTCGGTTTTCAATCCTATGATAACTGCCTTTTAGTAGACCTGGTTTCCTTTGTAATCCTGTGTATTTTATTTTAGGAATTTAAAATCATTTAAGAAGGAGCAAAATAAGTTTCACCAGAATGTCAAAAAGGGATCCATGACACAAGACAGGTAAAAACTCTGGGGCTATAGTGACCCTAACAGAGCTCATTTACGGTGGTATGGGTTGCGAAGCGCTTTATCTAAAAGCACCCTCACAGCCACATTTCTGTAACTGTCCTCCCTTTGCAGACTGAGGAAAGCTGAGGTGGGATTTGGAGCCAGGTCCTCTGGCCTCCAAGCCCAGGGCTCTTTCCACCACAACTGCCCGGCTGGGGCAGAGGGTCCACGGGAAGTTCCAAGCTCTCACCATTGCTGTCTTTGATGTCCACTGTGGCTTGTGCTTCTAGCAGTAATGCCATCAGTTCTAGGCTGCCCCCCAAGGCTGCATGGTGCAGAGCTGAGAACCTGAGGGACGGAGCACAAGGAGGGGGTCACAATTTAGCACAAGCCCCACCATTCTAGCTCTCTCCCAGCCCATCCCCTGGGCCCCAGAGCCACCCAGGGAACAGGGTGGCAGGAGAGGGCTGGGCTATCTCTGCCCCATGTTCTCCGCCTCCCCTCACTCCCACCGTGGGAGCGCAGTGAGAGGCTGGCTGAATGAAAGGGCTCAGTGTCTGGGCTGAGAGGCCTGTTTGTCTGGCCATCTCCCTCCCCCCTACTCAGTGGGCCCAGAGGAGGGGGCCGTGGGAGCGGGAGCCTGAGGATTTCTACCCTCGAGGGGAGAAAAGGGGGCCCAGCAGGAATCTGACCTGAAGGAATACCCTCTTAGAAAATGAAAAGCTCCTCCCCCTGACCACCCAGCCACATGCCTGCAAGCTCTGTGGCTCTCTGTGACCCCATCCCACCCATTCAGAGCCCCTTCTCCGCACCTCAGGTCCCAGAAATCCAAGCAATGACACCCCAAGTAGACAGCCCCTCGGGGCCTCCTAATTCCTACCACCTCAGTTTCCCAACTGTGGGAAAATAGCGGTGCTCACTCACCCATCTGTATCCTGGTAGTTTACGTTGAGCTTCTTAGTGGAGCCGAGGAGCTCTGAGGGAAGGGGGCAAAACAAGGTCAGGGCCAGAGCCCCTCGAGAGCTCACCCCACGCTCTGCCCCCCCCGCACTGGCACACACACAACAGCCTGCCCTAATCCCCCCGAGCCTGGCACTGACCTCTCGGGGTGCAGGAAAGCACAAGTCCCATGACCCCAGGCCCACTCCCCACTGCTGCTCTGCTCTTCAGAACCGACCAACTACCACAGCAGCCCAGGGCTGCCTCTTCCTACGTCCCCAGACTAGCTTCTGCTTACAGGGACAATGGAGTAGGGGGGGGTGTTTGGGGGGAGGTGGCGTTGCCAGCTCGCTGTGCCCTATGCTGGACAAGCCCATGGAGCACATGGTTGACATTCTTGCTGAAATAGGCAAAGGAGAGGGAGAGAAACCTTGGGGGGGGGGGGTGTCTAAGGCTTAGGAATGTAAGGGCAAATGCCATCCGTGCTTTGGGGGAACCATCTCTTTATTATAGGCCCCAGAAACAATCTTTTGCTAATCTCACGCCCACTATTCAATCTTGGGGACTCTCTTTGGCTGCTGAAATTATTGAGAAACTTCTCTCGTCGTCCCCCTTCCCCCTCTCCCAATGAGATTTTGCGGCTGGGCTAAAAATCCGATTCATGCAAATATTTTATCACTGAACTTGTAGGTGCAGGACACTGGGTTCCAACGTGGGGATACAAAGATAAAACACAACAAACGCCCTTCCTTCAAGTAGCTTACAATCTACTGCACCCCCCAATTCTCGGGGGAAACTTCTCGTCTCTGGAGATGAGAAGTGTAATTGTGCTGTCTGCGGTGACTAGACCTGGGAGGGAGAGAAGGGTTTGAAAAGGGGTTCTATGCAAGCCACCAAAGAAGGATCTGTCAGAGACGGGAGCACCTAGAAGGCCCTTTCTCCTGCTAGTTCCCATCTCTGCCAGGGAGGAAGCTTGGCCCACCCCAGGCCTAGGCAGGGAGCCAGGCTCACTGGTCTAGGCCTGCCCCTGGGTCCCAGCTGGGCCCCCTAAATGCCCCTGCAGCCTAGGCAGGACAGGATGTCATTCCACTAGTGATGAGCCAAGCCAACTGGGGAGTGGCAGGGGGGTATGTGAGGGGAGAGGTGGCGCGGCTCCTTCCCTGAGCTCCCTGTCTCCGGAGACGACTGCCCCAAAGGGGGCCACGTGCAGACACACACGGCAGAGTTTAAGGGCTGCTGACACGCTTGGTGGTCAGGGCGGGAAAAGCTACCCGAAGGGTCCTTCTTTTTCTGGAATTCCACAAGGCGCAGATAAGAGGATCTCCAGCTCGGCCCTGCTCTGGGCGAAACCCCAGTGATGGCCAAGCAGAGGGCTCAAAGGCCATAACTGCCCCGGGGCAGGAGACCTTCTCATCTCCTCCTGGATTCATAGGTGGTTCTGCCACAGAGAGGAGCCAAAGGCTGACCCTCTGGGGAGCGGCAGAAAACTGTCTTACGGCCAGGAACAGGAACAAGGGCCAGGTCACGCTGGATCGCTCCAGCCAGGACAGAACAATGGCCGGAAAGGTGGTAGGGGAGAGAATGTTACCCTGTGGGGGTGGAGTACCACAAGGAGAGTACCAGGGAGGGAGGGATGTTCCCCCGGGGAGCCCTGCCCAAATCCCTCTTCCCCTGAAGGGTCTCGGTACCCTTGGTGACACAGGGTGGGGAGTGGTAGGCTAGCCTGGGAAGACAGGATATGAGGTCAGTACCTCTTCCCCAAACCCCCTCCCGGCTCCAGGAACCAGGAAATGCTTTTCCCCTTCCTCTGATTAAAAAAGGAAAGAGTTCAGAAAAGGGATGGAGGTGGAGAGGAATAAAAGGACGGGCAGGGCAAGCCTAGGCAACCCCACCCCTTTCCTTCAGGCCACCTGCTCCATTCCCCCTTCTCAGTCAGGATGGAGGGGGCTCTTGTATTGTCAACCCCAGGGAAGACAGGCAGTGACTCCATCTGGGCCCAAGGGGACTAGAACAGCTGTGGAGGAGGGGTGAGGTTATGAGAACAGGGCCAATATGGACCGAATCCCCAGCAGGGGACATTGCAGAGGCCCCACTGACCCTGCTCCAAGACCTCACTCAGCATCCTGGCCTCGAGCACAGGAAGGGCCTGCCTCTCTGCCCCCGCAGGTAGCTGGGAAATTCTGGTCCCAGGAGGAAGAACCCGGGTCCTCTTGCCTCCCCTTCTGATTTCAGGATGGGCAGGAGTGACAGAAAAATAAAGAATGCCCTACTCCCCTCACTTGTACTCAGTTCAGCCCTGCCTCGCTACTGATGCCTTTCCTCTGAGATTACTTTCTACCTAATTTGTATATCTAGAACTTGTGGGCACCTAGTTGTTTTACACGTATAAGCTCCTTTTCTTTGTATGATGAATTCTTAACACAGTGCCTAGAACATGGCAAGTTGTTAATAAATGCTTGCTGACTGAATGACTAACTGACCTCCAATTTACACACACAGAGACGTATTTCATTCAAGGACACAAGTGTTTGCACCTTGCCTCCCGTGTTAGAATGCAATCTCCACGAGGGTAGGGACTGTTTTTGCCTTTCTATGCAGCCCTAGTTTTTAGCACAGGATCTGACACAGTCCCGGAGGAGGCTGGAAAGTACCCATTCCAAGCCCGAGATAATCTCTCTCACTCAGGGCCATGTGAAGCCCAGAGCAGCAGTGGGAAAAGGGAGAGGGTAGCAGGGCCAGTTTGTGCCCTCCCTTCCCCTACCCACCACCATGCCCAGTTAGTGCCGAGTCACAAGCAACTCTGCCTGGCCTTGGCATGGTCACATCAACACCGCCCCTGGTGCCAGCCTGATGCAGCACTCAGCATAGGGCCCGGCACATAGTAGGCACTTAAGACCTAGTCACCATCTTCCCCGTCCCAGGGGGAGCAGCTCTAACTTGTATTCTTATAAACCACGAGGACAGAGGCAGCTCAATCAAGGCCATGCTGGGCAGGAGGCCAAAAACAACACAGAGAAGGAGGGAAAAGGGAGGGAAACAGTGTCAGGGTGTGGGGAGAGCAGCACCCTCTCACCAAGTCTGCAGACCCTCAAAGCACAGCAAGACCCAAGCCTACTCTTAAGTGTTCAAAAGTAGGTGGTTCTCTTTGCCTTCCTCTGGCTCATACAACAATCCTAGGCTTCAAGCACCTACCCCTCCCCTTAAGCTTTTCACTCTAGCCCAAGTCAATATACCATTGTAATTGGGAAGGGCATGACAACCTTCAGCTCTAGACCAACACTCCTTTCACGGGTCCCTGTGTTGTAAACGTCCCCTCCCTCCCCCCCAAGTAGGATGTAGGCTACTCGAGAGCAGGGTCATTTTTATATTTAATAAAAACAATAAACAATACTTATATACCCCTTACTGCATTACCACGTATGGTATTGAGCACTCTATAATATTACCTTTTTTAACCTCACAACAATCCTATTTTGCAGTTGGGGAAACTGAGGCAAAGGTTAAGAGATTTGCCATTGGTCACACAGCTAAGCTAGTGAGTATCTGAGGCAGGATGGAACTCAATTGTTCTTAACTCCAGGTCCAGCACCTGCACCTAACACTACGTTTGTCATATAGTACAGACTCAATAAATTCTTGCTGAATGATTTCAGAGACCCATTAGTCAAAGACAAAATATGTGGCCAATACTCAAAAGTCAGGGATAGATGCTGCTCCTTGGGGGCTGGAATCTGGGGTTAGCCCAATTCAGTCTCTGCGGGAGAGGAAGGCTCAAACCTGTTTCTGTAAGATCCCCAAACCCCTGGCCTCCCAAAAATCTTCTTTATGACCTCTCTGGAAGCTCACATCCCATGAAAGGAAATATATATGTTGATGCCAACAGTAACCTCATTGCTCTAAGTTCAGAACTGAACAAGGTGGGGACAACTAGAAGGGTAAAAAGTACTCAGACCTGGAGTCAGGAAGTCTCATCTTCCTAAGTTCAAACATGGCACCTGACACTTACTAGCTGGGCAAGTCACTTAGCCCTGTTTGCCTCAGTTTCTTCATGTGTAAAATTATCTAGAGAAGGAAATGTCAAACCCCTCTAGTATCCTTACCAAGAAAATTCCAAATAGGGTCATGAGGCATCGGACACAAATGAACGATGATTAGACAGCAACAACAGCCATAACTAAGGGGTTTTCCCTATTAGCTCTCGACACTAGGTGTTCTGGAGCTTCTATACAACCGGGAGATGCGGCCCTTGAGGGCTAAAGCTCCCAAAGCCATGAATCTTCTTGGGCCTTTTCCCAACTCATCCCACTCACAAGACTGTAAGGATAACATTACTAATGGAATGATTTCTTTCAGAGCGGTCTTGGCCACATAACAAAAAAGCTTAGTGTCTACAAGGACTGTGGGATTCTCTCTTACCCCCCCACCCCCAATTTGAGTTCCTCCTCCCTCTCAGTCACTATTTAGAACAAGACATGGCCCCCAACCACTGATGTACCTTAACCAACCTTCCCTGCTGCCAAATACAAGGCTTTACACCCAAAGTTGCCCCCCCAAACCCTGTGGCAACCTTCCAGTCACACCAGGGGCACTCACTGCTCTTAGCTGCTTTGAATTTGGCCACCAGCTTCTGCACCCCAGCAACATCCCCATTCTTCACAGCAAGAATCAGGTCCTGCTCCCGCCCCATCCTGAACTGGAAGTTTGGGGCTCTGACGGGCAGGGCTTGAAGAATGGGAGATGGCCCTGGATATCCTGGATTTCAAGATGCCATGACCCAGCTCCTCAGAATGCCTGGCAAAAGATCCGGCTAAAAGTCCTGGGGATGGAAGTCCGGAGCTGAGGAGGAGTGGTGCCTTTGGGCCACTGGCTGGCTGGTGTCAGCAGCTGACTGGTCCTGGTTCCAGGTGCTCAGAGTGTTGCTACCACAAGCAGGAAAACCAATCTTGAGGGCGCGTGGGATGTATGAAGATCTGGACTGAGACCAGCTTACGGCTTCTGACAACTCCGGGATGGGCCAGAACTGGCCACAACACTCTTCCCTGCTTGGTACGGGAATTCCAGTGCCTATCCTGAAAAGTGCCAGCATACCCTCTGGCAGATCATGGTGTCTGTCTCTGTCCTGGAAAGATAAGGCATTCCCCACACAACAGAGGTCTCTTTGCAGGAGAGGGAGGCTCAAATCTTCAGCTATGACCTAAAGAAATTAGAGAGAGAGAAGGTATCAGACATAAGGAGGGCCAAGAGCCAGACACTGCCACCCCAGGACAACTCCAAGGAAATCTCAGATGAATATTGCTTTATGATGAAGAAGGGGACTGAGACGGTTAAGAGGTTAACTATGATGTAAAAAAAGTGGGAAGGGGTGGGGGTGCTGGGTTAATGGGAGGAAGCACTGAGTTCTGGGAAGGGGAGGCTGAGTCACGTATCCATGGGGCATCTGGCAATACCTCAGATGTGGGGCAGGACATGAGGACTGGGGTAAAGCAATCCCCTTCCCCGTAACCCCAGTTTCCTTACACCCACAGACTTGGTGTGGAAAGCAGGGGGCCTAGGGCACTGGGCATGAATCCCAAGGGTTAGGAGGTAGATTCTGTCTGAAATTAAGGACTCCCCATCTTCCATACACATCCTGAGCTGCTCTCTAAAGATCCGATTGCCGTTCCCTTGCTGACCTCACGAGGTATTCCAGGGCTCTTTATGGAAGGCTGGGATGGGCGGAGGAGAACATAGAACAGGACTGTGACCCCCCAAAAGAATCTGTGAGTGGAAGGAGGCAGCGCTGAATGATTGGATAGAGATGCCGGACACCTGTTGCTCACCCATCCCCGATTTGTGTGTTTGTTGGAGGGGCGAGGAAGGGAAGGTGCTCGGAGAATAAAGCAGTCTCCTTTCGGGGACAGAAAAGGGTTAAGATGTCGCTTCCAATGGCTGCCCACCCCTTACCTTTCAACCACGGATCCAAGCGCTAACTTCTCAAACTGGTAACGAGTCAACATCGGTTTTCTCAATTAATCCCAAGCTTTCACCCACCCCGAAGCTGGGGGTGGAGACCCAGAACCTAGGTTACAGGGGGTTCCCTCCTCCAAAACAAACAGCCCTCGGGCTCTCCCTACACCGCTCTGGCAGGTTGGATACCCCCACCCCCATCCCGCTTCCAGGACCCAAATCTCAGCTATCTAGCAAGAGGGCGCCCGCGACTGGGGACGCGGCTCATTATCCTCCTTTCCCTCCACCCCTTCAGAGCCCCCGACCCCGGGAGGAAAACAATGTAATAGCCCTGGAAAGGGGGAACAGCGGGCACTCGCATCAGACTGGGGATTGGGAGGGGTGGGAGTCTGGATAGGAGAAAAGGAAGGGAAGCACAGACTGGAGGTGGGGACAAGAGCCTATCCCGCAGGGAAAGTTACTTTGTATCCTGCTCCAGTCTCGCTTCTCCTCCCTCCTCAGTCCCGGGCCGCCGGTCTCACCGTTCCCAGGTCCAGCCGCCTCGCCTAGGTTCTCAGAGCCCCCCACAACCTCCGGCTACTCCAAGCCCAGCTCCCGCCGGCCCCTCTCCTTTCTCCTCCTTCTTCTCCTCTTCCTCCGCGGCCGGCTAGGCGCCTCCAGCAGGAAATCCCGCCCATCCCCCTCCCCACACCCTCCTCTCCCTCCAGCCGGATTTGGAGCTCCGGAGCTCTGGGGCCCTCCCGGTCGAGCCGTCCGACTGTCACTCAGCCCGCTCCGCTCCGCCTACTAGCTCCTGTCCCTGCCCGACCCGGGGAATCCAAAACTGATGACGCATGCGCCCAGGTGAGACGCGGCTCTCACCCGCCACTCCTCCTCCTCCCTGGACACCCTTTCCCTATCTCGTCCCGGTACCTTTACCCCTCCGCAGAGAATCTTTAGGAGCGGAGAAGGTGGCTAGTGTCAGTATCTTTAAGAAGGCACCAAAGGAATTAGAAGAAAAGAAAAGTGACTCGGGAAGCCTCCTTTCCCCTCTTTCCTTTCACTCCCGAGTTCCAAAAGCACCCCAAGAAAGCTGTGACTCCCCAATTATTCTTGCCCCATGTGTCTAGTCGGAGCAATGGCTCCATCTCGCGGAAGATCCTGAGACGGTCGGAACTCAAGCACTCGGGAGCCCCAGGGGCCGCCCCCAAATCCCTGAGCTATCTGAGGGATTTTCAAGAACATCTCTGGAGAGGCGTAGGGATTCTACCGTTAGGCATCCTGGGTTCTTTTAGATTTTACCGGGGGCTGGTGGAAGGAGGGGCCTAGGAAAAACTGAATTTAGAAGCAGCAACCTCTGCATACGAATCCCAGTTGTTCTCGATCTTAGACCAAATGCTTCTCCTTTCTGGGCCTCTGGTTGAATTAAATGACTTTTAGGTTCCTTCCAACTCCAAATTTATGATCTTGTGAGTTAGGTTGGCTTGTGCAAGACTAGTTCTAGCCCGAAGGCACTCTATTAATTATTCCAGTTCCCGCCCCGAGACAAAAAATCTTTGGGAAAGACAATTTTGCCCCTGGGAAACCCATAATTTGGGGGTTGGGAGTTGAGGATTTTGGCAGTGTGAGGACACTTTCCTGGACCTTGGTAAGGAGGGGACGGGTTAAAGCTTCCTTTTCAGCACTATCTAGAGTCGGACAGCTCTCTGCCCCCCACAACACCCCCAAACCCCTATATCCCCTTATTCCTAAAATTAGGGTAAAGGAAGACATAGGCAAGTCCCTTCATGATAGTTCTAGAATTCCCCGCGTCCATCTTAGAAAATATTCAAATATTTTTCAAATTCAAACCTAGGAACTCACCTCTCTTACCTCGAATCAAGTTTTCTTGGCCCAGCGTCCTGTTCTGGAGTAGTTTTAGCTCCTAAAAAGTGCCAAGATAAGCATACGGTGCCCCAGAATCGTGCATTTCTTTATCCACCTTATTCACTCCCTCCATCCCTCCCCTCCCCGACTCACGGCTCTTCAGTTCTACTTGAGAAATCGTCCTAGAGAGAGTGCTGGGAGGCAGACAAGTGTGCGTATATAGTGGAGCTTAGGTGGGCGGAGATCGGGCTCTTCCGAAAGTCAGACTGTTTACTGTTAACCCTGAGTCTTCAAATTTCTTGCACCCAACCGGACAGACGGTAGTGGCGGCGTAAGGAAGAGCCCGGGAACTCTCCGACCCGGCGGGAAGAGAGATCTAGTCGGCTCTAGGACCAGGGCAGGAGGAAGGATGGATGCAAGACCCTGGAATCTGACGGGCGCTTGGGCCGCGCGGAGTCCGGAGGGTGGAGCTAGAACGGGCCTGCCTGGCTCCGAGTAGTCTGGGTCCGCCTGATGGAGCCTGCGCTGGAGCAGCCGCAGCAGCCCGAGCCCCAGGCTGTGCTGGTGCCCGCTGGCCGCGTGCTTAGGTGGACTTCGGGGAAAAGGGGGGACAGGGGACGGGGCTGACTTTGGGGGGGCTGGAGCCCCGGGAAAGCCTCGTGAGGCAGCTGGCAGGCCACGTGAGGGGGGCGATTTGGGGCAGGAGGGAGGGAGAAAAAGGGATGAGTTCGGGGAAAGTGGGGGCAGTTAGGAGGGAGGATCGGGGGGCTTCCGAGAAGGGGGGCTGGTACCGGCGCGGAGGGTGAGCAGCCAGGGCCGAATAGAGGCAAAGGCTAGGGCAGGGGTTCTCAGGCCCCTCTCCCCGCCTTCCCGTGGCTCTAAGCCTCCCTTCTCTTGCAGCTCCGAGGAGCTATTCGCCGCCCGATCCCGGGACCAGAAGCTGCCCCTGCGCTCCCATGGCCAGAAGGTCTTCCTCCCCGACGGCTCGGAGGCCCAGGAGGAGCAGCTGCAGTTGTGCAGGCAGGAGCTTTGGACCCTTCTTGCCGAAGAGCGAGTGGAGCGGCGGTGGGTGCATAGGTTCTGGGGTGGGCTGGGTAGGAGAGAGACAGGAGGGAGACACGGGCAGACTCCCAGGTAGAGAAGAGACAGAGCCCAGAGACCCAGACCCAGACAGAGCGGCTCCTCTCTGGCCCTGTGTACGCGGTTTTGGGGGGGCGAGTCGCCCCTAACTAGCTCTTCACAAAGCTTTTCCATTCCCTACTAGGGGCAGCTTGGTGACTGCCGAGTGGAGTCCTCAGCATGGGGTGGTCACTTTGAAGACCTTTGCGGTGAGTGTTCATACCCCCTGCTAAAAGCAGGTGGAGGGCAGACCCCTGGTGACCACTAGGTGCCCCCTTTATAATTTCCACTCTCTTTCATATAGGGTAAATTCTGGCAAACCATGGGCTTCTCAGAAGGGGGTCAGCAGCGATTATACCCAGAAGAGGCTGTGTACTTGCTGGAATGTGTAAGTTGCCATAGCTTTTGATGGGTTGCCTTAATGCTTCTGAACACTTTTCCTGACCATGAGTCTCAGTTGCTTTATCTGTAAAATGGGAACAAAAATTTGTGTGGTGAGTGCTTTGCAAACTATAAGTGTCTTCTGTTGGGTCTGTGGAAATTTAAGTTGTTGGAGCAAGCGATTCTATAATGGAGGTCTAAGCAAAAAAAATTTGCAGACTAGTTAGGATTAGAAAGTAAGACACATACTTCAATTATATTTATATATACTATGTGCCTGGCACATTGTTGTTTTTCAATCATGTCCAATTCTTTGTGACCCCATTTGGGATTTTCTTGACAAAGACACTGGAGTGAGTGGTTTGGCACCTCCTTTTCTAGTTCATTTTATAGATGAGGAAACTGAGGCAAATAGAGTTAAGTGACTACCCAAAGGTTACATAGCTAGAAATTTGTGAGGCTGGATTTGAATTCAGGTCTTCCTGACTTTAGAACTCCCACTCTATGCACTTTGACACCTAGATGCTTAACACATAATTGGTGCTTAATAAATGTTTATTGAATGTAGGGATCAGTTGAATGAACAATATACAGGATGCCGGAAGAGTTTTAGTACATAAGCCTTCAAAATATAAAAGCTACAAGCTTACAAAAAATTATCATTTGAAAATTTATTTAAATTTCATTTTCATAAATGGACAAATTTTTAATAATACATTTAAAATTTTTAATTTTAATGAGACAAGGCACTTGGTGTCATTATGCATTGCATATATGCATAATGGGCCCCTCCCTTTGCCATATCAGTCACCTGACCTATCATATTCATTAAAATTTTCTAATTTTATGGTCACATCAAAATTGTCATGTATATATAAAAATCTTGTTCTTTGAATGATCCTAAGTCAAGAGTTACAAATGAAATGACACTGAGCAACATCTAATGAAAGTTTTTACAAATCTCAAAAATCAACTTGTATAGTATAAGATGGTGATTATGTTTACTTTTAATAAGAAACACCTATATTTTAAATTTTTAAACAACTTTTCAAATGTTGTTTTTTGTAAGTTTGGGAGCATTTATACTTCTGAAGTTATTAAAGTTTTCAACTGTACTGAAACTTTAGGGATCCCCTGTTTACTCTTCACAGAAATAGAGATGGTAATGTTTTTATGCCTTCATATCCTGTGTTATTCTCATTTATGTCTTTACCATCAGGACTCTACCCAAAGGTCTTCTGGAGGGATTAATGACCAGCCCATTTTGTGTTTTAATTTTGCATTTCTTGAATATTTTCTTGAATGGATTGTATTGTTGGCAGTACTTAGGCCCAATGTATATATATCTCTGTGGTCCTTTTGGGTCATTTATAACTTTGAGTTTTTGCAAATTATATTTTGCTGTGATTTGTAGCCATTTAGCATCATTTAGAGCATTATGCCATTTCCCAAATATAATCTGGCCTTGCTGTCTTTGTCTCTTTCAATTCTGGGCCTCCAATTCATTGTCCATTTATGGTCACTCTCCAAGATACTTGTACTGGCAGACTAATTCAATGAACCACTCAAATAACTTGGATTCTATGGTTTGGACAAAAAGCATTCTCTACTCATTGGCTTGTTCCTGGGTGGACAGTTTTGGATTTCTTTTGAATAATGGTGGATTTCATTGAAGAAACCCTATTATTCTGGGTCTTATTGAAATCTGTATTTTATCATATGTAGTATTTCACCATCTATAAGAATCTCTTTACTATTTGGAGTTTAGCCTTTTTTTTTTAACCCCTCATTTGATATTATTATTTGGAGGATCATGCATAAAGTTAACTCTTGTGTTTGCCTCTGTTAAGGAACCTTTCAGAATTTTAACATATGGATGAGAGATATCTTGTTGAGAGATAGCTTTCAAGATTCTGTTTTGTTCTACCAAATCAAATATATTTTTAATAGATAACATTTCTCTGATTTTATTGTGTTTTAAAGAACTTTAAATAATGAAGCTTCCTTCCTTCATCTGGGCTAGGTTTGACATGTCTGAACTATAACACTGAGTGGTTGTGATTTGTCCAGGGTCACACAGCCAGTGTATGTTGAAGGTGGAATTTAAATCTAAGTTTTCCATACCTAAGGTTATTTTCTTTTCACTGTGCCACATTACCTCTCCTTTTTTAAAAAGTAATTATACAAACGTAGTTATACAAAAAGCACAGCAAGATCTTATATTCAATATGACTTTCTGTCAGTTGTTTGTATAAATATGTGGTTTGATAGACCACATCCTGTTTCTTTGCATCTACTTTTCATCAAGAATAACTTTCCATGTAGGTTTTATGGAGATAAGGAATTAGCCATGTGGGTGTATGGTGTTTGTTTTTTTTTAAGTAATATATTTTTAAAAATTTAGTTTATTTTTAATTTATGGAGTAAAGCATTTCCATAACATAGTATAATAAAAAAGATGATTGCACATTAAACTGCACGTCTGTTATGTACAACTTAACATCCTTTTAAAATATATAATAAACTTACCATGTACATGTTTCTCCCCATCTTTTCCTGCCTTAGAGATGGCCACATATTTCTATTTATCAGTTCTTTCTCTGGATGCAGATAGTATCTTTCTTCCTATGTCCTTTATTTTTAATTTGTGAATTTATAATGGTCAAAATGACTTAGTCACTCAAAATTGTTCTTAAAACAGTATTGCTATAAGTGTATAACAATGTTTTCTTGGTTCTGCTCACTTCACTCTTCACTATTTTGTGTAAATCGTTTCTAAGAGCATTGAGCTCATCATTTCTTATAGTACAATTGTATTCCATAACAACCATAAACTACAACTTGTTCAGCCATTCCCCAATTGATGGGCAACCCTGCAATTTCCACTTCTTTGCCACTATAGAGAAAGTTGCTATAAACATCCCATTCTCATTCAAAGTTATAATTACAACTTCTGAATTTCCCTCCATTTTATTTTGACTCATTCTTTTCTTTCTCAGCCTTTCTTTTTACCGTATTTTTGTTAACTTACCTTCTCTCACTCCCTATCCCATCTACCTCTCTAAGAGTCCCTTCTTTTCCCCGCTCTCCCAATCCCCATCTATACAGTCCTCTAAAGTCCTTCTCTTACCCTGTCCCCCAGATTTCTCCCCTCTCCACAAGTTCAGAAGGCTTTTAATCTGCATCTTATTATTAGTATTTTTTAATCTATTGTTTAATATTATTCTTGTTATTGTATATTTCTCTACGCATTCTTATCCATTTCTTTTATTGATGCAAAGTTGAACCATCCCATAACTTAGATGTTTTTCAAGAGCTGCTATAGCTGAAAAATGTATCACTGTGAAGCTAATTCAGTAATGAGCCATGATGAGCTTAGCTATGCTAGTCTTTGACCCAGGTAAACTATAGTCCATCATTTGACCCATGCTCAAAGGTTTTTCCAGCTTGGTATAGAACCTACCCTGCTCCATTTCTTGAATTGCATCGGCATGGCTGATAAATTTCCTCCCATTTACATACACAGACACACACACACACACACACACACACACACAAAGTTTTTTCCATTTTGTCTCCCTCATTAGAATGAGAGCAGGGACTGTTTTTGCTTTTCTTTTTATCCCTAACCTTTAGCTCACAGCCTGGGGAAATACAAGTGTATATTGAGAATAGAAGAGGGAGTGCTTATAATCAGAGCTTTTGTTTTCTCTTGTTCAGGGATCCATCCAGCTTTTCTACCAAGACCTGCCCCTGTCCATCCAGGAGGCCTATGAGATGCTATTAGCCCAGGGTACCAGAAGCTTTTTGCAGTACCAGGTATTCCCTCACTGCCCCTTAGGTAAGGGAAAGGGATGTCACTGGGTGAACTTCACATACACAAGTGAGGAACAGCATATACCTGTTTAGCAAAGAGCCCAGGTGGCATCCAAATCTGTGAACTCGGGTTAGAATTCTAGAGCCAACATTTATTATCTCAGTTAAAACATAAGTCCCTTAAGGGCTGAGACTTGTCATTCCTGTATTGTATGCACAGTGCCTGGTGCATAGTAGGCACTTTATAAGTGCTTGTATTAAATTAGCTAAGTGACCATGGGCAAGTCTTCTAACTGTTGAGTTTCATCTCCTTATCTGTAAAATGGAAATAATAGGTCTTTAGAGGACCTGTGTCACTGGGATGTTTTCAGGATGTCCTAAAGAGTGTTTTATTTATAAAACACTATATATATGTGTGTGGACAGTTAGATGGTATAGTATATAGAGCACTGGGTCTGGAGTCAGAAAGACTCTTCTTCATAAGTTCAAATCTGATATTAGACACTTAGTTGCTGTGTGATCTTGTGCAACTCAGCCCCATTTGCCTTAGTCTCTTCCTCTGTAAAATGAACTGGAGAAGGAAATGGCAAACCACTCCAGTATCTCTGCTAGCAAAAACCCCCAAAGGGAGGCCACAAAAAGTCAGATAAAACTGAAACGGCTAAATAACCATAAAACTATAAATGTGAAATGTTGTTTATGCTGTCCTAAATTTATATTCTGGAGAAATGGGAGGAGATATCCTGTCTAGACTCACTGAGAATTTTACTTAGTAAGCTAATGCTAATATTGAGATACTCCAAGAATGTTCTTCCTTCATCAGCTCCTTGAACTTCCTTCTTTCCTTCCTTCCTTCCTTTCTTTCTGTCTTCATTCATTCATTCGTTTGTTTGTTTTGCTGAGGCAGTTGGGGTTAAGTGACTTGCCCAGGGTCACACAGCTAGGAAGTGTTAAGTGTCTGAGGTCAGATTTGAACTCAGGTCCTCCTGAGTTAGCTCCTTGAGTTTTAGAGGGAGGAGGATACCTCAGCATTTAAAACACAACAGAGCTTAAAACTAATGTCCTGATCTTTCTGGCTGTTGAAATGTGTGTGTAGAGTCCAGTAAGCATTTGGTAGAAGAAAGAAATAGGGAAGAAGGGAAGTATAAAGGTACAGGACAGGAGGGAGAAAATAGGAATCTAGCATTATGTTTTCTGTCCTTGGGGAGTTTATAAGACAGTGAATGTTGAGTAACCAATGATGGGAACTCTGCCAGGAAAGAGATTCCCCACTTACTCAGATTTGGGTGAATTTCTGACTTTTCCCTTTTCTTCTAGGTTTTCAGCCACCTGAAGAGACTAGGCTATGTGGTTCGGAGGTTCCAACCTGGGTAAGGCCTTTTGAATTCTTGTAGACCAGGGATCCTAGGCAATTTGGTTCTTGTCTGTCTATCCCAGGTCCTTTCAGCTGGGGCTCTCTGCCCTGTTATTAGAATAGATACATTGCCTAAATATTTTGTGGTCCAGCCCCATCTTGACCTTATTAAGTCAAGTAGGAGGTAGAAAAAAAGCTAGCAGACTGATGAGGATGGCTAAAGATCACAGTCTAAAGTCAATTCATGAAAAAAGAAGCAAAAAACTGGGGATGATGAGAATCTTATGCCACCTGCCAAAACCCAGAGAGGAAACTTGACAGCTGAGAATAGGATTGGAAAAAATGTTGTGACTTGCAACTCTACCTTTGGGGGTAGGATGAGGGTACGTGGGGTACCCTTCTCTGCCCCCTTGTATAAGGGAGCAGTTATATATGAATACATATGTGTGTGTTTACACACTTATACATACACATATATACTTGCACATATGTATATCAAGATCTAGGTATATGTGTACCTATATGCATATAAACGTGTGTATACACATCTACATGTATTTATACATATGGGTGTATGCATACATATGTGTGTGTATATACAGATATGTGTAGCACACTTTGCAAACTTTAAAGCATTATATAAATCTCATTTGTCATTATGAAGTATCCAGCTTAGAACTATTTTCAGATTAATTTGAGTATTCAATAAATGAGTATCATTTCCTTTAAGGAATTGGCAGTCTTGTTTCTTTTGATCTGTTATATTCTCAGGCTTAAAAGTCTTTCATTGGCTGTTCTCACTGTCAATAGGTTTTATTGATTATTTTATATATGACATAATAATAATTATTACATATATTATATATATGTATTAATATATTTAAGTGCACCAAATTCAGGGCCAGTTAGTTTAAGCCATATCCCAAATCCCAACTTGCCTTCTTATAGCTTTGTATCATTGAGTGTTATAAATAGGGCTAGGCAAGAATAAATGGAAGTTTCTCTTGTCATAGAAACCTCCCTCCCACCTCGCAATGTGTTCATCTAATGCACATAAAATTCCAGTTTTTTATCTTGTTCATTCTTCCTCTCTACCATCTCTTCTTTTTGTCCAAGCTGCCTTTGAGGGTTACAGCTGAGAGGATGCAGATAAGAACCTCTTTTATTTTTCCACAGCTTGGTCCAGTCTCCCTATGAGAGGCAGCTTAACTTGGAGAGCAGCAGCTCTGAAAAATGGCATGGCAAGAGGAAGAGGAGGAATTCTAGTCCTCGGTAATGGTTATAACAGCCTCATAACTATTTTGGGGGTAGGGAGTGCGGAGAGAGCGGTCTGTAGAAAGGTGTGGAGACTCCTGGGAAGAGGTGATAATGAGGTGTGTGACCCCACCAGCACTAAATTCCTGGATTCACCAATAACAAATATTCAATCGGGCTGGAAACTGGGCCACCAGAAATTCTTCTCTAGGGCCAGCTTTAATGGTGTGCCCCACTGGTGACACCTGTGGGATCAGATATGCTTCTTTCCCACATCCTTCAGGCCCGCTGATAAGAAACCCAAAGCGTTGGAGAATCCTCTGCCAGAGGCGGATGGTACCCATGAGGATCAGACAACTTCAGTCCAGTCTGCCCCCGACCAGAACAGCAGGTCCCTGGAAGAGAAGCCTCAGGAAGCCAGCCATAAGAACAATCCAGAGGGCTCCAACCAGCCTCCTGAGTCCCCCAGCCAGGTCCCTGGCCAGGCAGAGCATCCTGGGAGGACCCTGAAGGAGGGAGGAGGAAGCTGCAGTACAGCGATGGATGACAATGGGAACGATAGAGCTTGTAAGCCTCGATGGGACTTTGAGAAAATTGCATTCCCTAACATGGCCTGCGATCGCCCCCATACCCTGCTATTAACTCCAGCTCCGGAGTTACTCCCAGGGAACGTCACTGCGCGGGAGATCGATGCAGCCCCTTGGTGCCAGAAGCTCAATCAGAGGAAAGAGAAGCTTTCCCGGAGGGAGAAGGAGCAGCAGAGGGGGACTACTCCCTTCCGAAATGATGTGAATGCAGACCCCGAGGTTCGGCGCTGTACCAGCTGGCGGGCGTATAAGGAGCTGCTACAGCGGCGGTGGCAGCGGAAGACCTGGAATTGCCCCCCAAACTTGTGGGACCAGCCAGTCACTCCCCTCCTGAACCCTGGCCAGCCAGCCAGCCCAGGTATAATTGTAATATAATAGAAAGATCTGATTTTTTGGCCCTCATTCACAGCCAGGTCCCTCACTAAATTCTGAAGGAAAGTCAGCGTGAAATGCTGTGATATGGGATGAGCATAGTTCAAGAAAAAGGCCTTACTGGTTTGGAATGGGATGCGGGTTTGGCAGGGGCTATTGGAGAGTGTGGGGCAGCTTTGGACCTAAAATTCACAGAAGGCATTGCAGACTCAACAGGGGAATTATTACATGGAAGAAACTTTACAGGAGAAACTGGCCATTGGCCTGGGGACCCAGTAAGAGCCATTCAGGATCAAGAGAAAGTGCCATATAGAAAGGACCAGAGAGAGAGAATTCAAATAATTAAGGGAATTAATGGAAGGATGAGGAAAATAGGTCTTGTCCAAGTGTAAAGATAAAGGTTGAATAGGGAAACAAAGTCTACAAACACATGAACAGGGAAACAAAAATGGTGAAAATAGACTTGTCTTCTAGGACAGGTGATGGATATGCCTTAATGCCCTTACAAATATTTATGGTACTCATTATTTAAAAAAATAATACAGACTAGAAATATACAATTTTCTTGTTTTTTTTTGTTTGGTAGTATTCAGATTAATTCAGAGAGAACAGGTCCATACTAATTCTAATTTTTTCTCCTTCCCAATATAGCCACTGTTCTTCAACAGATCTCCTTACTGCAGACTACTCATCTCACTGAAGGAATTGATGGGTAAGTCTCTAGAGAAGTATTTCTACAGTTGTTGAAGAGTCTCAAAGTTCTTAGGGGCTTTTGGTCCTCAGTACCCTATATGTCCAGTTTTGACTTTATCCATAAAGGATAACATAGAAGGAGAAATCCCTCCTCGAGTTCTCCAGATCAGGGAAACTCAGCAATTGCTATCCTTTCTAAGAGCTAAATGGGGGTGGAGGTTCTGGAATAAATGAACATATGTGGGCTCTCTCAGCCTCAGGGATTGGAATGGAGGAAGTGCCTAGGAATATTAGTTCCTGTCCTAGCAAATGAGATAATACTTATAAAGCATAGTGCCTAGCACACAGTAGGCAGTTCCTAAATGCTTTGTTCCCTTCCCTCCCTTACTTCTTTTCTAATGTCATTTCAATCTCACCACCCCTTAATCTCCTTTCTATCTATCAGCAGGCTGTTGGAGAAGTCTGGGGACATGGAGATCAGTTTTGACATCTATCAGGCAGATAGTGTATCCAGTTTCCGGAAAAATGACCCAGGAAGGCCATATGCTCGGATGTGCATCAGTGGGTATGAATCAGAATAAGAGCCAGGTCCCTGGCCAGCTCTCTCTTTTCATTCTTACCATTCAGCCCCTTTTTTCTTGAGATCATGCCCTAGGGGACTGGCTAAATCAAGGAGGGATGGCTAACTTGGTGAACAGAAGACCTCTATGGGACCTGTAGCTGTGTTCAGATATTTTAAGGACCATCACATGGAAAAATGATTAAGCATGTTCAGCTTGACCCCAGAGGATCAAGCTAGGAACAATTAGAGAAATAGGGATGAGGAATTTGCAAAGGGGGCTTTAATCAAGAAAATTTCCCAACAGCATGAGCTGTCTAAAAGTGAATTAGGCTGCCTCCAGAGGTAGTGGGGTTTCCCCTCATTAGAGACTTTTCAAGTGAAGGTTATCTATAGAAATGCAGAAGGGATGCATATATGGGGATGGATCAGGGGGTTCTTAAGCTTGTTTGTGGCATCCCCTCTGGTGTAGCCGATTGAACCTTTTTCAGAATCAGTTTTTTAAATGCATAAAGTAAATGCATAGCACAGGAAATTTGTCATACCTAAAAATTTTGAATCCCTGGGAGGTGGTCTTTGAGATTCTTCCCAGTCCTTCAATTCTGTGATTCCGTTCCAGTCCTAGCCCTTAAATTAAGAGACCATTTTCTTCCATTATGTATCCTAAAGAAGACTTTGTATAGAGTGTGTCCTGTGTATTCTTCTGTTTATTTTGTTGTAATTTTGGAGTCAATTGGAGTTAAATGACTTGTCCAGGGTCACATACCTAGTAAATGTTTGAGATCGCATCTGAATTCCAGGGCTTCATTTCGCTACCTGTATATTCTGAGACCATTTGTGTGTTGGAGGGGTGGTTTTGCGGGTGTTTCTGCTACATTTTTTATCATGTCAAGTTGGCATGTCATGTTGGAAAGAGACTCAGAAAGTCACACTCCTGAGCTTTGTTTCACCTTAACCTGGCTTAGGGCACTGGGCTGAAGGGCCTTAGGGAACTTAGGAGAGTTGTCCATCATTGTGGTCTCATTCAGTGCCTCATTCAATTTCTCTACAGATTTGATGAACCTGTCCCAGACCTGCGCACCCTCAAGCGGCTGTCCTTCCAAAGCGGGGATGTTCCCTTGATCTTTGCCTTGGTGGATCATGGTGACATTGCTTTCTATAGCTTCAGGGATTTCACACTGCCTGTGGACCTGGCACATTGACCAACTGACCTCCACATCTTGCTGGGATAGCTTCTGCATTTGATCAGGGATAGCTACCCAGATGATATGATGGGGGAAAACATTGCTACACTTTTGGCCGGCTTTGCTCTCAGGAATGACTTCCTACTTAGATTTCCAATTCTCAGCTGCCTCTGTATTGGAACTTTTGCCCTTATGAGTGATATTTTCCTGTTGTCCATTCCAGTCTAAGCCACCTCCCACAGGAGAGCAGGCTTGAAAAATGCTGGGCAAGTTGTATTGCCTTAGTCAGGGATTCTTCCTCATGTTTGCTCTGATTTTTCAGTGGTGCCCTTAGGACCCAGTACCTTTCTTCTCATAGGCCGAATAAGGTGGAATCTTGGCCCTGTTTTAATGTAAGAAAGGTTGGAAAACCTGGATGAAGCTAAAACCATTAAATCCCTTTCTTTATGTCTGCTGTGATGGTGTATTTTTGGGTAGTTTGTCAAATCTCACTCAACCACCTCCAACCTGTTCCTATACCTGGAAGCTATGGTTGCATCTGTTCTCATTTTTACTTTGTGACCTTCCCTAGAGGACAAAGGTTTGTTGCCATCCACTTTTACTCTCTCCTATCTAAACTCATTTCTGGGGCAAGGGGGGACAATGACAAGAATTTATCTGCCTCATAACAGAGGAGTAGGCAGCACTGATTCTAAAACATTTTCCTCTACTTTTGGGTATCGAACAAGGAGAATAGGATGAAACCTAGCTTTCTCCCTCTATCCCTCTAGACCCCTTCTCTTTGGTCCTACCCCTTCCATGTCAGAGATGATGGACTGATTTTGTAGCAGGATGGTAGCAGCTTCTGCCAACTTTCAAGGTGCCAGGATAAAGAGGATGGGTATGTAGAGAACCATCCTCTGCCCTGCAACAAGGCTCTAAATTACTCCACTTGGGAACGGCTGTTCTGTGGGACACATCATGGAGTCCCCATGTGTCCCCTGCCTTCCGGGCTCCCACATTCACCAGCTCCATCACATTGGTTCTGCTGCTACCAGCAGCAGGTTCAGAGCAGAGCCCCGGAGGCTTTTTTGTGTCCCGAGGGACTGGAGGTGGGTTAGGGGTGGTGGGGACAAGCTGAGTGGGGAGGAATAGCTCTGGCTTCCCATCTCCAGATGCCAGATAATGCTTCACCTTCACTTCAAGTCTAGCTGTCCCTCGGGACCCCCATTGCACTTCCCCCAAACAAAACCCATCTTCATTGGTTACTTGGGATTTGAGCGCGCTGGCTATATTGGGATGTAAGCCCCCTGTGGGCTAAAACGGCCCCTTTAAAAACTTTTCCTGTCCCTAGCCTTTGAGGTATTGCCTGGCATCTAGCGAGCGCTTAACATTTTTTTCCATTCATTCTAGAAACAGGACATTCTGTCCACTAGCAATCCTTTCTCAGTGAGGTAATAGTGTTGACTGGAGCAGAAGGGAACTTGGTGAGTTTATAGGAAGGACAGCCCCTCCCCACCGAAGTCGTCCGGGGTAGTGGGGGATGGGTCTGGAGAACGAGAGTAACAGGAGAACTACTTCACGCTTCCCCGCGGGCGGTGGAACACAGGGCGGGGCGGGGACAGTGGTGCGGCTCCCAGGTGCTCCCAGGTAGGCCAGGAGGCGGGCCTGGAATCCCAGCTCATGAATATTCACGGCCAGCTTTTGGCCGGCCCGTGGCCTGCTCTGGGTTCAGGGGCTGGACGTTCCCACCCTTCCCTCGGCGGCTCCTTCGCCGGTCCCTCGGCGGTCCTTTCCCAGTCCCGCGAACTTTCGCCCGGGGCGTCTGGAGGGGCGCGTCGAGCGGGTCAGGGGGACACCCTCCTGGGCGCTTCTAGGGGGAGGGGGCGGGGCCCCGCGCTTCTTTCAGAGGACCGAGGCCCCTCCTTGTCTTTATGTAAATAGCTGGGCGTGCCCCACCTCCTCCCCGGCTCGGGGCGGTGGAGGTGACCAGGAAGGAGACGGCTCCTTAGCAGCCCGTGGGCCAGGAGAAGGGCAGCTTGCCGAGCCGGCTGCGGCTCCCGGAGACGCCGAGGCCTTGGGGCAGCGGCCGGTCCAGAGGTGCGGGTGAGAGAGGGCGCGGGGCTGCGTGCGCCACCTGGGGAAGCCGGGCGGGCTGAGGATGCGCGAGGAGCGAGGCCGGAGCCGAGACCTTGCGGGCTCCGCGGGCTTCCAGGCTGGGACGCTGGGCGGGAGCCGCGGCTGCCCCTCCCGGGAGAGCGCGGCACCTGTAGCGAGCGGCGCCCGCCCGGAACTTGCCTCCGCGTAATCCGCCCGTGATTGGCTGTGGAACTTGGGTTTCTAGTTTGCACGGTCCGTTTTGGGGTTTGGCTGCGGTGGAACAGGTGCCCGGCCCCGGGTGGGGGAGGGGGTGCCGCGCCCGGGGGCACGCCAGAAGGGGCTTGGTCCGAGTCCCCGGCGCCCTGCCGCGTCCGCACTCGGCGGCTGGCTCGGGGGCTTTTCCCTGCCTCCCGATCGGGGGAGTTAACTTTCTAGCTCTCCTTCCCAGAAGGGACCTGTGGCAGTCATTTAACCCCTGCGACCCACCTCCGGCTCTGCGCGCTGGGGCTCTGGAGCCTCTTAATCCCCAGCCGAGCAGACGCAGGAAGCCCCACGGACTCCCTCACTCTTCCTCGCCCTTCGCGGTTCCCACCTTCCCCTCATCCTTCCCCTGCCAGGCCGTTTTTGGACATTGATCGGGTAGAAAAGCTGGGACCTTAAGTCGGAGAATCGGGCACCTTTGCCCACCCCAAGTAGCGGGGAGCTGGTGGAAAGCGGAGATTTAAGGAAAAATGGAAAATCCCGTGATTTCCCGGGGCGGGGGGGGGGCGCGGAAGGAATCTTAAAGAGTCATTTTAAATTCTTGATGTGGTTGGAATGTTTGACCACTGTAGTAATGAACTGGGGATCTACAAAGGTTTCGTAGAGGGTTCTCCCAGCCGGCTTGCCTTCCCCTCCCACTCTTTCCCCTTCTGCTTCTGGAATGGTTCTGAAAGGCCCCTCAGTTGTGTGCCAAAGTAATCGCTGAACTGACCTCCGTCTTCTGAGGTTGGGTTGGATTTCCCAAAAATCTTAGTCTTTATTTGAGGCCTTAGCACATGTGCTTTTTGTGCGGTGGGTTGGAATGATATTGTGTGACTTTTATGGACCAAGTACTGCACGTGGTTGTTGGGGAATTGGAGTAAATGAAAATGCCTGTTGCTGAGGAAGGGATTCAGCTTGTCTGCAAAGTACGCAAAGTCTGACGAGGTTCTAGATCTGGATAGTGGGGCTAAGGGAGACAGGAGAAGCAGAAGAGAATAATTTGAGGCATAGAAGGAAAAATTAGAAGAGCAAGGGTGGAGAGTTCAGACAGTAAACCTTTATTTAACTGCCTTTTTATATTAAGAGGCATTCTGCAAATGCTGAGAATTCAAAGAAAGGTGTAAGAGGCAGATCCTGCTCTCAAGTAAAGGGAAGGGAATAGAAATAAGCTTGTGTATAGCATCTACTGTGAGCCGGCCACTATGCTAAGTGCTTTAAACATTACCTCATTAGGTCACAGGGTCAACACATAGTCCAGAATGAGATTTCAAGGAAAGGTTTGGGTAACGATAAGAGGTCATCTCATTGTAGGATCACTGGTTTGGAAGGAATCTAAGCAATAATTTAGCCCAAACCTTTCATTTTACAGATAAGGAGACTGTAAAAAGGAAAGGAATTTTTAACTATGATTTTATAGGTAGCAAATATGTGTCGAAATTTGAAGTCTGTCCTTTCCTTTCAAATCTCTTCTTTTTTCCATTTTACTACAGCCGATACTCTCCATTTACCGATAACTACACCAAGACCTGGCCTGAGAAATGAAATAATTTACCTAGGGTCCCAAAATCAGCAAGTGGGAGAGCCATGAATAGATCACAGGGCTCCGTCACCTCCCAGTCCCTTACTTGTTTCCTTTGTATCAGGTTAACACATCTGTAATAATAATAGTAATAATAGCTAGTATTTCCGTAATCTTTTAAGGTTTGAAAAGCCCTTTACATATCCCCATTTTGTAGATGTGGAAAGTGAAGCCAGATGAATTCCCCATAATTCTATAGCTATTTTAGGCAGATTTGAACTTCAGCATTCTGGACTCCAGAGTCCTGCACTCTCTCCATTGTATCACCTAACTGCTATTATCTATAATAGGGCTTCTTAGACTTTTTCCACTTGTGACCTTTTTTACCTGAGAAATTTTTACATGATATCAGGTATATAAAATATGTATACAAATCAAACATTTCCTGATCATAATTTGCTATCATTTGCAATAATTGCATAATTTGCAATCATAATTTTGCTATCTCCCACATTCATTTTCAAGCGCTCATCTAGGGTGTCACCCCATAGTTTCAGAAACTGGGATCTATAGCATGGCCAAAGCAGATTGGTCAAATAAGTTTGATGTTTACTAGACAGAATATTCAAGAGATGGCAATCACTGGTGATTTGTTGGGATGAAGGGGATAAAAAATGTCTACATCTTTTTAAGGTGACAAAGCATAGAACCTGAATTGAATATCTTGAGTATTTATATAGTACTATAGAGTGCTTTAAAATATTCTCTATAGAGTCTTTATAGAGTCTCTAAAGAGTGCTTTAATTGTACCCATTTTTTAAAAAGCCAATACTCTTTCCATACATCTTCCAGATAGTGACTCAAGAAAACTTTAATCTTTTGTTTTAAGCATCCTTTGAGTCTTAACCTAATAAGGTTTTTTGGGGGAATCATAATGGAGTTAGAATTGGCATTGTATTTTTGAGTCAAGGACTGAACCTGGTGGAACAGTGCCCAGTGAAATGTTTATATGTCCTTCTCCCCACCCCATTTCATAGAATACAGGATTTCTAAGACCAGGGTTCTCTGTGGCCTAATCACAGAGCTTTCCTGAGACTAACTTGGGAAAAGAGGGGCTGGCTTGAGTTAGAGGAAGTAACCACTGCTGGAAGTATTCAGATTGTTGAGAGAATGTGAGGGTGTGAGGGCTCACTGCTTCAGGTACTCTGTCAGACAAGGTGTAGAAATCCCAGAGTGCATAGTCATTAGAGTTTTCTAGGAGCTTAGGTCGAGTTGCTTTCTCCTATTGTCTTCTGGAGAGGGAAGAAGGGAGAGGGGATCCTCCTATTCTACGGTCAAGACTTTGTGGAGATCTTAGTTCCAGAGCCCTCCACACATTGGAAAAGTGCTACCTGGGACCTATAGTGTTTTGAGTCATGCAAAAGGAAAAAAAAAAAAGAAATAGCTTTGGTTCCTTAACTATTTGGGGTATCTGGTCACTGGACCTGTTTATATGTGGTAGAAATCCCTGCTCTATCCCTAGGTTGCCCTGATTGCTTCCTTGATGCTGTGTCCCACAACTGGTAATGCTTATGTGCTTGTTCAGGGAACTGCTGGAACCTGGGCCAAAAATTAGGGACCAGGGCTGTCTGAAGGTAGGAAGTTTGTAAGTACATGAAAGAAAATAAATCATTTCAAATGCAACCAATTATATTGAAATACAGTTATCAAGTATTTAGAACAAACAAAAAAATTACCAACTGCAAGTTAAGAATCTCTGAGTTAGGAGAAGTTGAGTGCAAACACCCAGAGCTTTTGGAGTTGAACAATTCTTGCAGGGGCACCTGATGTCCTGGAACTTGGCTAGCCAACTTACCCTCCAGTTTAGTGGTAGATTTTGTGGTCCCTTGAAGGCCCATGGGAGAAGTCTCTTCATTAGTTGCTTAAGGAATTTTGTTTGAACAAAAAACGTTTTCACTTCTTAGATTCTTTATCTGGCATGAGCCAGATTTCTTATTTCTTAACCTTCTTGGTGATTTTTTTTATTTGCGGCCGAAAGGAGTAGCATTTGAACCAGCTATGGAGAAAAAAATATATGAATCCTATATATTTACTCCAAGTGAACAGTCATCAGACTCAAAGTAGGCTCAAAGACTTACAGCCTATTGAGACAGATCTTGGAGGTTGTTTGATTCAACCTTCTTAAGAGATTCTTGGGCCAACAAGAACAGCATTTGTTAAACACCTACTATGTGCCCAGGACATGTGCTAAGCTTGGGACCCCTGAGTAAGTGCCTAGCCCTCCATAAAAAGCTGTGAGAGGAAGGGGAATGACTACAATCTTGTCTGGAGGGAACTGAGAGGGACCTTCTTTCTTGTTTACACTACCTTGTAGTGGCCTTTTCTGGGGATTTGGTCTATCTGCCTCAAGGGAGATCTTCCCTCTAGGCTTAGCAGTGGAATGAATTTCTTATGCATTTAAATATGTTGGGAGTTAACTAGTCAGCTAGAACTTCTCTCTATGAGCTAACTTTTTAAGAGATTAAAAAAAAATGTATAAGTAAAGGGGAGTTTGAAAGACAAGGGAGGTATACAGTGGCCTCTTGGTTTGGAGGTGACCAGGAAGCAATGTGAAGGCCTGGTTCCTGTCAGAATAAAATTAAAGCTCACCTGGGGCATATGGCTCTAGTGACAAGAATGGCTTGTCCAAGACAGTGTAGGTACTCACTGTATACCCGGCTCTATGTTGGTGGAAGATTAACCCACCAGGGTTCTAGAGAATCATCCCAGTGGTTCTTCTATTTTCAGAGGATCTAGATTGAATTCTTGGGCTAGGAGAGGCTTCTAAGGAGTGAGTGGGTAGGGCAACTGCTCCTTTTTAAATTATGTCCCTCAGGAATTTAGAGACCAGAGTTTACTCCTGAGGCAACTGTCCCAACAATCCCAGCATTTAGAGTAGGTGGACATCCTGGAAATATGACTGAGTGCTTGGGTGATGTGGGGCCCAGGCCTGCAGCAGTACCAGTTAATCTCCTTTAAAGCAGGTTAGGAAAATCCTCAGATTGCCAGCCCACTAGACAGGGTTTCCACCTCAACCAGAAGACTGAGCATATGCTCTTTTATTGTCCTGAAAAATTGAGCCTGGGAAGTGGCTTTATCTCAGTCTTTTTCTGGGGCAGAGAAAATGGGAGACCCTGGCTAACCATATTTTTTATGCCCCTTTTGTTGTTTAAATCATTTTCATTCCTGCTCAACTCTTTGTGATCAATTTGGGGTTCTCTTACAAAAATTATGAAGTGAGTGGTTTAGCATTTTCTTCTGCTCATTTTACAGATGAGGAACTGAGGCAAATAACTTGGCTAGGATTACACAATTAGTAAGTGTCTGAGGCCAGATTAGATCTCATGAAGATGAGTTTTCCCGATTCCAACCCACTATCCACTGCATTACTAGCTATTCCCTCTTTGTGCCACTAACTGTCCCATTTTCTTGAAAATATTCTTTATATTCTTGTAGCCATTTAAATTCAAGGAAGGGAAAGAAACTTGGAAATGGAACTGGGCATCTGAGTAATACTCCCAAATGGCTCACCCAACTGAACCCATGCTTTTTTGGCCAAAACAAATAGGAGTGCTTGCCTGTTCCTTTCCTTGCTGCCCCCTCCATTTTCCACGTTCTTGGCTCTCTTTTTTGACCATTTCCTCTGTATCTCCACCTCTTTAAGTTAATGGTACAGCACAGAGGGCATGGGCAAAGAAACTGAAATTTTGAATTTAAAGGGGCAGCAATCCCAGAGTGGAAGTTTTACATTCCTTATTTCCTCTACCTGAACTCTTTTCTCTGGGAGTATTTGGACTTGTCATTTTTCCTTTGGCTACTGTCTTTTGCTTTGGGATTTTAGTATTATCATCTGCCATGCTAGAATGGTAGTGGAAGGTGATAGCTAAATATTAATGACCAATAACAGGCACTTTTTTTTCCTCAGTGGTATCCTATTATTACAAATACACGTAAAGATAGTTTTCAGCATCCATTTTTATAAGATTTTGTGTAGCACATTTTTTCTCCCTCCTTCCCTTATCTCCCCACTCCAAGATAGTAAGCCATAAAAAAGCCATAAAATATAAAAATATATATAAAATAAATATAAAAATTTTAAAAAACTCATAAGATTAACTTATAGGTTAATTTTGTACAATCATTTCAAACAAATTTCTGTATTTATCAGGTAATAGGCATTTATTAATATCCTTCTATGGGCTTGGTCCTGGGAGGTATGGAAATAAAAGTTAAATAAATAGTTCCTTTCCCCCAAAGTTTGCATTCTATCCAGGGAGATAATATATAAACTAGGCAGTTTTGGGGGAGAGGCACAGGCAGCTGCTCACAAAGCCACATTTGTAGTCAGCATGTGAATTAAAAAGGCAAAAAGGAACTGGGTTCAAAGTCTATGCAAGTGGGAGATACAATGTTATGTGTGAGGGATAGTAAGAATCCTGGTTTATCTGGACTGTGAAGAGAATTTAGTGTTTAAATCTCTGCAATCTGACTTTCTAAACATGTTGGAATGTAGATCTCTTTGATCTCTGACCAGCTCTCCTTAATAAGATAGGACTTAGTTGTGGTTAAACCTAATTGAATGTGGAAGCAGGAGTGGTGGAGGAGGAAAAGCAATCATAATTTTCCTCAGTGCATTGCCAGCCTCACCCTCTGAAGAGCAGTCGTGTTCATTGTCAGAGCTGACTTTGCTCCCTTGTCTTGGAGATTCCTAGTAAAGGTGACGTTTCTTTCAGGTTCGGGGATGGGGAGCGTGAATCTTGGTGAGACTTCTGAGAAATTAAGCCTTCTTAGGCATCACAAAAGTTGTTTTAGATGTTGGCTGGTACAAATCGCCAGTCAGTTAAACACCTACTATGTGCCAGGCACTGGGGATACAAAGAAAGGCAAAAGATAGCCTCTGATTTCAAGAATGAGCACAGTCTAATGGGAGAGGAACCATGTAGATAGTACACAGAATAAATTAGAAATAATTAACATGAGGAAGGCACCTAGGAGTGGGTAGGAGTTGCAGTGGATAGAACATTGCCCTTGGAGTCAGGAGAATGTGAGTTCAAAACCAGACACTTTCCTAGCTGTGTGCACCTGGGTGAGTCACTTAACCCCAATTGTCTCCAAAAAAGAGGAAGAAGACGACACTAGAATTAAGGGGGATTGGGAAAGGATTAGGATTTTAGCCCGGATTTGAAGAAAGCCAGAAATCGAGATGGGGGACATGGGGGAACATGAAAATACCTTGGCTCAGGAAATAGATATGGAGGTTCATGTCACTGAATAGGAGAGCAGCATCAGTATGTTTTAGAAAGCTCATTTAATTCAACTGGAGTATGTGTTTATTTGGGGGGAGGGGACGGTGTTAAAACAGTAGAAACTTGGTGGGAGGAGGGGCAGATTGTGAAGAGCTTTGAAAGCCAGAGGATTTTATATTGGATCCTGAAGGTGATTATTAGTGATGGAAATAATGACACGAGCCAGATGGCCTGTCGGTTGCCTCTACCTGTCATTTGGTATAGGCTCCGCCTCTTAGTGGAAGAGGACGTTTGGTGATGTGATTGATGAGATGCCAAAGCCACAGCTTCACAGGATGTGTGAGAGGAGAGGACAGCTTCTTAAATTAGCGCCTGTAGGGTTTACTCATCAGGGAAGTAAGCGTATTTTAGAAAGCTCATTCATTCAGCAAGCCCGGGAACTATGAAACTGGCATGTATCCTCGTGCTGAAAATAACAGTGGTCCAGTCTAGTCTAGAACAGATTCATCTCCGTTTGGCCCCTTTCCTTCTGAAGAGGAGCAGGGATCTCCTGTCATTCTCTCTGGCCTGCTTCCTGTGTCCATCTTCCCGCCCCCCAAGATTTTTGGCTCACTATCTGGGCTATTCCCTGATTCCACAGGAGCATTGGGTCATGGATTCAGAGCTGGCTGTACTTCAGAGATCATCCTGTTTAATCCCCTCATTTTTAAGATAAGATAAACTAAAACTTAAAATGTGGAGTAACTTGACCAAGATTACACCAGTACTGAGTGGTTGAGTCAGAATTCAAATTCAGCAGTTCCCCACTATACTGTGCTGCTTAGAGCCCTCTTCCCCAGACTCTGCCAGAGTTGCTCATCCCAGTTTGTGCTATAATTTGACCTTTGAAACAGTGAGCAGGATGAGTTGGCCACTTTGCTCAGGCATCTCCAAAAAGTACAGCTTAAAAGAATTAACTCCTGGCCTTTCATTTCTCTATAGGCAAAAATTTTATTTCATCAAGTGCCTACTCTGTTCCAGAAAATTTTGGAGGTTCTTTGGACTAGGGAAACTTTGAAAGTAACAGAAGAGAGACAGCTTCTTGCTTCTCAAAGAGCTTATGGCATTCTATTATGAGAAACAAATATTTACAGGAAATTGAGAGAGAGAAAAAAAAAGGCTGCGGGGTGGAGAGAAGTTTATGTATGTATACATATGTGTGTGTGTGTGTATATATGTGTATCCCTATACACATGCCTTTTTACTAAAACCTTGAGTGATGTGTTCAAGCCTTTCTGGAACACCAATTTGGTCACCGCGTGAAAATGTATTGAAGAAGAGAGATAGTGGATGCAAGAAGACAATTGCAGTAGCCCAGACAAAGGATGATAACCTAGAGTGGTTATCTATCCACTAACTCAGATTTTAGGTTATCTATCCACTAACTCAGATTTTAGACTTGGGATGATGCAAACTGACTTTTTAAAAATGTTTTATTTCTTTTCTTTTTAATTTGTGGAATAAAACAAGCATGCTATTACATTAAAAAGGTGATTACAAGACTTTCTAAGAGAGGAAAGATGAGTCTTTAGCTTGAGGTGATAGCAAGGTCAAGTAAAGGTTTTTTAAGGACAGAGTGTGTTGTGTCATGTTTGTAGGCCGTAGGGAAGGAGCCATAGGATGGAGAGAGAAAGTTATAATAATGAGAGTAGGGAAGAGGGGGCTTCAGTTTTCCCAAATTATCCTCTGTCGGATAAGGGTGATTCCACTTTTTAACTTTCTGCAACCTTCTTAGCCCCTTGCTATGAGGCTTTTCATATCCTGCCTCTTTATGGGAGTTTACCCCCCGGATTTTGTCCTGAGCTTTCTTTTCTCTATATATACTTTCTCTTGGGGGAAAAATAGCTCCTGTGGGTTTAATTATCATCTTTTTACAAATAATCCCCAAATCTGATACTCTAATGAGCTCCAGATTTGGATTATAGTGTACAGAGTAAGGGAATAAAGTGAAACAATACTTAGAAAATAGAAAGGAATCAAATTGTGAATGGCTTTATAAATCAAATAGGATGTTATATTTGATCCCAGAGATAAAAGGGAGTCATTGGAGTTTGAGTAGAGGAATGACATGGTCATACTTGTTCTATATTTAGGAAGATCACTTTAACTTCTTAATGGTCCTGCACTCAAATGAGGAAAAACCCAAAGCAGAAATACAAACAGAAGGCTGTTGCAATAGAATATGGGAAAAATATTGTGAAGATAGAATTTAGAAGATTTGACAACAGATTGGATAATGAGGGGAGTGTTGAAAAAAAAAAATGAGTCAAGGATGGCCTTGAGATTTCAAACCTGGATTACTGGGAAGATGTTGCTATCTTCAACTGTAATAGAGAAATTTTTAAGAGAGGAAGATTTGGGAGAAAGTTCAGTTAAATTAAGTGTAAGTTGTCTACAGATTGTACAGCGAATTGGCAGTTGAAATCGAGAGATGGGCAGGAATACTAGATAAATAAGTCTAAGAATCACTAGTATAGAGATGCTTCTTATTCTCCTCCCTTTCCCCAACCTGTCACATGGCGGTGATATGTAAATAAATATATATTTCCTTCCTTCTCTTGAGATGATTACTCTAGATTCTTTTCTTCTCTTTCTAGTCAAACCTTATGACTCTTGTTAGTTTTACTGATTGATACCTTTTCCACTGACTATTTTGAATTAGGAATGAATCTACTGTGCTGTGGCAGAATGGGATCTTGACAAAAAAAGAACAGAAAATCAATTCTGTAAAATAGTAAATGAGCAAGGTGTAATCTAGCAAAACCAGAAGAAAAAGAAAAGAATAATCAGAACATATTGTGCGTGGTTAATATGCCAACAAAATTGATAAATAATATGGAGGAATACCTTCAAAAATATAAAAATACCCAAACCATAAGAAGACCAGGTAGAGATTCTAAATAACCTAATCTCAAAAAAAAGAAAGAGATACAGCTTTTAAAGGAACTATCAAAGAAAAAAACCTCTTGGTCCTAATGGATTCACAATGAGAATTCCATCAATTGCTGAGGCAGTTGGAGTTAACTGACTTGCTCAGGATCACACAGCTAGGAAGTGTTAAATGTCTTGAGACCAGATTTAAACTCAGGTCCTCCTGACTTCAGGGCTTGTGCTCTATTCACTGCTTCATCTAGTTGCCCCTATTCCACCAAATTTTTAAAGAACAGTTAGTATTTGTACTTTAGAAATTATTCTCAAATATTGAGAATGAAAGCCAGAATGAGACAGAAATGAGACAAACATAGTCCTAATATATACCCTGGAAAAGATAAAATATTGGAAAAAAACCAGTATCATTGATGATCATTGACTCAAAAATTTTAAATAAAATCCTGACAGACTTAAGCAATTTATCCAAGAAATCATTCATGATGATCAAGTGGAATTTATATTAGGGATGCAAGAATGGTTCAAAATTAGCCAACTTGCTCCATCAAGGTTCACTTACTTACCTTGACACTGACATTATGGCATCACTGCTGATATTGTGTTTGGACAATTTTTCAGTTTTTCAACATTGACTTTATGTGATTAAAACCATTTCTTGCATTGTTTAATTTTTCTCTGGGTAGTGGGAGGGGGGGAGAGAGAGAAGTAACTCAACTGAAAGGAGAATATGTGATTAGGATTAGTAGGGAATGAAGTTAACGAAAATAGAAAATTTAGAAATGAGAGATAAAGGGACATTTGTTCTTACCTTAATAATCTCAGATAATTTGCTTTTCTTGTCTTGGAGTATATTTGCCTTCTAAAATCAGTGGACTTTGGTTATCTTGGCTTCGTTTTGAGAGCTATTCTATTCTTCCTTAAAGTGTTCCTAGATATTAGGGCCTAAGAAGCAGAAAGGAATTCTTGTAGGACTCTCCCAACCTTGTCCATTGTTCTAGAGGTCATTTTAGTGAGTGGTGGTGGCTAGCCTGGATGTGACCTTCTCCTCTCAACCTGCCTGATTTTAATATTTTATTGCTGGATGGGTTTTTGTGGCAGACATCTGAGGCCCGAGTTATGTGGCTATGTGATGTGTTCTTCATCTTGTCTCCATACAGAATTAGAAAGAAGGAAGGGATATTTAACAAATATTTATTAATACCAAACATTTAGATAACAGTGATTTTTTTTTTTCGTCTTTACAGATTGATTATCTCATTGAGTACTCACAGCAAACTTGGAAGTTGGTTTTGTTGCTGTTTGATAGATGATGTAACTCATAGAGGTGAAATAATTTGTCCAAGGTCACACAGTTAGTGATCATACTCAGGTCTAGAAACTTTATTTCCTGACTTCTAATCATGTTGTTTTCAATACAGCACAGTGGGTCCTATGGGAGATGCACAAGGTAGATGTAATTTTGTCAGTTTTGTAATTTTTGAAGAGTTAAAACCCTAAGAAAGGAGATTTAAGTTAGATGTTTTGAAATATAGGAGCTACAAATTGACAAAAGTGATTTTTAAAAAGGACAGTCCATATTGGAGGGTTTTGGGAAATCCAGATATGTGAAGGAATTGTTGGTGGAAATAAAAGTTGGGAAAACTTAGTTCAGGAAAGCAATTTGTAATTAGGCAAAGAAAAAGACTGAAATGCTTATACTTTTAGACTTTCAGAGATTCTGCCAGGGTAAGGCATGTGCTCTGAGGCCATTGGTGAAAAGAAAAGCTCCATATATTCCAGATGATCGACAGTAACAATTTTTGTGGTAGCAAATAGCTGGAAACAATATATTCTCATCCATTGGGGAATGGCCAGACAAACTCATGGTACCATATATAATGGAAAATTACTCTAATAATGAAATAATTACAGTAAGAATTGAAGAACATGGTGACTACAGGTGAAGAACATGATGACTTATATGAACTGATACAAAATGAAGTGAGCAAAGCCAGAAAAATGATATACACAATGATTACAATATAAGTGGAAAAAATAGTCAACATAAAACAACTGAAAACGAATATTGCAAGATTACAAAGACCACATTTGACCCCAAAGAAGACCAGTTAAAGGATACCTCCCTTCTTCTCCCTTTGCAGAAGATCATGAATGTGTAATATCACATATATTGTCTGGGGACTTTTTTAAGGTGTTCATTATTTTGTTGAATTTTTCTCGTCTGTTTTTAAAAATTTCTTAGCTCATTTCATTTCAATAAATGCTTAATTAGTACCCATTATGTGCTAGGCATTGCACTAAGCTCTGAGGATACCACGAGCTTACAGTCTGATGAAGAAGACAGTATGCAAACAGATGTATACAAAGCAAGATCTATACATGCATATATATATGAAAATAATTAAAAGGTGAAAGAAATGCAATTGAGAGGACTAGTTATGAGACATCTCTTAAGGGAGAAATGCTGTAGGAGACAATAAAAATAAAAGCTAACAATTAAAATCTACTTTTTAAAAAGAAATGAGAATCACTAAAGATCACAAAATCATGAACTCTGGGAAGGATCTCAGAAATCATATAGTTTAACTATGTATCATGAATAGGATTTCCTTCTACAACATCTCTGCCAAGTAAACTCTAGTCTCTACTTGAATACCTCTGAGAGAGAGAGAGCTCACTACTTATTATGGAATCTTATTTCATTGTGGAAAAATTCTAAAATATTTTTCCTTTCTGGTGACCATTTATCTCTATGGTACCTTCGACTCCACCTTACCCCACACTCTCCAAACAAGTCATCCTCTTCTCAGATTTCATATGCTCTTTCCCCCTATTTTCCTTTAGAACTTTTGATCTGAATTATTCCAGCTTCAAACAGTCTTCTCAGTGTACCAGGAAGTTTTAAGGCCTTTTAAAGGTGCCTAGAAGGGGCCCATCTGTTTTGGTAAAGAAAGTTCCTCAACTAGGAACTCCTCTAACCTATATAATTATAGGTCTCTCTTGTATTGACCTTCCTGGAGATTCTTGACCTGTTTTGGGGTGAGTCATGGGCCTTTTGGACATTCTGGTGAAGTCATTTCACTGCCTCACATATACAGTTTGGTGACTTTGTGGATATTGTTCCAAATTGCTTTTCAGAATGGCTTTACCCATTCAATAGGTGTGAGGTGTAGGACCTCATTGTTTTAATTTATATATCTTTACTTATTATTGATTTCATGAAGTTTTTCATGTGGCTATTGATATTGATTTCTTCCTTAGAAAAGAGCCATTCCTATTCTTGGGTCATTCAACAATTGAGGAGTGGCTCTTATTCTTAATAAATGTCAGTTTCTCAAACTGTGGATTTTGACCCCATTTGGGGCTGTGGAACTGAATGTGGGGTTGTGAAAAATTGTAAATGGTAAAGGGTTTCTCAATGCAATGGCCAAAAATTTATTCAAAATCAGACATCTTGCGTATTTCTAGCAGTGCTTGCTCATATTGCATTGCTCAACTTCACTGCAGCCTTGGTTCTAAATGCACGTGTACATTTTGCACTGTGCATGCATGAACATAACCAGAAACATCTGGGGTCAGATTCCAGATGGGGTCACAGAAAAATTCCTTGGGTAAAAAGCAGTTGTTAATGGAAAAGTTTAAGAAGTCCTGCCTTATATATCTTGTAAATGGAAACTATATCAGAGAAACTTGGTACAAAAATCTTTTCCCCAGTTACTGGTTTCCCTTTTAATTTTAGCTGTCAGTACTTTTTTCTAAGACTTCTCCCTCCACCCCCCCCCCACCCCACCCCCAATACTCTTTTCTAAGAGCTGCTTAAGTTTCGGGAAAAAGTGGAATACTAACTTTCCTGAATACACCCTGTTGGTTTTCTGCCTTTGCTTTTGCTACTCTTTCCATTTAAGAATGAATACCCATCCCTCCCTGTCTCCATCCATTAACTCTGTCTGTGCTTTTTCGGGATCTCTGTCACCTGCTATTTTTTAGGAATTTTCTCATCCTGTCCCATCCCTTTTTTGCTCCTCTCCCCCTTCTATTACAGATGTGACGCACACACCCCACTTATAGCATTTCTCTCTCATTTTCTCAATTTTTTTTATTTTTCCAAGTAAAGATAGTTTTCAATATTCATTTTTGTAAGATTTTGTGTTCCAGTTTTTTTCTCTCTCCCTCCTTATTTCTCTCTCCCTCCTTATTTGTCATGTTGTACAAGAAAAATCATACCAAAAGAGAGAAAACCACAATAAAGAAAAAGCAAACTAAAAAAAAAAAGTGAAACTACTCTGCTTCAATTCACATTCAGTCTTCATAGTTCTATCTCTGGTTACAGATGACATTTTCCATTGCAAATCTGTTAAAATTATCTGAGATTCACCATATTGCTGAAAGGAGCCAAGTCTGTTATAGTTGATCATCACATAATCTATGTATTATATATAATGTTTTTCTGGTTCTGCTCATTTCACTCAGCATTGGTTCATGTAAGTCTTTCTAGGCTTTTTTGAAATCAGCCTGCTCATCATTTCTTATGGAACAATAATATTCCATAACTTATTCAGTCATTCCCCAACTGATTGGCATCCACTCAGTTTCCAGTTTCTTGCTACTACAAAAAGGGCTGCCACAAACATTTTTACACATGTGGGTTATTTCCCCACTTTTATGATCTCTTTGAGATACAGATCCAGTAATGATATTGCTGGATAAAAGGGTATGCGCAGTTTTGTAGTCCTTTGGACACAGTTCTAAATTGTATAGCATTTCTCTCATGGCAAAGACTCAATATTCTGCATCATGCCATAGTTAATTTGTATGTTTGTTTTATTCCTTTTATACCCTCACCCCAACGCTTGACACTTAGTAGGTACTCTGTTCTTGAAAGGTGTTCCAGAGGGAACATAAAAAGATGGAGTAGAAGGATGGGCAGAAAATGTAAAAGAGAGAGGGAGACAGAGACATGCCAGATAACTAGATTTGCTGGGACAAACAAATCAGGCATAATATTATTTTCAGCCATTCTCCAATTGATAGACATCCAATTCAGTTTCCAGTTTCTTGTCTCTACAAAAAGGACTGCTGCAGACATTTTTGCACACATGTGTCCTTTTCCCTTTTTATCATCTCTCTGGGATACAGTAGAGATCAAAGGACATACACAGTTTGATAACCCTTTGGGCACAGCTCCAAGTTGTTCTCCAGAATGGTTGGATCCGTGCACAACTCTACCAACAATGTATCAATGTCCCGCTTTTCCCACATCCCCTCCAACATTCGGCATTACTTTTTCCTGTTATTTTAGCCAATCTGAGAGGGTTGCAGTGGTACCTCAGAGTTGTCTTAATTTGCATTTCTCTGATTAATAGTGATTTAGGGCATTTTGAAAGGGAAATTAGGAGGCCAGTTGATGAGAACTTTGGGGTTTTGGCAGAGAATTTAGATTTGATCTCTAATTGATACTCGGAAAGAAAGCTACTATTGAAGCTCCTGAGATGTGTTGGAAGCAGAAGTCCTGGGTAAGCAGGTAGTATGTTGTTAGAGGTATGAGTAGCAGTCAGTCATCTCTATGTCTTGTAGCAGTTTCTGGGCTGCTCTCTCACTCCCTGGGACTAATGCAAATTATTTATATAATGTGATTCAGAAAGGCCTATCTCTACAAAGACCTAACTATAAGGGTCCCTCTTATGGGTGTGCTGAAGTGTATTAACTGCTAAAATAATTCCCATTTTCTCAGGAAATCAATCACTATATAAAGTATAGGAAAAACAGCGAACTCTCAGGAGATAGTATGGTTTTCCTGAGTATGTTTACAAAGGTGAATTTTTAGGAGTTCCATTAAATGGTGACCTTCCTGCCCAGTTCTTCGGGTTCCTAGATTGAGGATGGGGGACAAACTTGGAAGGCATTGTATAAAGGGGCGTATAGATGTTCTCCACACCAAAGAATGCTGACTTTGGGGTTATCTCATTCAATATTAGCACAGTTTGGAGTGGTTCCCCAAGAACTTAGCTCTAGATAGATTAGCAGCAGCTGCCACCTAACACATGAGAAATAGCACTGACCTTTTGGAGGCTAAGAATCAGCTCTGGATTCATGTCTCAGATTAGTTAGCCATTTATCCTGAGTAAGAACTTATTTATTCCTTGATATTTGCCCTGTCTATTTCAATTGTAGATGACTTTGTAAAACACAAAAGATGAAGTAGCAAGTATTAGTCTTTGAGGCTCTCAAAATGGGATCTTTAGTTTTGGGTTTTTTCCCTACTTTTCAGTGAGATCTCTTAAAGGCTAATTGGGGCCTAGAGAACCGAATAACAACTTTTTTTTTTTTTTTTAATTAAAGCTTTTTATTTTTAAAACATATGCATGGATAATTTTTCACCTTTGTAAAACCGTATGTTCCAAATTCCCCCCCTCCTTCCCTCATCCCCTTCCCTAGATGGCAAGAAATCCAATATATGTTAAATCCAATGTATGTATACATATTTATACAATTATCTCATTGCACAAGAAAAATCAGATCAAAAAGGAAAAAAAAATAGAAAGAAAACAAAATCCAAGCAAACTACAACAACAACAACAAAATGAAAATACTGTGTTGTGGTCCACACTCAGTTCCCACAGTCTTCTCTTTGGGTGTAGATGGCTCTCTTTATTACAAGATCCTTGGAACTGACCTGAATTATCTCATTGTTGAAAAGAACCACGTCCATCAGAATTGATCTTCATATAATCTTGTTGCCCTGTACCTTGATTTCCTGGTTCTGCTCATTTCACTCAGCATCAGTTCATGTAAGTCTCTCCAGGCCTCTCTGAAATCATTCTGATCTTTTTTATAGAGTAATAATATTCCATAACATTCATATACCATAACTTGTTCAGCCACTAAATAGCACTTTTAATGAACTTTTATGTACTTTCTTTGGACTTGTGAACTGCTGGTTGAATTCTACAGCCCTCCTTTAATCTAATCACCCTTTCCCTTTAGAAAGTTAATTTCTTAAGGGCTGGAACTGTGTTCCTTTTTTTTTTTTTTTTTTCTTTTTTTTCTTTTTAAAGTCTTCCCTGCCCTTAGAGCAGTATCTGGCACCTATCTAGAGCTTATTAAGAGCCTGTTGATTGATTCCCTGCCCTTTCCCCACCAATATTCCAGAGGCAATATGGCAGCTATACAGTCAATTATCAAGCAAGCATTTAAAATAACTTTTTTTTAAAAAATTATGAACTTGACAAAAATATACCTGAATATTTAAGTAAGCAAATAAGAGAAAATGAGGACTATGACATATTAAATTCAGTACAATAGTACTAACTGCTTTGCTTGTCTGAATCCCCTCATCAAGGGCCTTTTGCTCTCCTGTACTTTAAAAAGATTTCACTAATTCTCTTACCTCCCCCTTCCTCTCTTTTGGCTTCAGTATCAGCCCTTCCCCTCTTCCAAATAAATAAATCACATGTGTAGTTGAGGAAACAAATCCACACATTGGCTAGATCTGGGTGGGGGGAAAACCTTGTCTCATGCACTTCTCTTTATCATCTATATCAGCCAAGAAATAGGAAAACATGGGTTATCATAAGTCTCCTGAAGTTTTATGACTGGTCATTACATTTATGTGGGATTTCAGAATGCTGATCAGTCTCTTAGTTTCTCTGAATCTGAATTTTATACTTTCTTATGATAATGATAATCCATTACACTCATAACATTGTAGTTTTTTCACCCATTCCTCATTGGTGGGCATCTACTGTGTTCATTTCTTTGCGATAGTAAAAGTACTGCTATGGTTATCTTTGGGCCTAAGTCTTTGACCAAGTGGTATTTGAAGCCAAAATGTACAGTTTAGTGCTTTTTGTGATAAAATTCCAAATTGTTTTTGAAAGTTGTTGGGCCACTAAACAGCTCTACCAAACCTCTTGTCTTCCCTTAGCCCCACCAACAATTGTCATTTTCCCTTTTTAATTATCTTTTTTGTAAACCTGATGGTTGGGAGGTAGAATCTCTGAGGTGTTTTAATTTACATTCCTCTTAAACTTTTGGACAATTTTTGGAAAAATGACAAGTTTTTACAGTGTCTGCTATGTGCTAGTATTATGCTAAGGACACAAAGACATGCTCTCCCATTAACCCCCACCCCCCTCCCCCCCCCAAAAAAAAAAAAAGGAAAAGGAAAAAAAAATTATTTCTCTCCCTTAGCTGGAATGTAGGGGAAAATATTTTATGCTTATCAAGAAAGGCAGTAATTTCAGGAGAGCTCTTTCCTATCTCAAGAGTCTCAGAATTTCTGCCTTTTTTTCCTCCCCCAAGTCTGTGTTTATTTACTAAACTTATCCTGGGAATTTTGAATATTTTAAGTGGAAGGCAACATGTTCATAGAGAAAAAGTATTGAAAGTGGATGGGATTGGAAGACTTGGGTTTTTAGTACAAGATGTGTGACCTTGAGAAAGTAAAGGTCGACCTCAGAGAATGAACTGGCTGAAATAATTACCCCCTATCTTTAGGATGGGATTTCATTACCACAGAGAAACCTCCCCCAACCATTCTATTTTATTGTCTTAAAAAGGAGCCTGGAGCTCTCTGAGGTTAAGTGATGTCTTCCCCTACTCTCCAGCTCTAAATCAGCAATTCTTTGATCCTGCATTGAAACTTGACCACTTTCTATTGAAACCTACAATTGACATCTTGACTGGGAATAATGTAGGAGGGCATCCCTCACTGCTGAGCCTTCTGCTCCTGCAATGGGGCCAGACTTGCCACTTCCAAGTCTCAGGGAAGATCCCATCCTGAACCTTGCTCTCCAAGGTCCCTTTAAGTGTTCAGGCTTGATTTACAGCTGCAGGTCAACAAATACACAGACACACATTCTTTCCCAGGCTCCAGAAAGGCTTTGAGTGACAGAGAACCATTTTCTGTTCCCTGTTTGGCTGCTGATAGCAGCATGGCGGGGACTTGTCTCTGCTGCCTGGCATATGTTGTTTGTTTTGAAAACTCCTGACGTGGCTGGTTCTGTTCATTCATGAAGAAACACTGACCCCCACTACCCGCATTGGGATATATTCAGACTGGATTTGATCCCCTGCCAGGATGGTAAGCAGTTTATTAATCCACCAGAACTTTAGCCCCTACCTCTCTGTCAATGCCTTTGGCTACAAAGTTGCTCTGTAAATGACCCATGACAGTTGTAATGTCTTGAGATTGATTTTTGCTTATTAGCTGCATCCTTGTGTGCATGCTTGGGAGAGATAGAAAGTATCTTTGGGATTCCTTGAAATGAAACAGAAGCAGTAAAAGAAATGTTCATCCAATCAAAGTAAATTTGATGAATATGTTTAAAAGACTCAGGCTGATATAGGAGACTGACTGTAGATATGCTGAGGGATTCAGGTAAATTTTTCTGTCCCAGATCAGAGCATACATTACATCTTCCTTTCATTCTTGAGCTTGTCTCTCTCTTATATTAGTTAATGAATTGCCTTTGGATCAATACCCGAGTCCATCCTACTATGCTTGGCCCTACTTGACCTCTCTTTCCCAAGGTTAGGCCAGTCTAGATCTTTGGGGTTTACATGGCTGAATTAGGACCCTACCATAGTATCTCAGAAAAGACTTCTGAGCACTGGATTATCCAGATCTGGTACTCCACTCCCTATTATGGTAACTGCAGTCATTTTCCTGGGCTTACAATAAACTTTGGGACATTCTTTTTAAAATCTCCATGTGTTTTTCTTGCTGTTTCTTGCCATATAAGTGTCTTTGATCTGTCTCTGGCTAGAGTTGCATGAGTGCTTGCTTAGATTGGGTATGGTTTTGTGGGCCTCCTTTCCTATCTCCCAAGAATTTCTGGCCTGTGTTTTGTGCAGTTTTGAGGTGAAAGAAGCAGTTGGCTATAATTTTTTCACTGGAATTCTTGATCATTTGATGTGGTGCAAATTTCAGGTTTTTGTTGCTAATCTGCCTCCCATTTAGGCATCTGTCAGTAGCACAGGTCATCTTGGGCTACCTACTTCTGTTCTTCCTGAAGCCTTCCTGCATTAAAACTTGACATTATTGCAGGAACCATTTAAACTTTTTCTCCCTAACCCCTTCCATACGTCCTCTGTTTTACTATATTATTTCTGCCTGCCCTGCTATTCCATCTTATCCTTTAGCATTCCATTCCTCTCCTCCCTCAAGACCCAAAGAGGTTCAGAGGTCCTACTGGTACTTGGGACTAGTATTAACAGTATTTCAACTACTTTTCTTCCCATTTCAACTATTTCCACAGTTCAAAAGATTAATGATTTCATTAGAAATAGTAGTCCCCTTCACAAAATCAGTTCACAGCTTCTTTGTACGTGAGGAGACAGACTTTGAGGTATTATTGCCAAAAATTTTTTTTTCATTTTGGGAAAAAACTTTGATAATGTGCACAGTCTGTCACTGGGCCTGTGGTTGAAACTTTTAAGTTTGATGCAAGACCTACTGGAGTTTATATGCCACTTGACCCATCCTTGGAAAACAAGTTTTTCTCTAATCCTCTTCAAGCTCTGGCTTTGGAGGAGAATATTGTGGATAAGGAGACTTTAGAGAGATAGCCAGAAACCTTAGCCACAATGTGTAATGTGGTTTCTATGGTTCTAAATAACCAGCTACAAATGGGCTTTTGGAATCCTGCCCATCTGTAAGTTGGGAACTGACCTTAGGACTCTAAGCTAGCCTACTCTCCTCAGCAGGTCCCCAGCTAGTTATATTAAATATGACAGTATTTACAATCCTGAAGGGAGGGGAAGAAAAGTTCTTAACTGCTTAATAAATGGTTCCCTATGCAACACTGTGCAAATACAAACTGCAAATATAAGCTGGTATTCAATTCACTTTCCATTTTTCTGTGAATTATTGTTGCTATTTGCATTTGAGTTTCAAAGACTTGATGCGTGCTAATTTGAACATGTTGAATGGACTATATTTTGGATAATGTTTAGATTCTCATACTTATAGACTGGGGACAGATAATCCAGAAACAATGGCTAATAACCGCTTTCATACCCAATTATGGTAGACTTTGAAATGGTTTGTATGATAAGAATTTTGCTTATCTTGATTTCTAATTTCATGGGTTCACCTGGAAGGGAGGGGGGTCTCAGATCATAAAACCCAGAGTGTCTTACCTTTTTAAAGTATTTTAACAACTGTATTTTAATATAATTGGTTTCTTTTACAAGCCAATGCTTTTTTATGAATTTTTAAAAATTTCAGAGGACGAGTTCATAGACTTCATCAGACTGCCAGAACAGTCTGTGATGCAAAACAAAAACAAAAACAAAAACAAAAACAAAAACAAAAACAAAAAAAAACAACTCCTGAGCTAGGCCAGTTCTTTCCTTTTACAAATAAGGAAACTGGAATTCACAAAGTCACACTTGCCCAGGGAGTAAGAAGCAGACTAGTGTTTGAACTCAAGCCTACCTTTTTACTATATCCAGTGGCCTCCAATTTTCTGCTGTTTCATTTTGGCTAATAAGAAAACGAGTTCCCATTTCCTAAAACGCATGGGAATTAAACATTGGGCTGCTGCAACCCAGAAGTGCTAGCTAATGGTGGAAGAAGCCCGCCCAGGATTCCAGCTCTGCCAAGTCTAATCTTAAAGAGCTAATTTTAGAAAGTTGCTTTGGGGCCAGTGGAAGGTAGGGGGAGCAGACACAGTTGGGGAAGCACCAAGGGATCCAATCATGGGTCACAAGCACTAAATTGGAATGTTTTTGTTTTCCTTTGAATACCAGAATGTTAGAGTGGAAAGGGGCCTAGAGATCAGCTAGTTCTACCTCCTTAGGCCCAGAAAAAATTAAAGTGATTTTCCCAAGAGTACATAATTAGCAAATGGGAGAACTGGAACCCCTTCTTTATCTGGTTCCCAAGTCTGATGGCCTTCTTATTATACCATGCTGCTTCAGTGGCTCACCCTACTTTCTCCTTTTCCTCAGTAGGCAGTAACTCCACAGAAACTGTAAAAAATATCTTACATGGTCAGCACTTGAATGAAGGTCTCAGGTCACCTCCCCAAAGCCTGCTTAACATATGTCTACAATGTCTACTATAATGTCACAACTTGAGGTAGTAGGTTACCTGTTTTCTCCTTATATTTGTCTCATTCTGTACCTCTAGTCCATTATCTCTCCACTAAGAAGTGAGAAACATGATTCCATCCTCAGCCTTCTAGAACTTGGATTGAAAGATCTAAGAACTCTAATCAATGCAATGTCTAAACTTGTTTTCCTTAATAATATATTGTCATTTTATAAATTGATCCCTGGCTTTGTATATTGCTTTGTGCAAGGTCTTGTTTTGAAGCCATATATTTTATCCTTTCTTAACATTGTGATAACATCGCATTATATTCAGAAACCTAATTTGTTCAGCTGTGCTTTGATTGATAAGTATCACCTTTTTGACATTGTTGAATTTTATTTTTCCTTTTTGCTACAACAAAAAGAGCTATTGTCACTACAAGTATTGGTTTCTAATTTTCTATTTTCTTTCTCTGGTTAAAGTAATGAGATCATATTTGTCTCATAGAAGCAGTTTGGTGGAATGCCTTCTTTCTTTGTTACTTGCAAAACAAGCTTTTTTATCATTTGCCCTTTGGACATTTTACTCCAAATTTTTTTCTCCTTTATCATCATTGATGTTGTTGTATATGATCCTCACTGTGTTTTCTTGCTACTTGAATTCCTACCTTCTAGTTGCTTGCAGTATATTTTCTTTGATCTGGAAGCACTTAATGTTGATTATGACATTCCTAGACATTCTCACTTTGGAGTTTATTTCAAAAGGATTCTTTCCATATTCCCTCTGCCTCTGACTAATAGAACCAGGTTATTCTTGAAATATACTACCCAGGATTTTTTTTTTTTCCTTTTTGATTTGGTCATGGTTTTTAAGAAGTCTTATTCTTCATTATTGTTCTGTAAGAAATGACCAGCAGGATGATTTCAGAGATACTTGGAGAGACCTACATGAATTGATGCTAAGTGAAATAAGCTGAACCAGGAGATCATTTTACATGGCAACAACAAGATTATATGATGATCAACTTTAATGGATGTGGCCCTCTTCAATAATGAGATGATTCAAACCAGTTCCAGTTGTTCAGTAATGAAAAGAATCAGATATACCCAGAGAGAGAACTATGGGAAATGAGTGTGAACCACAACATAGCATTTCCACTCTTTGTTATTGTTTGCTTACATTCTTGTTTTCCTTCTCAGATTTTTTTTCTTCCTTTCTAGATCAGAGTTTTCTTGTATAGCAAGATAACTGTATAAATATGTATACATATATTGGATTTAAAATCTTTAACATAAAAAAAGCTTGTTCTTAAATTTTTTTCTCCTAGAATTTGTTTTCTAGGTAGTACTTTTCATAGTAGATAACCTAGATTTTCAGTATTTTGATTTTGTTATTGTATTTCTTGTCTAATAATCATAGTTATATTGGTCTATATTAAGATTCAGAGAGTCGGATAACTGAATAAGATTTTTAAAAAATCTTTTCTGAATTATTTATTCTCCCAATTCTTTTAGAGCCCTTACTTATAATTCATTTTTTTCCCCCTCTTCCTTGATTTTAAGATATTTTGTTTTTCCATGACTATAGTTGAAGTTGTTATGGAGTAGCTCTTCGGTGTTTTTTTTGTTTTTTTTTTTCCCCAAATCTATAACCTCAGTTCTCAGTTTAGGACTTTGTTCTTAGCCCACAGATTGATCCCTTCTGTACTCTTAGGGGGGGGTCAGACTATACACACACACACACACACACACACACACACACACACACACACGTCCTTTTCTTTCCCTTGTGTAGTATGTGTACTAAGAACAGTCTCTGCTGGCTTGTGTTCCTTCTAGTCAGGGTGCTTCCAGCCTTTCTGTAGCACCCTACAGAGGAGACACCACCTACATACTCCATTCCTAGCCCTAGATGCCTCAATCTTTTGTGTAGTCTTGAGCTGGTTGAAAGGGCTTACTATTGTTTGTCTTTGGATTTCTTGATCTTGCTATTCTATCTTGAGCCCTTTTCAGATCTTTCGAGTACATGTGAAAGAGATGGGTTTTTGAGTGAGAGAGACAGAGAGACAGAGAGACAGAGAGACAGAGAGAGAGAGAGAGAGAGAGAGAGAGAGAGAGAGAGAAGTGTGAGTGTGTGAGTGTGTGAGAGTGTGAGTGTATTCTAGGAAGGGATTTTGCTGGGAATGAGGTGGGAAGTATGAATGGGGAGAAAGAAAGTAATTACTGTGGGTTATAATAGACATAGAAAAAAGATTCAATAAAAATTTTTGAATGCATTGAAAGGGAAAAAAGTGTACAAAAGGGGACATGAAGCATTGTTCTTACTACCTTGATGAACTTGATATTGTTTTTTTAATCCACTGTACATAATTTCATTTCTTACAAGTTTTTTTTAATGATCTTTGTATCTTGAAATATTTGTGTTGATAATTAAGTTTACAGTTGAAGGAAAAAAAAATTTAGAAGAAGTATTGTCACTCCCATTTGTCTCCTGTGAGAAACCTAGGAAGTGTCCCTTTCTATGAAACTAAAGCCTTGTGGTTTTTGAGAAAACAAGTTAACAATTAACCTTCAGGCAGTACTGGGCCCATCTTGTTAGGCAGAGCTGTACCTATAAAGTCAGGTTAAATGGCTGCCTCCTCCAGCCTTTCCTGCTCCTGTCTTGGTTACAGGATAAGCTAGTTATCAAAAAGTAACACAAAGCATTAAGAGCTGAACTCCAGATCTGAAGCAGGTGGCATCTGTGAGTATTTGTCAGTTGTTTTCCCAGACTTGTTATCCCAAAGGATTGTAAACCTCAGATAGGACTGAGGGGAGGGGCAGTTAAGATATGGGTTAATAGAGAGAAAGGTGGAATTCTGAGTTATTCATTCAATAAAGTAAAAACCTTACAATGGCCCCCTGTAGCTATTAAATCCTGAAATGATTATAACCTTGCCACTGTTGTGGGCTCTGTCCTAGTACCATCTGAGAATCCCCAGGGGGTTGTTGTTTTGGCTTTTTAACCATAATCGGGAATACCTTGCTCCACTTCAAAGTTGGAATTTTGGGGTCTTTCCCTAGGTCATTGGTGGGGCAGCTAGGAGCCGAAGAGGATGAAAAGATTCTTGAGATCTGGACATGATCAGGCCCGGGAGCGACTGAAACAGGATCTCTTTAAGTTTAACAAGGTAAGTGTGTGGAATTGAGAAGGAAAGGGAGGTGAGTGGATGGAGACAGGGAAACTGCCATTGTATAGGGAGAGCTTGTTGGGCTTTCCTTTTGCGTTCCTCAAGTATGGAAGCTCTCAGCATTGCCTGAAATGCCACCGTGGGTTTTGTATTTTGGTCATTTTCCTGCCTAGGGTGAGGGGAGAAAATGGGGAGAGAAATCAGGCATATCTTCATGATACTAGTTCAGGATACTGCTGCTTTTATCCTATTGCTTTCTCTCCCCGGAAACTCCCCCCCCCCCCAAACCCCAAAAAGACCTTGCAGAAATTTAAAACATTTATGTTGAAGGTTACTACTAGACCTGTAAATGTCCATTAGAGAAATGCTACCATTGTTACTGTTCTATTTTTTTTTCCTTATAAAGGAAAAATAGACAGAATTTGGCTGTAATGTGTTTCCCTATCCTCCTATCTTTTAATTTCCCCAGGAGCCAAAGCCTGTGTAACTTAAGACCTAATACAGAATGGGAATCAGGATCCCATGAGGCCTCTTCTTGAATCCTGCTCCCATAAATAAGAGGGAGGGGGCGGATTAAGATTATAAGCAGGAGTGGTTACCCCATACTTTGGGAGGTGTATGGCATAATTAGCCTGGTCTCTCACTCTTTGATCCAGGCTCTAGTCTTTTCAGGTACTTTCAGTCTGTGAATTACTTTTTTGTTTCAAGTAGATGAAAAGCAGCAATTGGGGAACCCTGGGAACTTGAACAATTACCAGGACAAATCTGGTGTTTTGGGTGCAAATCCCTGTATCTAAACACTCTTTGACCTTTCTAGGTGATGTTATGATGGCTGACTTTTGTGATTTTATGGGTTTAACCCTTTTGAAGAGATCCAGGGATTCCTTTGAAGGCCCCAGACCTCTAATACTTGGCTATTTGGTTAGTTTAGTCCAGTTTTTAACCATTTTTTGTATCAGAAAACACTCTGGTAGTCTTGTCTGGTAAATCCATAGGTTCCAATCTCGGAATATTTTATTTACATTCATGTGTTATTGAAGGAAATGCTAACTTTCAGTTAGAAAATAGTGACAATAAAGATGTTAATTTTTTTTTTTTTTTTTTTAAATCATGAAAGTTCCATCCCCTTAAATCTCTCTACAGACTCCTGGTCCATGAATCCAGGTTTGAGAAATCCTGGTTTAGCTTGGTGTGGAGAAAATAATTCCTTGCCTCTTGTTAAGTCCCCAATGGTGAACAGTTGTAAAACTTCTTTAATTGCTAAGTAGTCTGTCTTAGTCGGAGGTTTACTAAAAACTTTACTTTTCATTTAATCTTTATGATGACTTTAGTGAGGTAATTGTTTAATTATCTCATTTTACTGATAAGGAAATCTAGGGCTGGCCCTCAGTTTTTCTGTGATTTACTTGTCCCGCCCCACTCCCACTCCCCTTGCTGTTTTCTAAGAGACCTCCCTGAGGGCAGGAACTTTTATTTTGTTTGTTTTCATCTTTTCTTTCTATGCTTGTAGTTGGTTAGTATCTTTGGCTATGTTAAGAATCCAAAACTTCTATTCCCTTGCTACCCAAGTGCCACTAACTGCTTTGCATTTAATGTACTAGGGAAGGAAAGTAATGATCTTTGAGAACTCTTCAGGTGTGGGATTCATTGTTTTGTTGTTGTTAAAGGTTTTTTTTTTTTTAATTTTTTTTTTTTAGTTTCTTATTTTATTACTTTATGAATCATGTTGGAAAAGGAAAATCACAGCACAAGGGAAAAATCACGGGAGAGATTAAAAAAAAAAACAGAAAAAGAAGTGAACATAGCATATGTTGATTTACAATTCACAGTCTCCATAAGTTCTTTTTCTGGATGCAGGTAGCATTTTCTAAGGTCTATTGGGCTTACTTTGGAAGGATTCATTGTTTTGTTTTTGTTTTTGCCAAGACAATTGGGGTTAAGTGACTTGCTCAGGGTCACACAGCTAGGAAGTGTTAAGTGTCTCAGATCACATTTGAACTCCTGACTTCAGGGCTGGCGCTCTATCCACTGCACCACCCAGCTGCCCCGGATTCATTGTTTAAGTGAAAGCTGGACCTTTGGGGAATGGCAGAGCATGCATTTGATTAGACATTAAACTCCTTGAGGACAGGGAGCCCTTTTGCTTTTTAAACTAGTGCTTACTGGTCTGTGACCAGGCACCTGAATTGTCCTGGTGGGAAGCTATAACCTGTCTCTCAGAAAACAGAAGGAGAAACCAAACACAGAAACCAGCCAAACGAGCTTGGGAGAGAATAGGACATTCTATCCCCAAGCACCCAGAACAGAGCTGCTGGCAGAGCTCTCTGAACCAAGCAGTTTCTGTAGCATGGGGAAGTTCCCATCCCCCAGCCTCCCTAAGGATTTGGGCTGGGTGGTCCTGAAAGCAGCTGGGTGTGGTAAAGAGCCTCCAAATCTTTCTTTTCTCTCCTACTCTGGCTCTTCTTATTGGGTGGTGGGGATATTTCTTGGCAGAGAGGTAACCCCAATTTGGACCACATCTCTCTTGTTCAGGCATTTTTCTCTCATATTTGACTTGTGACTCCATTTGGGATTTTCTTGGCAGAGATACTGGAGTTCTCCAGTTCATTTTACAAATGAATAGACTGAGGTAAACAGTGAAGTGACTTGCTCAGGGTCACACAGTAAGTAAATGGCTAAAGCTACATTTGAACTGAAGTCTGCTTCCTAGCTGTCCCAGTTCTGTCTCTGGTTCCTCATTTTTACAATGTGAGCTCCTCCACACTTAACATAGTGCTTAGCACATAGTAGGTTCTTAATAAATGTTTATTGACTGACTGACTTTAATCTTTCAAAAAAACAAACAAACAAACCCAGAACTCTAAAATTCCTGAACTCTAAAATTCCCGTCATATTGTTTTTATCCCCTCTTGTTCTACATTGCATAGTAATGTGTGTACTTCATAGATCACAGGATCTAGGGGCTTGAAGGTCCCAAAAGGCCATTTGCCTTTGCTCAAAGACCTCTAGTGAGAGAATCCACTCTGTCTGCCCTAAGAAAGTTCATTTTCCTTTCAAATAGACTGTAGCAGTTTGTATCATCCTATTGTGCTTTGCATAACAATAAATACAATTTATTATATTATGTATAATATGTTATTAATAAAGAATAATAAAATTTATTTAATATTATTATGTCCTGGAACTGCTAGATGGTATAGTAAATAAAAGGCAGGGCTTGAAGTCAGGAAGACTTCTGTTCCCAAGTTCAAATCCAGCCTCAGAGACTTTTTAATTGTGTGATTCTGGACAAGTCATTTAACCCTGTTTGCCTCAGTTTCCTTAAATGAGTTAGAAAGCAAAATGTCAAACATCTTCAGTGTCTTTGCCAAGAAAAACCTAAATGGAGTCATGAAGAATCGGACACGACTGAAAACAACTGAACAAGTGATGTACCAGGTACTGTGCTCGATGCTTGACAATTATCATCTCATTTTATCCTCACAACAATCTTAGGAGGTAGGTGGTATTATTATTCTCACTTTACAGATGAGGAAACTGAGGTGAGCAAAAGTTAGATGACTTGACCATAGGAAATGTTCTGAAGCAGGGTTTGAAAGTTCAAGAACTTAGGTCTTCTTGACTTCAAACCCTGCCGTCTATTCAGTATACCACCTAGTTGTCCCACTATTAGGCTCAGTGTTAAGAAAATTTGGATTCAAATTCTGCCTCTGATAGTACATTGCCGTAGATAATTTTCTGACCTCTCCAATTCAATTCAGCAAGGATTTATTGAGTGGATATTATTCAGCATTAAGGAAGGTTGGGAAAAACTTCTTGCAGAAGGTGGGATGTGACTTGAGACTTGGAACTAGTTAAGTCAGGAGGCAGGGGATGAGGAGGGGTGAGTTTTCCAGGCATGGGGAACAACTAAGGAAAATTCTCAGTCTAGAAATGGAATATCTTGTGTTATTAAATAGGCAGGAAGCCATTATCCCTGGATCACAGAAGGGTAAAAAGACCAGAAACATAGGAAGGGGCTAGATTATAAAAGCTTTTAAAAGCCAACAGAGGATTTTATATTTGATTCTGGAGGTGAATAAGGAGTACTGGAATTTATTGCTTAGAAGAATGATGTAGACAGTTTTGTGCTTTAGGAAGATCAATTTGGCAGCTGAGTAGAGGGATGGATTAGAGTGAGGAGAACCAGATGAAGCAATTCCTACTTTGGAGGGGAGGGAGCTTACATTCTCATGGAAGAGTGGGATTCCGCACAAAATTTACCAGCTACCTTTAAATACAAAATGCATGAAATAATTTCTGAAAAGGATCTTTAGAACTAAACTTTAGAAAAGAACAGTTAACATAGAATGGGGATTGTAGAAGGTATGTCTGATATAAAGGTAGAATAGAATGGTATAGGAGACATAAGGCTGACATGGGAGGATAGGAAGGAATTCAGAGTGCTGGCCACACAGAGAGTTTTAGGGCGATAAATTGCTATTATGAAGGGCGTACATGACCATGTTGGTTTGGCTATCAATCTCTGGGCAAGCAATGGAAAATGGGGGTGGAGTCCTCAAGGAACAACAGAAGGGTACAACTGGTTTTGCCTAGTTCAGATCAGTACAGAGATGAGTAGGCTGAGGACCTGTCTGGCTGTAGGGGGGTGAAGCAAAACTTTTACAAACCTTGAAGACCTATGATAAGTTTCAGGTGTCATTAGTAACTAACTTCCTATGACACTGTAGTTAAGTTGAGGGATTTTGTTATAGACATAATAATACAGATGTAACAATCTATATGTCATAACAACATAGATATATAGTATAGCTGTATTATCTGTTTATAGATATATAAATCTATATATTTATGTCTATATTATATAACACAATTATGTGTTAGAACGTAATTATTAATATTACAATAAATAAGATACAGTGTTAGCATAGATGTAATATGTGTGATGTATAGATATAATAATAACAGTGATAATGAGAGCCTCAAGTGATGAAACAGACTTTGGTTCCAGCCCCACCTTTGACACATTAGCAAATCACTTAACCTCCAGGGCTCTGGACTAGAAATTGCAGAGAAAGTTCTGATCTGCTTTAATTGAAGGAATTTCCTTGCCCCTAAGAATTTCCTCTGACAGTAAAGTAAATCATGGTTTAGCTTCTACTCCATTCCTTAATAACTTCCTGTTGATTTGTACTTTACAACATTTTCACATTCATTATAGCATTTGATCCTCACTAAAGCTCCCTGAGGTGGGCAGAACAGGTATTATTATCCCATTTTACAGATGAGAAAATGGAGGCTCAAAGAAATGAATGATTTTCCCGAGGTAACGCATATTAGTGAGAGAATTGGGATGAACCTTCTAATTCAAAGTTCAATGCATCTCCCCAAAGGCAAAGCCTTTGTTAAATGTAGTTATATGCTGGCCATGTTATAGACTGAACCAAATTTCTTTCCTTGCAGTCTAAGAGTATAAAATTGTCTAACATACTATCCCATCCCTCCCCCTCCTAGGTCTGCTGAATAACTCTTATTATAACATGTTGATAGACCTGTGTTCTCATTGATATAGGTGCTCTTTTCAGTTACATAGTCCATCTGTAGCTACAGATCTGGATGTAACTGGTTTATAAATATCAAACATTTCTGTAGCACTGTAGAGCTAAACAAAGTGTTTTTCTTAGAGCAACTCTAGGGGGTACATTGTTTAAATATCCCCATTTTTCATGTAGGAAACGGCATGTTAAATATCTTCACACTGATCGTTATTGTCAGAATTGGGATTTGCATCTAGCTCTCTAATTGCCATGTCCACTGTTCCCCACACTGCCCAGGGAGAGAACAGTAGTAACAGTAGAATTCTGCTTGAGGATATACCGAGTCTGTTGTAGAGAAGTTGTTCTATCCCTAATATCAAGAAGGAAACCCCTCCATTAACTGATCTATCAATGTAACTAAATCACTGGTTTATCTGGCCAGTCATGAAGACTCTTATTTTGTTATAAGCATTAGATTCAGAGTCAGTAACTGTGATTGTAGACAAAGAACTTAACCTTGAAAAGCCTCAGTGTCCCCAGCTCTAAAATAGGTCGGATACCTGCCCTACCTGTCTTCAGAGATTGCTTAGAAAACAAAACAATGCTGAGGTACCACTATATACCTCTCAGATTGGCTAAGATGACAGGAAATGATAATGAGGTGTTTTTTTACCTTGTGTTCTTTCCCAACGTGATATAGAAATATGTTTAAATGATTGTAAGAAAGATAAGATAATGAGGAATGTGGGAAAACTATTACATTGTTGGTGGAGTTGTGAACTGATCCAGCCATTCTGGAGAGCAATTGGAACTATGCCCAAAGGACTATCAAACTGTATACCCTTTGTTCTAGCAATGTCTTTATTGGGCATATATCCCAAAGAGATCATAAAAAGGGGGAAAGGACCTATGTGAGCCCTTTTTGTAGTGGCAAGGATCTGGAAACTGAATAGATGACCATCAGGTGAAAAATGGCTGAATATTGTATATAAGTATATGAATGTTATGGAACATTATTGTTCTATAAAAAACGACCAGCAGGGTGATTTCAGAGAGGTCTGGAGAGACTTATATGAACTGATGCTAAGTGAAGTGAGTGGAATCAAAAGAATATTATATACAGCAACAACAAGATTATGCGATGATCAATTCCAACAGACAGGACTCTTTTCAACAGTGAGGTGTTTCCAATAGACTTATGATGGGGAGAACCATCTGCAGCCAAAGAGAGGACTATAGGGACTGAGTGTGGATCACGACATAGTATTTTCATTTTTTGATGATGTTATTTACTTGCTTTTTGTTTTTCATTTTTTTCCTCTTTTTGGTATGATTTTTCTTGTGCAGCATGATAAATGTGGAAAAATTGTACATGTTTAATATATATTGGATTGCTTCTAGGGAAAAGGATGGGGAAAGGGAAGGGGAAAAAATTTTGGAACACAAAGTTTTGCAAGGGTGAATGTTGAAAATTATCTATGAATATGTTTTGAAAATAAAAAGCTTAAAAAAAAAAAAATTGAACAGGAGAGCCCCCTGGGAGCCAGTGAATATAGAGAGGAATTTGGTCTGGGTCACCATCTACAGTCTGAATTGCCTCCCTGAGCTCTCTCTCCTGTGTCCGCCTAGCTTCTTTGGTGAAACTGAAAGCATGTCTGGACTGGCTGGTGCTGATAAGATGACAGGTGAACCTGCTTGTCATAAAGCCCTCAAAAGAGACCTATGCTATTTCTGGGCAGTTGGTGGTAGGCTTTGGGGGCTTTGTTTTGTTTCTTTCTAGGTTGTGGTCAAAAGCTCTGAGGGAGATAGATGAGCCTGTCCCTGCTTACAGGAGCCTTAGTTTCTTTGTGGAGGGGCCTCTTTATCCCCCATGATGAGTGGGAGGTGACAACAGGAGAAACAAGAGCTAGGTTACAGCCAGCTTGGAACCTGATCTGAACCACACCCAGGACAAGAGAAAAAAATTCAGCTCTCCAAACCAGGCTCATCCCCAGGAGGCCAGGCCCCTGCTTGCTATTCCCTTCCAACTTCTCCAAAGAAGCTCTCGAATCGTAATAGTAATAGCTACTCATATTTTGCACAGTATGTCACAGTTACAGAGCACACACCCTGGGAGGTATTGCAAGTATTTGCACAGGGCTTTGACTAATTGGTTTGTCTGCCTCCAATCTCTCCCCTCCCCTCCTAAATTCACAGATCCTGCCACATCATTCCTTTGCTCAGAAACTTCATTAATTCTCCAGTGCCTCCAGAATAAAATACAAAATTCTTCTGCCCTTTAAAGTACCCTTTATAAGGGCATCTGGGTGACACATTGTATAGGGTTTGGGACTTGAACTCGGGAAGACAACTGTGTGATCCTGGGCAAAGTCATCTAACCTGTCTGCCTCGGTTTCCTCATCTGTCAAACAGATAATGGTAGCATCCACCTCGCAAGGTTTTTAAGAGGACCAAATGCAATAAGTATAAGTTTTTATATAACGTTTAGCAGTTGTCCTGAGATGAGCCATCTTAGGCTCAGAAAGTAACTTGCCTATGGCCACTCAGCTAGCGTACAAGTGATGGAGTTGGGCCAGGGATGCTGTGCTTGCTGTGCTCTTCATTTGCCCTCAGAGGCAGGTTTGGAGGTACAGCCATTTTAATTTTTTAATCTTAATAAGTTCCTGGTCGGCTGAAATGGATCCTGGAGGCCACAGTAGCCTCCTGAGGAGGAGAATGAATCGGTGCTTTCTCTGGAAAGGGGGTGACATTGTAGCCTGGCTTCTGCTGTGGATCAACTCTCTGGTTTCCTGAGCCCCTATTAAAGAGTTTATTGTTCTTTCTTCCCTCTGTCTTCCCCAAAGGTTACCTGGGCCAAGTAGCAGGCTGGGGGTTGTTCTCAGTTGCTGGGAGATGTCAGTGTTAGCGGCTATTCCATGAAAAATGAACAGCTGACCGGGAAGGAGATGGCCTAGGATAAAATAAATCACAACACTCCCGTTTCATAGCTAGAAATAGACCCTGTCCTGATACTTGGCCCAGGTAATCTTAAGGGAAGGCAAGGGAAGAAAGAACAATGGACTCTTTAATGGGAAGTTAGGAAACCAGAGAAGAGCCCTTGCTGGAACCAGACAGCAATGTCATCCCAGGCTGGATACCCTGGGGCGGCTGTCTCTGTCATAGTTGCAGTCAGACACGGGCCATGGCGGACTGGATACCTGAGATCGGGGATTGTTCTGGGGCCATGGGAGAGCGGAGATAAATGGAGTAGCTCAGATATCTGGCCCATGGCTTTTGTTAAATTTGTAGGTTAGCCTTGGAGACATTGACTCAAGACTGGCTGTTGAATTTGGGACTTGCTCTCCCCAAAGCCTTGTAATCCTTGTACTTTTCCTTCTGTCCCAAGCCCTTAGTGACTCTACATGGCCGTTATTCCCCCAAGATAACACTTCTAAGACTTTATACACCCCAAGTGGTGATTTTGTACAGAAAGGGGTAGTGATATACAGTGCCCGACACGTAGCAGGTACGTAATAAATGCTAAGTGACTGATTGCAGCATATTAGCCCTGTACCAACCACCCTTCCTCTGCTCCATAACTGACAATTTAAAGCTGGAAGGGAGCTAGATTCCAATCTAATTGGACTTCCTCTAAAGTCAGTGTTCTTCCATCATATCTGGACAATATTCCTGGATCTCAGCCTTTCCCAGTCCCCTGGGCTTCTCTGGTGACATTCTTTTGTTGTCTCCTCCACTCCCTTTCTCACTGAATCTAGTGCACATAAAACAAGTGGCCAAACTTTACCTTACCCCAAAGTGTGAGGGAGTGTGGGAATTATGAACTACATACAGTTGGAATAAATTACAAATGTGGCTTTTTTTTATAACTTTTTGTAACTTTTTTTTAACTTTTTAACTTTTTTTAACAAACTTTTTTTTTTTGATAGTTTGCTTTTTACATCACCATTGTCCCCCCCCCCCCCCCCACTAACCCTTTCTCTCTTACCCTATTAAAAAAAAAAGTACAAGTCCAGAAATTTATGCAGTGTATAAGAACCTATGGATCTCCCACCTCCGTGAAAAGGTAGAATAAGGGTATCTTGGCATGTTACTTCATTCAAGTCCTACTAGACCTCTATGGTCTTTATAATATATAATTATAATTTATAATATAAACAAGATCTTTACTATGTATGCTTTCTTGGCTTTGCTTACTTCATTCTGGATCCTTTCATGTAGACTTTTGTATGTTTCTTTATATTCATTGCACACGTTATTTCTTACAGTATAATAATGTCCTATTACATTCACATACCACATTTTGTTTAGCCATTTCCCAATCAATGAGCATACTTTGTTACCAGTTCTTTACTATCATAGAAAGTGCTGCTATACATTTTTTGATCTATGTGGGGACTTATTTCTTATCAGTAGCTTCATTTTTCTTATCAGAGGCTTCCTGGAGATATAGGCCCAGTTATGAAATCTCTAGGTCAAAGAGTATGGGTGTTTAATCACTTTGCATAATTCAAAATTTCCTTTCTAAAATGGTTCTACCAGTTCACAGCTCCACCAGCAGTGTATTGATGTGCCTATCATCCCACAACTCTTCCTACATCAACCATTTGTCATTTTTGCCAATTTTCAGGTTGTGAAATGAAACCTCAGGGTTCTTTTGATTGGCATTTCTCTTATTATCAGTGATTTGAAGATTTCTTACATGTATTGTGAATGCTTTGTGATTCTTTGAGAATGGTTTGTTCATAACCTATGATTTAATCTTTTTTGAGCACTTACTGTGTACAATGCACAGTGTTGGGTGCTGGGGATAAAAAGACTTTTATGGAACTTAACAGCAAGAGAAGCAAGCCTGCAGATAAGTAAATATTTTTAATGGGGGGAAATGATACCATGATATTCTTGAGGGATCAGTAAAAAAACTTATTTGTATATAAAAGATAACATTTGAATTGAGTATTGAAGAGAACTAGGAATTTCCATTTTAGGAAGCATTTAAGCCCCTGAATGAAAAAGAAATTTTAAAATGCTTACCATGTGCCAAGCACTTCAAATACAATAGAGAAGATCATCTTGGCCCTAGGGAACTCACAATGATAATATATTTTTTTCCAAATATATGTAAAGATAGTTTTCAGTATTCATTTTTATAAGACTTTATTTTCCAAATTTTTTCTCCTTACCTGCCCTCTCCCTAAGGCAGCAAGCAATCTGATATAGATTAAACATGTTCAATCCTTTTAAACATTTCCACATTTGTCATGTTGTATAAGAAAAATCAGATCACAGGGGGGAAAAGCATACAAACAAAGCCACATTGATGATAATACATAGGAGGGTTGGGATATAGAATGAATGGAAAAGAGATTTTAGGATATTTTAACAGATATATTCCCCCCTACTCAGGAGCCTGGAGATAATTGACTTTCCTGACCCTTTGGGGAGTAAGCCTGAGGTGAGGGTCAAATATGTAGGGATTGAGTTCCTTCCAGCAAAGGTGAGAAGTATGGTGAAGGAGAAGTCAGCATCTGGCCAGGAGGGTTAAAGAGGAAAGGGACATTGGCAAGAAGGTTGGGGTATGGTGGGTGTGGAAAAGAGCCTTCTGACTTGATGTCACTTCTAGTCTTCTAGTTAATGGCTTGATTTTTTAGGTATTATGCTTCCTTTGGTTGTCCCACTTTATTGTAATGAGCTGTTTTTTGATGCTTTCACCCCTCATTATGGTTCCTCAATTAATGTTACATTTCTCTTTGGACTCCATTTCCAACTCAGCTAGAACTAATTCCCTTGTTCTTTACTCCCCCCATACCTGTACCTTATCTTTTGTTTTAGCCCTCTCTAGAGCTTGAGGGCTGCCATTTTGCATCTTGTATTCAGTCCTTTCTCATGTTATCATTCATAAAATGAAGAAATTACATTAGATAGTTTCTAAAAATCAATTTTTCTATGAGCAGCCTTACTTGTTTTCTCTTTTCTGCGACCTTTTCCCTTGCTCTCAATATAACACATGTTAAATAGGATCATAAATTCAGAACCAGAAGGACCTTGGAACAATCAAATCCAACCTTCCTCATTTTAAAGATGAGAAAACAAAGACAGAAAAATTAAGTGACTTACAGCAATGAATGATTCAGATCAGTTCCAATGGTCTTGTGATGAAGAAAGCCATCTGCACACAGAGAGAGGACTGTGGGAACTGAATGTGAACCACAACGTGGTATTTTCACTCTTTGTTGTTGTTTGCTTGCATTTTGTTTTCTTTCTCATTTTTTTTCCTGATTTGCCTTGTGCATCATATACATTTGTGGAATATGTATAGAAGAGTTGCACATGTTTAACATTTATTGGATCACTTGTTGACTGGGGGAGAGGAAAAAATTAGAACATGGGGTTTTGTAGAGGTGAATGTCAAAAATTATCCATATAGATATTTTGAAAATAAAAAACTATAATTAAAAAAAATTAAGTGATTTAATTCTAAGTCACATAGTGCATGTCTTAAGTTCATTGGCTCCCAAGGGACTCGCATCTCTTAAAATGTAAGAAGATGGTGCAAGATAAGTCAAAACTAGTGACATAGAAAATGAGAGTTGAAGAAACAAGAAGGGATAAACTTGGGCCTTTCTGTCTTCAGGGTAAGCCTTTTGTCCACCAGTGCCTTTAGTATCTACCATATACTAGGAGCTGGCAGCATATTTCGGTGTAGTGGTAGTAAGCTAATCTTGGAGACAGACAGACCTGTATGATGCTACTAGCAGCGCTGCACCCATGAAATTACATATCCAGATCTAGGGGTGTACAAAGCAGTGCTGGAGGCTAGTATACAGAAAACTATTCCTGCCCTGAAGGGCCTTAGAATTAAAGGGAAGGGGGATGCTACAACCAGTTTATAAATATGTAGAATGCTCAGAAAATTTGAGGCATTAAGGTTCACTTTCAGCTTGGAGAAGGATCAAAGAAGCTTCCTGGAAAAGGTGGCACATGAGCTAGGCCTTGGAGGAAAGAAGGATTTTCATGTGAAAGGAGTGAATTCAGTGTATGGAAAATGGTCCATGCAGATGCTTATCTTGGTCTCTAGTTTGACTCTTTTTTTTTTTTTTTTTTTTTTTTTTTTGTGAATGTAGCAGGATTTTGAACTTGGGGCCAGCATTTTTATAGTGTCTGCTATGTGCCAGGCACTGTGCCCAAGCGCTTTGCGAATACCTTATTTTATCCACATTACCTTGCAAGGTGGGTTTTTTATTTTTATTATACAATTGATGAATTTGAGATGAAGTGACGTGTCTAGGGTCACATAACTAATACACATCTGAGACTTCAGAATCTTACTGACTCTAGGGCCCATTATCCTATTCACTGTACCAATTGACTGCCTCTCTGAGAGATTATTTAACATAAACTGCCACACTCCAAAATATGGGTATTTACAGATTGTAAGCATGTACTATTGTTACATATACTCTGTAAAGCGTATGTAAAAGTAGAAAACATTTTAATGAAATGTTTTTCAGATGAATTTGTATTTTGTAGTATGATTGAATATGCTCCATTTCTTGGTTTAACACTTCCCATAACACAGTCATAGACTGAAATTTCCTGAAAAACAAGAAAAAGTGAGGACTAGTGTTAATCCTTCCAATTGTGGGACCTCCCCAATTTCCATTAGTAGCTTTTGAATCTGATGTGTAGAATGAGTGATCTCATTGCTGTCAATCCAGACATTAAAATTGTATGTATGTATATATTTCTGCCTACATTCACAATTTATATTTCCCGGATGTACACCAATCTTAACGTTGCTTTTGTTAGTCAGTCAACCTGTGTTTATTAAATGCCTACTATATGCCATTCATTTTTTTTGGTTTCATCTGGGGAGATCCGAAAGGGTTATATAGCCTAGGCTAGATCTTAGCAGCAACATTTTGCCAGAATGGTGAAGACAGTTCTTAAAGGACTCAGCCCAAGTGACTCGGTCTGTATAACGCGATGAAATCTGTTTAGAACAGGAAACTTCCGTAGTAGTCCGCTCTTTTTTCCCCTCTACAAAGTAGAAACTATGAGAAATCACTGTGAGGTAGAACTAACCAGAGTCTTCCTGGCTGTTTGATCACTTAACTCCAATTGTTTCATCAAACACAACCAAAAAAAAAGAACTAACTAGAACACTGAAATGTTTCCCTTGTTGAATTTCTATTTTCATTTTAGGGGCAACTATTCTTTTGGAACAATTACCCCTATTTATTCATCTCTTCATAAGTTTCTGCCTCTTCCATTCGTCATTTAAAGCCCTTCATAACCTTTACCTATTTCTCCTATTTACTCATTCTTCAGTCTAACTAAAGTGGTCTTCTCTACTATTTCTCATACAGCTCTCTATCTCCCACCTCCAGACCTCCACATTGGATGCCTCCCCTGTCTGGAATGGTCTCTCTTCTCATTTTCACCTCCTAGAATTCCTTGTCTTTTTCTAGGCTCTGCATAAGTACACTTTGTGTGTGAAACCCTTTTAATTTTGTATATAGTTTTTCCACTCTACATATTGTTTTCCCAGAAGAATGTAACCTCCTTGCAGTCAATGAATTGTCTCACTTCAGTTTCTATTACCAAAACCTGACACAAGGGAATTAATAAATGCTTGCTGATGATTGCACTTCCACAGGGCTGTCTAGAAGTCATCTCCCTGAATCTGTATGTGTTACACTGCCCTCCTCCCCCCAACATTGCTGCTTCCTTGGTTTCACAGCTGACCTAGATTTCTTGGCCTTGCCACTTCCTTCTGTCTTAGTGACTACCTGTGACACAGTCGGTTCTATACCCAGTTGGATAATATGTAATCCCTCAATGCCTTGGTCCTTCCTTCAGACTGCAAGGGACCATCTTGTGGGAAGAATTTAGCTGCCCAGTCTGCTGCTGCTGCCCCTGGTCCTCCTACTAGACAGTAGAAAATTGTAGTACTGGGGGTAGGGGGATGGGGATTATGGATATATTGTTGTAAGTCTCCAGTTTGAAAGACCTTTACTATAGGCATTTTAGCAACAAATCTAATTTGTCATCAAATAGATCTTTGGCTACAACACCAAATGATTTTCTGACAAGCCACCAAAGAACATATACCACCACTAAAAATTCTAGGAAGGGGAGTGTTGTTGTCAGCTCTGTTTATAATAAGGAAGATGATTTTTTTTTCCAGCTATATGGATGCTAGGGGGAATGGAGGGAGAATAATAAAATTCAAAGTTGGAAAGGACCTTTGAGACCATCTAGACTAACCCCTCCCCTTTTTATCCCCATTTTAAAGATAGACTAAGTCCTGAAAAAGGAAGTACCATGACCAAGGTCATATGGGTAGTTTATTTGAACCAGTTATTCTATCTTCAGATTTCAAATGCACTATTCTTTACATTTTTTTACCCTCACTGCATAGCCTATTAGAAATTCTCCTTTTAAAAATTAGAGCACTTAGCTTTGCATCCTGCTATCTGGATAAATTAATGGAATCAGAAGATAAATGTCACTGATTAATTTAAAGCACTGTAAGTGGCCAGAAAATATGTATAGGTTTAATCAAGAAACAAACTTTGAAGTGTTTCTAACAAACTGTATGATTCTTTTTTATTCATCCATTTAAAATGAATCCTGTTAGAATGATTTATTTATTTATTTGCATTTTAGTTTACCTTAGAGTAAGACTACTGGGAGGCTTTTTTTTGTTTGTTTTTTAATATGCTTTGTATTTGGACACTATGCACTTTAACTTGACATAGGGAAAATGAAAAATTGTGGGTGTATGCAAAGTAGATAAATGTTAAGTTTGTTTGATTTTATGAAACAGTTCATGGTGTAAAGAAGTTAATTTTGTTCTTTAGTTATTAAGCACAAGTAGGTGTATACAATAAGGACTTATTCACTTATTGACAAGAGAACAAATGTTTATTCATTTTCTTAAATGATCGCTACATTTTAAGAGTACAAAATAAAATTGCTTATTAATATTTTAGGCTTTTTCTTATGTATGTTGACTAATTTCTTAATATGCATTTTCTGTATTAAATTATATACATACATAAAAAAAACTGGAGCACTATTTTTATTGGGCTGGGCATGCAAATACTATAAAAATATAGTCCCTATCCTCAAGGAACTTACAATTTAATGGAAGACTACACATAAAAGGGAGCTGAAATTTACTGGGAAAGAAGTTTTAGAAAGTCACCCCTAGAGTAAGGAATTGAGCTTTGATTAGAAGTGAGGCATTTACTCATAATAAAGCAGTAGATAGAGTTGAGTCAGGAAGACTTGAATTCAGATTTGGTTTCGTATATTTATTGCTGTGTGACCCTGGAGAAGTCCCTTCATCCTGTGTGCCTCAGTTTCTTTATCTGTAAAATAAACTGGAGAAGGAAATGGCAGTGCACTCCAGTGTTCTTGTTAAGAAAATTCCAAAAGGGGTCACAAAGACTGAGATATGACTAAACAACAATACTTCAAATGAGGCTTCATGACAGAAACTCACCAAGTAGAGGATTTTCTACCACGAATAAACACCCCTATCTTTGGCTCTTATAATTCTATTGTCCTTGCCCAGTTGAGAGTATTCTATCTCCAGTAAGGGCATTATTTTCCTTACAGTAGCATCATTCAAAAATTCAAAATATTTGAACATTAATGTGGAAATATATTTAAAATAATTACACATATTAAAATGTATCAGATTGCCTGCTGTCTTAGGGGTAAGGTAAGATGGGGATGAGAGGGAAAAAATTTTAGAACACAAAATTTTACCAACATGAATGAATGTTGAAAACTATTTTGTATGTATTGGGAAAAATGAAATACTACTTTAAAAAAAGAATTTAATGTGTAAAAGAATTGCATATGTTGAATATATATTGGTTTACTTGCCATCTAAGGGAGGGGGTGGGGAGAAGGGAGAGGGAAAATTTGCAACACAAGGTTTTGCAAGGGTAAATGTTGAAAATTATCCATGCATAAATTTTGAAAATAAAAAGCTTTAATTTAAAAAAAATTGCACATTAAAAATAAGCCCAGACTACACTAGTATGGGGTAATCAGATGTTGGTATTCCAAGCTGGCTAGGGTAGTACATTAGGTAAAATAATGGACCTGGAGTCAAATCCAGCCTCACATACTGTGAGGGTGTATGACTGTGGCTAAGTTACTTTATTCTCCTTCCTGCTTCAATTTTTCCTTTAAAATGGGGAGTGATAATAGCACTTCTCTCCTGGGTTGTCATGAGGATCAAAGGAGGTAAAATTGTGAAGTGCTCAGCACAGTGCTTGGCATATAATAGGTACTATGTAAATATTCTGATAATTATGATTCCTCCTCTGAGCAGCATCCCCACTCCCACCCAAAGTCCTCCTACTGAATAAGGGAAGCCTACACTGTCCTATCCTCAGGAGAGGTACTTTCTTGGTACTTACCTTCTTCTTTTTTAAAGAATATTTTGTATTTTCCAATTGCATATAAAAGACAATTTTTAACATTTTTTAAAAATAAAATGTTGAGTTGCAAAATTTCCCCCTTTTTCTCCCTTTCTTAAAATAGGAAGCAATTTGAGATAGGTAAGATAATTAACAACTCCAGTTCTTCCCTTTTCCACTGTGCCCTCAGAGAACTTTCCTGCCTTGTGGTATAGTGGAAAAATTGCTGCCTTTATGTCAGAGAACCTTTCTTCAGAAACAAGCTCCACTCTTTACTCCTTGTGTGATCAGCACTTTTGTGGTCCCTGTTTCCTTTGTAAAATTAAAGGTATATTACATGACCACTGAGCTCCCTTCTACCATTAAACATCGGATCCTAGTCCTAGTTGCCTCTGATGTCTTTCAGGCTTTGATGTTCCATTAAACTGACTTTTTTTAACCTTGGCTGTTGTTTCCATGTTCCCTGGGCATGTTCTTCCCCCACTGTCAATTTCAGAGCCTCTCTTTGGCCCTGTCACACAGCATCCCCTTCTCCTTTGAGGTTCACTTCATCCTTTGGAAGCAACTGGTTGTAAAGTGGACAAATTGCCTGGCTTGAAGTTGTGAAGACCTGAGTTCTAATCCAGCCTCAGACATTCATACAACAGCTATAGTCATTTAACATGTTTGCCTCAGTTTCTTCAAATGTAAAGCACCTTATCTCCAGAATTGTGAGAGGTTCAAAATGAGATTACATTTATATTTAAATTTTTTCATCATTGTTCATTTGGAAAGTTGGGCCATAGTTTTCTTTTTTTGTTTTTGTACTTCCTGATTTAGGAATTTGGTAGCAGTCATTCTTTACCTATTTTTCCAAGTATTTTATATAATATTGAAATTATTTGTCCTTTAAATGGTTGATAGTGAGATAACATTTGTAAAACGAACTAGTGCAGTGCTTTATATATAGTAGGTTCTATATAAATGCTTATTCCCCTTCCTTCCTGTCCAAATACTTGTTTGCTATAATCAGTGGTTGTCCACATCCTCCTTTACTCTCAATGAACTCAATATCTGGCTCAGGCATGTCTTCTCTACACCCAGTCTTTATTCTTTTCAAGCACCCTGTCTTCTCAGTACCTGAATCTTCTCTACTCTTTTGATCCAGTAACAATAGCAACAGAATTGGTTTGGTGTTTTTTGTTGTTGTTTTGTTTTTTTAACAAGTAATTGGGGGGAGATAAAATATTTTTTAAAAATTTAAAGTTAATAATAATAATAATAAACAAGCATTTGTTAAGCTAAATAAGTATCCAAGAACTCAGGTCTTCCAGAGTCAGGAACTCTTTTATTTTTGCCATATAGATGCCTCAGCTCTGGGAGGACCCTTTAGGTAGTCTGCTAATTATTACGTATCCAAGCACTTTTCCCATTTCACGGATGAAGAAACTGGAAAAGTAAGATTTCTGAGATCAGATGATTAAAAAGAGTAGCAAAGTTGAGCCCAACCTCCAATGTTTTTTCTCCACCTAGTACTCCAGTGGCTGGGGAATAGACTTAAATTGCTCTAGGAATCCATTTAGTTGAATGATGAAAAGATTACAAAACACTTTATCCACGGTAATTTTGTGTCATAGAAGGAATTTGTGTGGCAAAGAGTACAGTCATTATCACTCCCATTTTACAGATGAGGAAATTTAGACGTGGCAAAGCTTAGGTGACTTATAAATTGCATAGCAACTAAGTACTAAAGTTGGGACTTGAGGTTAGTTAGAACTTCTTGACTTTTGAGTTTTTAAAATATTTTAAACACACACACACACACACACACCACAAGTGCTGATAGTGTAGACTTCTCTTCCTCAAATAAGGTGGCCCAGTTCCAACTACCCTGTTTTTACAAAAAGAAATGCTCAGAATGAATTGTTCCACAGTTACAAAGTATCAGGATATTCAAAATAAGGTCCTAATGATCTTTCACATTTCCCCAAACTGAGCCATTGTGGTCTCTAGGGAAGATGTCTTCTGTTTCTGGTAATGATGGGAAAGAGTAGGGACCCAAGAATCCTTTCTGTGTCCTACTGGTGGATGAGCCAGGGTTGCCCGGATTGCCCTCTCGGTCTAGGGAATAGGAGATGGGATAATTCAGCACTGACTGAGGTTGCTGTAGACTTGGTCTCCCTCCTCCTTCTTCCTCACCCTGACTGTGGCGTCCTCCCATTGAGCATGGAGGGGGAATGGGGAGGATGTTTACATTCCTCAAACTAACTATCTAATCTGGGCTTTTCCAGGCTTGGCATTTTTTAAATAACTCAAATTGGGGAAATAGTCGATGACCTTCCGTTCCTCCTTCACCTCTTCTCTCTTCCACATTTGTCTTGTCCAAATGGTCAACCACAGTTGGGCCCCTGCCGTTGGTTGTCTCAGCTGTCTCTTCTAAGCGGACCTTTGAGGAGAATTTTTTCTCCACTTGGCATTAGAAGAGCTCGCTACTTTCTAAGGGAGAGAGGTTGAACAGAAAGTTTATTGAGTTGACAACCTGGCACTTCTCCCACTACTGAGATTAGACAAGGTTGAGGAGTGTTTGGGTATATGTAAACTTTTGGCATTCGCTTTGTTTAAAAAGTTTAGTGTCCACAGTAAGGGAACAAAACAGTCCCTATCCTCGAAGCCAGATTATCCCTACATCCCCAAATATATCTGCTTAAATCCTACAGGAAAATTTAGCAAATGTTTTGTATTTAAAATCATGCATCTTTCACCAGGCCCCAATATTCTTGGATATTCCTAGGATTTAGAGCTGGGAGGAATTTGGGAGAGCTTTGAGGGGGAAGGAGAAGAGGAATTAACCTGATGACCCCCATTGGCAGCTCACTATATTAAAGCCCAAAAGTGCAGATACCCTGTTGGTTTAGAAAAAAAAAAAAGCCAACTCCTACTGAGAATTCCCCTAATACCAGAGGTTTACTGTCGTTCAAGCTACTTGGGAATTATAGGCCTATCCCTCCAGACCTGGCTAGCTGGGGCAGCTCATTGAATCTACTTCAAAGGGATGGTTTTTGAACAAATACTGGGCCTTTAAAAAAAAATAAAACAACATACCATTATGAGCAGTAAATTTGTGCAATTCATTACTCCTTGAGGTATTCTGGTATGGAAATGCAGATTTCTGAATGTGATTCTCTGGAGTGTAGGACCTGCCATTTAATAATGCTTATTGCGTGAATGACAAAAGTAACCCTGATAACCTTCATTTTAGTCATAAGGTCAAGCCTTGAGGGAAGGCACTCTGAGGTCCTTGAGAGCTGAAGGCTGTCTTTTGTCTTGGAGCTGAAAGGGATCTTAGCAAGATCCTGAAGCCCAACCCCTACATTTTTATAAATGATGACACAGTCCCAGAATAAAGAAAGTGAGTTTTCCAAGGTCATAATGGTAGGAAACAGTCCATTCGGAACTTTTTTAAAAAAAATTTTTTTAAGAATACATTTTATTTTTTCCAAATACATGTAAAGATAGTTTTCAGCATTCACCTTTTCAAAACCTTGTGTTCCAAATTTTCCCCCTCTTCCTCCCCCTCCTCAAGACAGCAAGCAATCTGATATAGGTTAAACTTGGGCAATTCTTCTAAACATATTTCCATATTTGTCATGCTGTAGAAGAAAAATGGGGGGGAGGGGCAGCAAGCAAACAAAACAACAAAAGGTGAAAATGGTCTACTTTGATCCACATTCAGTCTCCATAGTTCTCTCTCTGGATGTGGATGGCACTTTCCATCACAAGTCTTGGAATTGCCTAGATTCACCTCATTGTTGAAAAGAACCAAGTCCATCACAGTTGATCATCACATAATCTTGTTGCTGTGTACAGTATTCTCTTGGTTCTGCACACTTCACTTGGCATCAGTTCATGTCAGTCTTTCTAAGTTTTTCTGTCTTTCAGAACTTGAATCCAAGTTCTTTGTTTCCAAATCATTATTTTTTTCATAACTCAAATGAAGCTTTTCTTAGTCATGACTCTTCCATTTTAAATTCATCATCATAAAAAACTGGAGAGAGACACACAGTGCCTGCCCTCAGGACACCTATAATCAAAGACCGCTCCCCAACCAGAGTCCATTCTACTCTTATCTGTTTTTGTATGAAGTGGAACAGGTAACTGGTAAAATCTGCCAGGAAACACGAGGTATGGGACTTGGAGTAATAGGTACCTATTTCTGATTTAATTCTGATTTTCATTTCTCAGAAACCTAATTTCTTAAAAAAATTTTTTTTTTCCTAGCTAGCTCTATCTCTTCATGGAGCTCAATGTGGAACTTATAAAAGGCATGCTGGGTATATGGGGAAGCAGAGGCATAGCCTTGTTATCTCCCTCCTACAGACTCAGTGGCCTAGCCAGACTGACCAGCCTGATTTTTCTCTCTGGTCTCCCTGTCCCCCTGGCCAGAATGCTTTGCTTCCTCACCTCTGCCTCTAGGAATCCCTGACAAGTGCCACTTCCTAAATTGTCTTTTTTTAATCCTCCCAGTTATCTATTCAGAACACACATACCAGTTGATATTTACTTTTGTATTTATTTTGTTCTTCCCTCCCTCCCTCATTTACATTCATAAATGAGATGGTCCTGACTCTGAGACCAAAAATTGAGGCTGGCCCTTCTATTGGAAAATGTTCTTCAGGTTCCTAACATCTGTACAAGACTGTACTAGGCTAACAAAGGAAGAGACATGAATGGTGCCATAATATACTGTGGGATTTGTTTAACTATCAGTTCATAGATTTTTGTGTGTTCTTGGTGATGGTAATGCATTGGAGAAGGAGGAAGTTTCTTTTAAATTTTAAATTATATCATTTTGAACTGAGCAGTCAGGAAATCCTGAGTTTGAATCCAACCTTAGCAGTGTCACTTATCTTCTCGGTTTCCTTCATCTATAAAATGAGGGTAATAATAACATCTATCTTCCAAGACTGTTAAAATTAAACAAAATGATATTTATAAAGTGTTTTCCAAATTTTAAAGCACTATATAAGTGCTAATTATCATTAATCATTTGTTGCCAAATTTCTTAATTTGAGGTTCTTGCTCTCTTTTTCAGACTGTGGAACATGGCTTCCCCCACCAGCCCAGTGCTCTGGGCTACAGCCCCTCCCTCCGAATCATGGCTATTGGGACCAGATCTGGAGCCATCAAGCTGTATCCTTTTCATTGCTTTGGCCCCCTTCCCTTTAAAAAAGCTCCCAAGCAGACCCCTTCCCCCCCCCAAGGAAGGACAGAGCTTTGGGAGGCCTCTGTTTCTCTCCTACAAAAGTCAGCCTTTTTCAGTGGTGGGTGAGAGTTATCTGAGAAGGGGTACTGACCACCTAGACAAATGAAAGGTGGTCTTTCACTGTGTCCCACTCTGTGTCTGTCTTATTCCCTTGGAGTTCCTAGCTTCTAATTTTATCCTGTGTGTGTAGCTCACCACCTGTACCGCCCACACCTGATTCTTTGAGTGAATGAAAAAAGCCCTTGTTTGCCTTTTGCCCCATCCTCTGGGAGCTGTCCTTTGATAGGGGGTGGGTAAGACCACACATACTGGAAAGAGTTGAATTCTGTAGATTCAGTTCTAATCCACTGACTGTATTAAAAAGTACTTAACTTTATACTAGCACTTTAAGTTTTAGTTAATTTTATTTAATTCCTAGGAGACTTTTAATATCAGCTAAAGCTTTCATTTGCTCCTACTGAGGTATAACAAAGGTACTAGATGGTAGAGTTCCTTGAAATGGGGGAGGGGGGGGTGTAGGGGTTTTCTGTTTTCTGGATCACTCCCAGGTGAATGAAAAAGCAGGCCCTAATCAAGTGCTAGGCACTGTGCCAGTGGCACACGTATAAAATGGCTAAGCTGCCTTTGCCCTAGAAGGAATTTATAAATCTGTTAAATTTATAAATCGTACTTTTTTTTTGGGGGGGGGGGAGAGGTAAGGGGAGAGGAGGACTAGGATGGAGAGACAGCTCCAGTCTAGTATCACATCTACTATATATATATACATTGACTTGCCAAGCTCCTGGTGAACATTTATGGCTCCTCCCTGCAATATAGTGTCCACATGATCTTTGAAAAGGTTTTGATCAGAGGATTGTCCTTGAGAGAAAGTATACATTTCTTTACCTCCACATTCATTGAAGTAGGATCCTTCCAGTGAAACTATTGGAATTTCCCTGTTAGAATAAATACTTTTGTGTTTCTTGTCTTTTGTATCCCTAGTATTTTAACACAGTGAAAGACGTGTTTAATTAATATTAGTTGATTGATTATTTGGGCCCAGGATGGTTGTAATTTAGTTTCTCCATGAATTGAGCACAAATAGGTAAGTATTGGGGGCTTTCCTCAATCTCAGAGCCAATTCTAACCCTTAATAATTACCCAGAGGCTTTTGAAGCTAGATTGATTGAGGGGAGGAAGGGGAAGAAAGGAAAGGGGGAGTATTCTAAAAACTACCAAGAATACAGATTGATTTAATGATCAGATTGGGGTTGTTAATTTCCTCTGCTGCCCCAATGCTTTCTGGGTCATTTCAGAAGATGAAATTTATTCAAATGTAGTCCTTAAACTTCCCAAAAGGCTCTGGACCCAGGGTGACCAAGGGCTGGGCAGGAGTTTTGTGGGTGGGTTTCTCTCCCCCCCCCCCCCCCAATTTTTTCTTTTTTTGCAGAGGGGCCAGGCAAGAGTTTTTTAGGGACTCTCCAGTTAGATGTACCATCTTCAGAACTGAACCAAAACACAACTATCTAGAGTAAAGGCATATAGACTTTTGGGCTACTTGGCTAGCTGCTGCATTTTTTTCCTGCTTGATCTGAACTGGTCTCTAAGTTAGGGAAGGGAAATAGGGACAAGGACAGCACAGAACGGGACACGTCCAGTCTTGCTGAGTTTGAGTGGGAGGGGTAGCTACAGTTGGGAGCACATGGGGCCCTGCCTGGTACAGAGTGAATCAGCCCTGCATCTCTGCCAGGTTAATCATTACCAATCCAGTCCTGAGAAGGCTGGGCATATCCTGCTCACCAGTGTAGCCCATCGAACGTGGCCTGAAAGCAGCTGCTTGGGGTGAGGAGGTAGGAGTGGCAGGGGTTTCTTACAGTCCCTTCATGGGAATCCTGGGCTAATTGAAGCTTTGGAGTCCAAGGACCTTTTTGAGCATCAGCAGCAACTTTGTCTTCAAGCCCCTTTCTGGATACAGAACAAAGCAATAAAACTTTTTTTCTCTCAGGCTCAGAGTGGGATAGCCTTCTGACAATGACAGTGTGTCCAGGGAATCAACCCCTTGCTATCCACTTGCCTTACCAAAAGTACCCAAACCGTCATTCTTTCAGTTTCTGAGCTGCAGAAGTTTGTAGTCTTTACTTACTTAGCTTTACATACTAGACCTGAAATGGGGAGGGTGGGATAGGGAGGATTGCACAGGAAGGGAGGGGGCTCCTTTCACCAGCTTTCCTAGAAGGAGAGTGGAATAGAGGAGGGCTTCTCCTTTTGAACTTGTTCCTGAACCAGCTTCCAGCTACGGTGCCCCTGGTGTGGAGTTCATGGGTCTTCACCGGGAAAACAATGCTGTAGTACAAATCCACTTCCTCCCTGGCCAGGTGAGGATGTCATAGACTAATGGAATAAGAATGGGGCAGAGGGGAGTGGTGGGCTGGGTTGGGGGTGGCTGTGGCTCTGGAATCACGAGTATCATCAGATTGCAGGTGAGGACTCTGCTAGGATTGCCAGTCCCCTCTCCTTGTTTTCTCCCAGCATATATTCCCTCTCACCTAGTCCTTGTCTAGAAGGAATGCAGACTGGTTGACAAAGGGTCCCAAGTCTTCCTTTCCCATTATCCTCCCTTACCCCACCTTGTTTCCGTTGAGAGGAAAACAGTATAATAACCATAAAATATTATTGGAAATGGTCCTACCCCGTGTACAGAGGTGCCGCCTCCTTTTACTGAAGCTGAAGAATGAAAGTCCCATCATTCATTAACTGAGCCACAAAGAACCCTCTCTGCTAGGTTACATTGAGTTACCAAGCTCCTGGTGAACATCTATGGCTCCTCCCTGTACTATAGTGTCCCCCAAACCAATTGTGGTAAGGGGATCCGAAACAAGCCTTTTCTTCCCCTGTCCCTGCCCCACCACTTACTTATGGAAGCAGCATACTGGCCCCCCTCCCATCTCCATCATCTGTCTTTGTCCCCTCCTGCACTCAGTGCCAACTGATCACCTTGCTGGATGACAACAGCCTGCACCTGTGGACCCTGAATCAGAGAGATGGGGTCTCTGAGCTGCATGAAGAGAAGTTCTCCACACTTCGGGGGCCTCCGGGGTGAGTCCCAGAGCCCAGGTCCTCTCAAGGCGCTAACGAGGGGCCGAATTCTCTGGAGTGTTTTTCCAGCACGGTGTGGGAAGCACTGAGGTTTCAGAGTTCACTGCCATCTGTCTGGGTTTGATGAGGAGAGTAACTGATATGTTTGTGTTCCTACCCAGAGGCCTGTTTAATCATCTCAGTGAGATTTCTGTTTTTCCAAAGCACAGCAAACTTGAGGGACAGAGGGAGGCCCGAAGGGGCCTGAGTTCTTGGGAGTGGGACTTCACAGACAGATAGTCTGCCCCTCTTCCCTTCCCTGGGTCCTCACACTCACTCATTTTTTTTGCCTTAATTGGATATTTCAGCAGTTGGAATAAAACAGTGAATTTTCCCATTTGCAGGGCTGCCCCCAGCGCCACCCAAATAACAGTGATTCTGCCTCATTCCTCCCAAGAGCTGCTATATCTGGGTACTGAAAGTGGCAACGTGTTTGTGGAGAAGCTGCCCTCCTTCCAGATTCTCGAGGACCGGACCATCAGTACTGAGGCTGTTTTGCAGTGGTGAGGTTCCTGGCAAATCTTCCCAGAACCAAGCCCAGGCCAGCCTAGCCCACTCCAGGGGCAAGCAGTTGTGTTCTTGGTATAGCTTGGAAGGGCCAGGAAGCCAGATTGAGTTGGGGGAAAGGAGGGGTGTCCTGGGACCATAGTGACAATGTACATAAGACAGAGTTCATTCAGTTCCCCATTTCAGGACTGGGTTGACTATAGAGTTCAGGTAGAGGGAAGGGTGATACTCTCCCCCCTGCCTTATTGGAGAAACTTGGGTAATTTGGGACGTGTTCAGATTTGAACTTGGTCTCTGGAGAGCCATCAGACACCACATGCTATTTCTTGATCTGGCTTTTGGACTGGCCCCAAAACACAGCTTCATTATAGCCATTTTCTGAGATAGGATTTACCATCATATTGGGACATTTGAGAACGTTGCCTCCTTTGAAGAAATCCAGGATCCCAGCAAGAAGATAGCCTGGCTTCCAGTTCTTAAATATTGCAATTTATACAAAACGGTCATCTGTAGATTTGCTAGGATTCACTGTTCCTTTGCTGTTTCTGGAGTGATTGGAGACCCTTTTCCTGCTCAGACTATGGGTAGAGGAAGGAGAGAACAGTCAGCATCCTGCTTTCTTCTCCCTCCTCCCTCACTCCAAAAGCTAGATTAAAATAGGATCCTCTCTGTCATTTGTCCAGGTTACCCAAGGATGCACAGCATTGTCGGGCATTCGAGATGGTGGAGGCGCTGCAAGAACACCCCCAGGACCCTACCCAGGTCCTGATTGGCTATAGCAGAGGCCTTATCATTATCTGGGACCTTCAGAATAGCCGGGTGCTCCACCACTTCCTGAGCAGCCAGGTAGGTGATACCCGGGGCTGTGGGGCAGTAGGATGGGCAAAGAGCATAACTTTCCTACGATGCTGGAGTCTGGGGTTGATGATTGACACAGGCAGGGCAAATGTATATGGTCTGAAGCCCTTGATACCCTATGGGACTGTTCTGGGTACTCCAGAGGAACTTGGAGGATCCTAGGATTTAAAACTGGAGGGATTTTACATTATCTAGTTCAGTCCCCTAATTTTGCAGATGAGGAAACAGACCCAGAGAAGGGAAATTCTTGCCTAAAGTTGCAGAATTGGGACCCAGGTCCCCTCTTTCCATTACATCATGCTATGGTACTAATCCTCTGTATTTAAACTGGGGAAGGGGGTTTTAGGTAATGGGGGAAATTGCCTACTCAATTTTGTTATCCTTCCCACTTTTCCCTTCTCTAGCAACTGGAGAATGTCTGCTGGCAGCGAGATGGGGGTTGCATTGTCAGTTGCCATTATGATGGGAGCTACTGCCAGTGGAAAGTGTCCAGTGAAGTCCAGCATCCTGAGCCCTTGCAAAGCAGAGTGCCTTATGGTCAGTGGGCCTGGGTCTACCTGGAATCAGAACCAGGGACTCAAGTGTCTCCTCAGCAGATCTCTGTGCATCTGTAGACATTCAAATCTATTAACTGAACCTGTGTGTTCTCTAACCAATTCCATTTCTCCTTTTTTACTCCAGGTCCTTATCCTTGCAAAGCTATTTCTAAAATCTTTTGGCTGAGGACCAGGAAAGGGTACGTCTCTGGGTTTCTCTTTTTTTTTTCCCTTCTCGCATCTATTCCCCACACTTGTCCCCAACGCACAGAACATGATCTGTATTCCCTAAACATGTATATGGTTTTCTGCTTGGTGAAGACACATCAGTGGTGATTTACAGTCTGCCATCCACCTCTAGTGGAAGCAGTTGGCCCTAACCCAGTAGGGAAATAAGAATTGGAAAGTGAGCCAATGTAAGAACATTCAGAGCCTTCTAAGAAGGAAGGGGAAGAAGTCCTGAATCATTTATAAACCTTAATTTCCTTTACACATACATGTATGTATTCAACATCAATGAATGGACGTCTTATTTCTAGCAACTTTTCAGCACTGGGATTTTTCATTCTGAAAAATACTATATTTAGAGAGAAAGGGAATGAATGAGACAAAAACCTTTCTGCTGTAGTACTATGTCCTTATCACCATCAGGACCTGGGAAACTATCTTTTGGCAGGGGAGACACATTGTGTCACTCTTCCACAGGCCATGGGTATCTTGGATTGTCTTAGTGGGACAGAAAAGTGGGAAGGATCCTTCCCATCTGTCCTCACCCCGAAGGCAAGTCCCCACTCCCCCCTGGCAAAGCCCTGGCCTGAGGGGACTGAGGTTGCTCATTCTGTCTTGTGTGACTCCCCCCTCCAGGCTGCCCTACATCATCTTCCAGGGCGGGATGCCCCGAGCCAGCTATGGAGACCGGCACAGCATCTCGGTGATCCACGGGAACCAGGAGACCGCTTTTGACTTTACCTCCCGAATCATTGATTTTACTGTCCTCACAGAGGCTGACGCTGGTAGGTTGGACACTTGGGATGCCTCTTTTCTTACGTGGGTCAGCATGTGGAGAGAAAGGGGGCTGCCACACAGGGATAAAAGGGGATGGGAGGAAAGGAAAAAGCATCTTTTAAAGCAAGATAGGTGCTGTGATTATCCCCATTTCACAGATGAACAAACTGAGGCAGATAGACATTAGTTAAGTGGCCTGCCTAGAGGCACACAACTACAGAGTCTGGGTCTTTTCCTGACTCCAGGCCCAGCCCTATGTCCACTTGCTGCCTTCCTGTCTCTAAAAAGGATAGGGACTGCACCTATGATTTCATTAATATAGGAAATTACTAGGGAGGAAACTTCCTCTTGCCAATGCAAGTTAGTACCTTCTCTATAGCAATTAAATGATTTTCTAGGTCAGTGTATACCTGCAGGGATCCTTATATATGGTTTAAGGCTTCATTTTTATTTGACACAACTCTCCTAGGGCACTTTGAAAAGCCAAATGGCTAGCTTAGGGTTACAAAGCCAGTATATATTAGTAGCTAGAGTCAAATCCAGGTCTCGGTGACTTCCAGCCTCCCTCTCCCTATAATAGGTCTTTAAAGTGTGTATCTGGATTAAAAATAGGGAGAGAGGAAGCTGGGGAAAACTGAGCACTGTGTCTTCCTGAACGTGTGACAAACTTGGATTCCTCAGCTCCCTCCATTGCTACTTAACTCTGATATAATAGAGAATTGAAGTCTGTGATGGTGGTGATGGTTTGGGGCTTACTTTGGGCATATCACATAACCTTTCTGAGAGCCCTGGCTTCCACATCTGTAAAGTAATTAGTTATCTGTCTCATTTCATGGAACTGTTGGGAAGAAGGGGCTCTGTGGTAAATCCCCAGTCGTGTAGTATAATTCAGCTTAAGCCCACTGAGTCAGCCTGTGTTAGGGCCCATCCTGGTCATTCCCTCCCACTGTTTCTGAACCTCCTATCTGGTAGGGATCTTGGAGGCCATTTAGCTCTACCCCTTAAAGTTAAGTGTTTTATTCAAGTTTGTAGCTCCTCTGGGAGTTGGGCTGAGATTCTGCCCTGTGCTGGCTCTGTGTGCTAATTTTTGTTCTTGTTCTTGTTCACGGCTTTCTCTGCTTAAAAATTGACACTACTGATTAAGGGAAATGAGGTGTGGGGGAGGGATATAGTGTTCTGTTTGGCCTTTAAGATTCCTGCCTTCCTCCCACCCCGGTCTTCCCTTGCAAAAGCTGGGCACAGCCTGAATTGAATAGCACTGGGGTGAATCAGTCTTATAACTTAAGTGAGATCAAAGGGGGCTGATATTGAAACCTGGAGGGAAAAAGAGAGAGTAGGAGTTCTTCCTCCTAATTATCCGGTTTAATGAGGCCTTTTGAGCTGGAGAAGAAAGGGCAGGGCAGTCCCAGAACTACCCTAACCCTGTTGGTCCCTGCATTTTCCTGTCCTCCCTGGACCTACCAAGTCCTTTCCCAATAAGACTCAGCCCTTAAATCTTCCTTCTACTTCCCCATCTGGAGAGCCCTGCATACCTAAGTTACTGTTGGCCATGCTATCACAGTAGGTCAGGGGTCCTCAAAATAGAGCCCACGGGCCAGATGCATTAGCTGAGGACGATTATCCCCCTCACCCAGGGCTATGAAGTTTCTTTATTTAAAGGCCCACAAAACAAAGTTTTTGTTTTTACTATAGTCCGGTCCTCCAACAATCTGAGGGACAGTGAACTGGGCCCCTATTTAAAAAGTTTGAGGACCCCTGCAGTAGGACTACAGTCCAGGGGTTCAAAGCCTGCATCTGTCATTGGCTATCTGTGGTTCTGGTATTCAACAACAAACTTCAGCTAAGGACACGTTGTCACCTTCTGTGCTAAGCTTTAAAGGTGAAAAAACAAGTAAGACAGGGTTTCTGCCTTCAGGTGACTGACAATGACGTAATGGGGAGATAAGTCAGGCACAGCTTGCTAAAATACAAAACAATACAGAAAAATGCTATCAGCTTCCCTGAGTTGCTCTTTCTCTCTACAAGGATGAAAAACAGCCTCACAAACATACTAGGAAGATAAAATTTCATAAGAAACAAAGGTATTTTAAAAAATAAATGAATTCTATTAATGGGATATTTTTTTATTATCTATCTATCATTTGTTCATATGACCCATCTTTTTTTTAAAAATGCATTCATTTTTAGTGTTGAAAACTATCTTTATATGTAATTGGAAAAATAAAATACTACTAAGGGAATTTCTTAAGCAGTTATTAACTTTCCCATTGGCCCTCCCCCAATGAAGTTTTTTTTTTTTTTTATCCTCATAATTAAGATACATAGTCCAACAAAGCAAAACTCTTTGTTAACCATTTCCAAACTTAATATGTCTTATTCCACATTTTTAAGTCCATCACCTCCCCTAGCAAGAGGTGGATGAGATGCTTTATCTTTAGTAATCTGGATTTGTTTTTCATTTATTGACAAGAGTGCTGAAATCTTTCAGAGTTATTTTTCTCTGTCATAATGTTATGGCATAAATTATTCTCCTTGGTTCCATTTGCTTCCCTTGGCATCAGTTCACAGAAGTGTTCCCCATTTCCTCCATAATTGTCCATTTCATCAATTCCTATGGCACAATAATATTCTATTATGTTTATATACCACAGTTTGTTTGGCCATTAGCTAATAGGTAGGGACAAGCTTCTATATATCCACTCCACTCTAGCCATTCCTGAACCCACTGCTCAGAGTCATTGTCTGGCCACTGTCACATAGGAACCTAGGGTTCCCAACATTTTTTTTTATTTTTCTTGATGTTGGCTTTCAGTAAACCTCCATGTCTTCTATTCAGTTTAAAAGGAAATACACTTAGAGTCTTAAAATAGATACTCCACCCTCCAAATTACATTTTCCCTCCACTTTGTTTCTTGCTTTCAGTTTGATTGAGAATAAGGAATTGGACTGCTTAGGTCCAGAGTTAGAAGAGACCATCCAGGTAGTCTAGTCTTTTTACTGAAGAAGGAAACAGAAACTAAGGTCACACAAGCAGGTACTTTGCATTAAGTGTGCACTCATCATCCAATTCTCAAGTCCAGGCTTCTATTCATTACACAATGCTGGATTAAATTGTTAATGCCACTTTTGTAATTTTCAACAGAATGATATAGTTATTTACTAAATATTCCTAGAGCTCTCTTTACTAGCTTCTTGTCCCACAGGTAGGAATCCCCTAATTTCATAAGAGAGTCTTCCTGGGAAGAAAAAGTGAATAAGAGGGAATTCTGGTCAATTCCTCTGAGGTTCTACTTCCTGCGTTTTGACAGATCTTGTGGCCCTCAGCAAGATAGGCGATTCCTTTGTTCTTGCATCTGCTTCCCAGGCAGTAAGGATTTCCATAAAGCCCTGCTATCTTCAGCTTTAATTCCTTTTTTTATAGTTTGTATGTTTTTTTGTTTTTGTTTTTGTTTTTTTTGCTTTTGCTTATCTTGCTCTTGGATTACTTACATGTTTTCATATATTTAACTTGTATTTTCATATTGTTTTGTAACAATATGAACAATGGTCTCCAAGTCTTGTTTGATCGCGCATTCAGTTTTTAAAAAATTGAACATTTCCAATATACCTATATTTATCTATAAATCATGTGCCCATACATTTATGTGCATTACAAAAGATTACGTACATTACAAAACCTACACAAAAAGTAGGAATTAAAATGAGTTGAGGTGAAGATAAAATAAGCAATATTTTTTAAAATAATTTTATCTTGTAATGCACTATTTCAATAGGTCAGTGTAGTTTGATTTCTGGTGTCTGGTGAACAAGATATCTCACAAAAATGTTCATCCCCCTGTTTTCTCAAAGGGAACCAATGACATCACAAGGTTGATATCTTGACTTTCAAGGGTATTAGTTTTTTTTTTTTAATTTATTTAATAGTCTTTTATTTACAGGTTATATGTATGGGTAACTTTACAGCATTGACAATTGCCAAACCTCTTGTTCCAATTTTTCACCTCTTACCCCCCACCCTCTCCCCCAGATGGCAGGATGACCAGTAGATGTTAAATATATTAAAATATAAATTAGATACACAATAAGTATACATGACCAAACCATTATTTTGCTGTACAAATAGAATCAGACTCTGAAATATTGTACAATTAGCTTGTGAAGGAAATGAAAAATGCAGGTGGGCATAAATATAGGGATTGGGAATTTAATGTAATGGTTTTTAGTCATCACCCAGAGTTCTTTCTCTGGGCGTAGTTGGTTCAGTTCATTACTGTTCCATTGGAAATGATTTGGTTGATCTCGTTGCTGAGGATGGTCAGGTCCATCAGAACTGATCATCATATAGTATTGTTGTTGAAGTATATAATGATCTCCTGGTCCTGCTCATTCCACTCAGCATCAGTTCGTGTAAGTCTCTCCAGGCCTTTCTGAAATCATCCTGTTGGTCATTTCTTACAGAACAGTAATATTCCATAATTTTCATATACCACAATTTATTCAGCCATTCTCCAACTGATGGACATCCATTCAGTTTCCAGTTTCTAGCCACTACAAAAAGGGCTGCCACAAACATTCGTGCACATACAGGTCCCTTTCCCTTCTTTATAATCTCTTTGGGATATAATCCCAGTAGTAACACTGCTGGATCAAAGGGTATGCACAGTTTGATAACTTTTTGAGCATAGTTCCAAACTACTCTCCAAAATGGTTGGATTCGTTCACAACTCCACCAACAATGCATCAATGTCCCAGTTTTCCCGCATCCCCTCCAACAATCATCATTATTTTTTCCTGTCATCTTAGCCAATCTGACAGGTGTGTAGTGGTATCTTAGAGTTGTCTTAATTTGCATTTCTCTGATTAATACTGACTTGGAGCATCTTTTCATATGACTAGAAATCATTTCAATTTCTTCATCTGAGAATTGTCTGTTCATATCAAGGGTATTAGTTTTAAGTAAGGCAGAGCTGCACAAAAATGTGTGGAGCACAGTGGAATAAGAGGATTGTTGGCTGGGTTCATTAAATCATGATATTCATTTTTCAGTCCCATCCACTAATAATGCAAAGATATTGAAAGATATTAACATGTGCCCATTTTCCCTGATGTCAGTAGTTCTTGAAATTAATTAGAAGATTTTGCATTTTTAAGAAATGTTTCATTCAACAAATCTACTCCTGAAAGTTTTCACTTGGAACATTTCTAAATATTAAAAAATTCCCTTTTCCAATTTGAATGCAGGTATGAGTACTTATATAGGTGACACACATTTTCAAAATGCAAAAGCTTTAGTTAGGTTTTGTTTTATTTTGTTTTTTGCTGAGGCAGGTGGGGTAAAGTGATTTGCTCAGGGTCACACAGCTAGGAAGTGTTAAGTGTCTGAGGCCAGATTTAAACTCAGATCCTCCTGACTTCAGGGCCGGTGTTCTATCCATTGCACCACTTAGCTGCCCCCAAAGCTTTAGTTTTTAACTCTTACTAATTGCAGTGATTTCATATATCTCAAGGCACATGTATGCTTAGGGTGAAGTTCATAATTAATGATAGATAAAAAATCCTTATTTCAAATAATCTTGATAATTTTTTTATTATTATTGCTTTGATTTAATTGAATTACAGTTGTTTTTACCAATTGGGAAAAGTATGGGAAACGTGACTATTATTTTCAGTCTGTGGTTTCTTTGCCAAGATTCTTGTTCTATAGGCACTAATGGCACAGGGTGGAGTAAAGTTGTGAAGTTGTGAAGGTCTGAGTTCAAATTCTTAAACTTTTACCAGCTTTGTGAGCCTGGTCTCGTCATTCTTCTCAGCTTTCTCATCTGTAAAATGAGACTAATATTAGCACTTACTCTCAGAAGATTCTTTTGAAGATCGAATGGAAAAAGAGGTTTAAACAACCTCTATTAACTATGAGCTCTTAACTTTTTGACACTGGGCAAATTGCTCCTGACAAAACAATTAGATTTTGTGTTTCTGGCAATTCAGTAATACTTATTCAGTGTAACTTGGAGCTGTATTATTCAGGGGAGTAACACTTCTAGAAATTCTGTAAGTTAATAAAATCACAGATTTTTAACTAAATTTTAACTAAATACAAAAGTCTTGTAAAGGACCAAGAATCTCAGGGGCCAAGGAGGAGCCAAGACTCAGTTTGCCAAAAATCAAAAGAGACTTACTTAGGGTGGAGGGTTAGAGGGCTAAAAGCTCAATACTGTAGGGTAAGGAGATAAAGGTTTCTTTGAGCATTGGGATTCCCCTGGGCAAAGATCACAAAGTTTCCATCTCTAAAAGGAGTTCAACCTTGGAACAACCTTGTCTTAAAGGGTAAGGAAGGCACTGATTGAACCCCATAAACTATTTATAACCAGGTGGGCCGGCTCCTTTCCTGTCACCTGTTCTGGGAGCTTATTCCTACTTCCTACACACACCCAGAGCCAAGTGACCCGATATGTGGCAGTAGGCGTGTGTCTCCTGGGAAGGATTCCCAAATCTGAATGTGTACAGGGGAGGGATCAGTGACTCTGGGTCACTCTCCTAGGAAAGACTGGTCCCTTCTGAGAAAGTCTCTGAAGGAGAGATTGGGGTTGTTTTAATAAGATGTTAGATATTTTTATAAAAGTAGATGAAAATCGTTCTTTTCATTAGGGACCTTAGAGGGCTGGGAATTCTGTGGTTCTGCTCCTGGAGAGCATGATGTGGGAGTGTGTAGAAGCCATCTCTATGATGTGATTCTTAAGCCTTAGAGCTTAGCCAGCATTAGGGTCCTTGCTTTGCAGCAGAAGACCCTGGGCCCTCACAATCTTGGTCGGAAGCACAACTTTTAGGGGAATAATATTTCTCTCTTTTTTTTATTTTTTTTGCTGAGGCAATTGGGGTTAAGTGACTTTCCCAGGGTCACACAGCTAGAAACATTATTCTAATAATTTCATAATAATAATAATAATTAAGATATTAGTATGTATAATAATATATATTATATGTATATATAATTATATGTAATATATTAGCATATATTAATTATATGGAGATATATATATGGATAATGGAATGGCAACCTAGATTTGGGGAACTGAAACCCTGCCAGTGGGCGAGGAGGAGCCCTGGGGAAAGAGCCTGCAGTCACCCTGTCCTTCCTCCCTAGACTTTGACGAACCCTATGCCATGGTGGTGTTAGCTGAGGAGGAACTGGTGGTGATTGACTTGAAGACGGTGGGGTGGCCAGTCCTCCAAGCCCCGTACCTCGCCTCCCTGCACTGCTCTGCCATTACCTGCTCTCACCATGTCTCCAGCATCTCCCTGAAGCTGTGGGAGAGGATCATTGCAGCTGGGAACAAACAGAATTCTCACTACTCTTCCATGGTGCGTTTACCTGAGAGCTGCTGCATTAGTGGCCCTTATTCCCCCTCCCAAGGGGGGATAAAAGCCCACCTGGGGGGGCAGTTGGGGCCTTCCCAGAGCGGGCGACTTGGGGGGCTGAGCCTCTGCGTCGGCTGTGTGTTTTGCAGGTGTGGCCCATCGACGGGGGCACCAGCTTGGCCCCAGACCCCCCTCAGAGGGACCTGCTGCTCACTGGGTAAGTGGGGGGGAAGGCTGCCCTGCCAGGGCAGCTGGGTGAACCCCTCAGCGCCAGGGCTCACGGTGCTGCCTCTGCCCGCAGGCACGAGGATGGCACAGTGAGGTTCTGGGATGCCTCAGGGGTCTGCCTGCGCCTGCTCTACAAGCTGAGCACGGCGCGCGTCTTCCTCACTGACACCGACCCCAACGACAACCTCAACGCCCTGGGGGAGGATGAGTGGCCCCCCCTGAGGAAGGTAAGGCTGGGGGGTCCCGCCAGGAGCGGGCTGGGCCGGGGGTGCTTTCGGGGTGGCCTGAGCACTCCCCTCTCTCCCTCCCATCTTGTCAGGTCGGCTCCTTCGATCCCTACAGTGATGACCCACGACTGGGCATTCAGAAGATCTTCCTTTGCAAATACAGTGGTTACTTGGCGGTGGCGGGAACTGCTGGGCAGGTAGGAGCTGGGCAGGGAGGGCCCCAGCATACGGCAGGGGGATGGCCGGGGCCTCCCGGGCAGCTGCGGGATGGTCGGGGCCTATGGGTGGCAGCTCAGCCCCCGCCCTGCCCCACCCCCAGGTGCTGGTGTTGGAGCTGAATGACGAGGAGGCAGAACAAGTGGTAGACCACGCGGAAGCGAACCTCCTGCAGGACCAAGAAGGCTATCGCTGGAAGGGCCACGAGAGGCTGCGGGCCCGGCAGGGGCCCATCTGCTTCGAGCCAGGCTTCCAGCCTTTCATCCTGGTGCAGTGCCAGCCCCCGGCGGTGGTCACCTCCCTGGCCCTGCATTCGGAGTGGAAGCTCGTGGCCTTCGGCACCAGCCATGGCTTTGGGCTCTTTGATCACCAGCAGAAGAGACAGGTTTTTGTCAAGTGAGTGGCCCTTCCCTTGGGGAAAACGGGTGGAGACATGGAAGGAACCAGAGATGGCTCGGGCGGTTACCCAGACATTTATTAAGAGCTTGCCAACCCTGGGCACTGTGTTAGATAAAAAAATACAAGAAAAATAGTCCTTCTTCTTCTTGCCATCTAGGGGAGGGCGTAGAGAAGGGGGGGGGAATTGGAACACAGGGTTTTGCAAGGGTCAGTGTTGAAAAATTACCCATGCATGTGTTTTGTGAATAAAAAGCTTTAAAAAAGAGAGAGAGAGAAAGGAGGGACGAATATACATGTTTCCTTCTGAGAGCTAATGTCATGAGCTGCAAGGATGTTCAGGCTCCGTTTGAAGGGCTCTGACCTGTGTCTGGCCATCCCTAGATGTACGCTGCACCCCAGTGACCAGCTAGCCATGGAGGGCCCCCTCTCCCGGGTAAAGTCTCTGAAGAAATCCTTGCGGCAGTCATTCCGAAGGATGAGCCGGAGCAGGGCGTCCGGTCGCAAGCGGCGTGTGGCTGGCAACTCGGGAGAAGTAAGCCTGGAAAGGGGGAGCAAGCTGATACCTGCTTTCTTCTTGACCCAACTACCAGTGCCTCCTTCCCTGGGCACCTTGGCTACCTCAAGGAGAGAAGGCCCCTTTTGGAGGTCTCTGAGAAGTGCCTGTGTCCAAAAAAGTCTGCTTGGCTTTGGTTTCCTTTGGGCTTAAGTTCCTTGATGCTAATGAGAGCTGCATCACTCCCCTTCCCCTGCCTCGGATAACACAAATGGTGGGCCCTGTCCATTAATGTTGATCGCCTCCATGTGTACAGTCCCGGGTGGGGGAGGGTAGGACACTTCCTCTTCCAGCCCCCTGGGCTCGGATTCACCATTTGTGTTGGTACCCTCGTGCACATCATTCAGAGCTGTTTCTCTCAGGCGGTCACTGGTGGTGCCCTTCAACCCTGTGCCGATTTCCTTTTGTAGCCTTCTAGAGCTCTCCCCAATCTCCCCCCAAATGTCCATTTTGTCTCTGACGTCGGTGTCTACGTTCCTACACCACGTCCCCAGTAGTTGCTCCCGGTGTTTTTGCGCACCTTTCCCTCTTCATTTGCCCCCTGTCTCTGGCTTAGTTGCAGGAGTTGAACGCCCGGGCAGAGCGAGCGGGCTTGCAGAACATGGAGCTGGCCCCCGTGCAGAGGAAGATCGAAGCGAGGTCTGCGGAGGACTCCTTCACCGGCTTCGTGCGGACCCTCTACTTTGCGGACACCTACCTGCGTGACAGTGAGCGCCGTTCAGTCTTGCGGGGTGGGGACGGGGGCTGGCGCAGCATTACCCCTCCTCCATGCAGCCTCTGAGCCCTCACTTTCTCTTCTGCCGTGGTCAGAACGGCCGGGAGCCTTGGTCCCTCCTGTATCACGTGTATAATGCTGGGCAGGGGACTTGCACAGCCGTGTTTGTCTCCCCAGCTGGTACCGAGATAAAATTCTCCCTCTCCCCTCTCTACCCCCTAGAACAGGGGATGTGAGCCGGGTACGTCTGGTGAGGGGGATGGGAGGAGACCCCACAGAGGTGGTCTTACGGGACCCTGTTCTTTCACAGGTTCTTGCCACTGCCCTTCTCTGTGGGTGGGCACCAATGGGGGCACGGTCTATGCCTTTTCCTTGCGCGTCCCACCCCCTGATCGGAGAATGGAGGACCCTGTCAGAGCTGAGCAGGGTGAGTGTTGGGGGAGCGCGGGGCCTGGTGGGACTGGGGGAGGGGAGAGCACTCGTCTCATTGTCCCTCCTCCCTCCCCCCCAGCCAAGGAGATCCAGCTGATGCACCGGGCCCCTGTGATAGGCATCCTGGTCCTGGACGGGCGAGGCTTGCCCCTGCCCGAGCCCCTGGAGGCAGCCCACGACCTCTCCAAGAGCCCAGACATGCAGGGCAGCCACCAGCTCCTTGTGGTGTCTGAGGAGCAGTTCAAGGTAGTTGGTAGGAAGGGGCTCTTTGTGACCTTGAGACCTATGCAGACCACTCATTCTCACTTCTTTGTATCTCTGCCTCTTAGTGTAGGAACTGGCGTGTTAAAAAAAAGTTAATAAACTTAAAAGTAAGATAAAAGATGACTAATACATTAATAAATAAAGTTTACGGACTGAGTTCCTGGGCATAGAAACTGCTACCAGGCCTTGAAAAATCTCCCAGTCACATAGCCCAGAAGGAGCAGAAGTGGGGCGGGCTCGGACTGGGACCAAGGCCTTGTTTCTGGGTGGGGGGAGCCCTCAGCAGGAGGTCCCCCCGGGGATTCTGTCGGGATGATCTCAGGCATCGAGAGGGAAGTAAAGGTGTGGGCCCTATTCCCAATGACATTGTGGGAAGATTAGGGCTGAATGGAGAGTGATGAGAACTAATCCCTTGGGAAGACTTCCTAAAGGAGCTAATTTTCCTGCAAAACCTCCTAGATGAAGGAAATAACCTCAGAGAGGAACAAAGACCAAATCCCCCCGGGAGATAGGATACAAACCAGTGCATAAGAGGGAGATGTATGGGGAAGGGCAGGTGATGAAAACTCCTGTTAGTCTGAGTTTAAAGTGGAGATTGATGAATGGAGGGCTCTTCGAAGGGCTTGGGTGATAGGTTCCTTTCCTCCTCTCCCCCACAGGTGTTCACTCTGCCCAAGGTTAGCGCAAAACTGAAACTGAAGCTCACCGCATTGGAGGGCTCCCGGGTACGGCGGGTCAGCGTGGCCCACTTTGGCAGCTGCAAGGCGGAGGAGTATGGAGAACACCATCTCACCGTCCTCACGAACTTGGGGGACGTCCAGGTGGTCTCCCTGCCCTTCCTCAAGCCCCAGGTACGCTACGGCTGCATCCGCAAGGAGGACGTCAGCGGGATCGCTTCCTGTGTTTTCACCAAATATGGCCAAGGTATGGCGGCCTGGAGGCCCCCAGACCCAGAGGGCTGGCCTCGGGGGAGGGGAAAGGCCTTCCTGCTGGTCCCAAGGCTGTAGGCCTCAGCGGGGCTCAGGTTGGTGGGTGTCTGAGGGAGGCTGAGAGGATGCCCTGAAACCTGAGGGGATGCTGCTCACCTGTCTCCGAGTTCCCTCTTGTATGCTCACCTCGTCATCTCTCTGCCCTGTCACTTAACTCTGCAGGCTTCTACCTGATCTCGCCCTCAGAGTTTGAGAGGTTCTCTCTCTCTACAAAATGGCTGGTTGAGCCTCGGTGTTTAGTGGATACAGCAGACACCAAGAATCACTACTCTGCCCATAATGGCTCAGGGGTCAAGAGGATCCTAAACAGAGCCAGGTGAGTGAGCGGGTCCAGGTCTGCAGGCAGACGGAAGCCCTCCCTGGTCTGGGAATGTCCTCCCGGACATTGGGGGGCTGGGAGTTGGAGGGGGAAATCACCTCCTGGCTCTTAGAAAAGCTCGGTGTCCTCTCCCTTCAGGAACTCGGAGAGCCTGGGAGATGGCGGCGGTGAGTGAACCTCCCTGCAGGTCCTGGGTCTGTAGAAGGAGTCTCCGGGGCTGGGGTGGGGTTCATGAGAACAGAGCAGGGGTGGGGAGGGGACCAGGTGCGCTTCAGGTCTGTGAAAGGTTTATCCCTTAGAACAGCACTATCAAACTTAGATAGAAGCGGGTGGGCTGCATTAGCATTCTCTATGCTCTATTCCATTTATTTTGTTGATTATTTCCCTCCTGGCCACACTGGAGACTGATGCAGGCTGACCCAAAACTGTTGAGGGCTCCCCAAAAAGCTTTGGTTTTGTGGGTTGACAGCGATCTGCCATAGTAGAAATTTAAACGTCCTTGTCTTGTACCCAACGCGGTTTTGACGTTGAGGACTCTGTGAAAGGTCCCAGCGGAGCCCCCGACTTTGAACGCTCCCCTAGTGTCAGGGTTGGGAGAAATGGGGGAAGGTTCCGGAGGAGGCAGGGTCAGGGTTCAGTGGGTCTGTGGACTCCGCTTCCTTTCAGGGAGGAGCCAGGAACCATTCATGGAGCGGGCCCTGCTCAGTGATGAGAGTAAGTGGGAAATTTGAGAGGATCTGAACTGGGGAAGAAGTAGAGATGAATACTAGACCTCATCCTAGCGAAAATGATTTCCCTGAGATCTGAAAAGGCTTGTTCTGGGAACTGGGCGACATCCTGAGTACGTTGGCAGGGAAAGGAAGAGGGGGCTCCAAACCCATCTTCCCCCTCCTTCCCTTACCCATCCCCACTTGCAGGCTGTGTAAAGTAGGACAATGTCATTATTTCTAAGAGATTTGGGCGGCAACATATCCCAGTTCCTCCCTAAGGTCTCGGATGGGGCAGTGCCTTTCCCAGAACATCCCTTTCTTGATAAAACAGCTCAAATCCCATTTTCTGTTCCTGAATTCCTCCCTCCTGCTTCCATTCCTTACATTACAGCCCATTGATTTGCATTTATTTATATTTATATTTATATCATTATATTTAAGTTTTAGTAGTTTGAAGCTGCAGTGAAACCTTTGAAACATACAATATAGTTGTACTTGGTAGGGAATTTCCTTCTTTGTATCCCCAGCAGCTGGAATAATGTCGGATGAATTGATTCTCTCTGCAGGAGTCCTGAAGGAGATCCAGAGCACTTTGGAAGGTGACAGAGGGTGAGAAAGCCTTCTTCTTGTTCCCTTCTCTCCCCTCCCAAAAAAAGGATGGAACCAGGATTCCCTCGGCAGTGTGACTGCTATGGCTGCAGAAGACATTGTCCCGGTGAACCCGAGACATTTTTTCTGCATCCTCCTGGATGCCATTTTTATTTCATGTCCCAGTATTTCCCACGGCACCCAGGATAATAACACTCTAGGACCTGCACAGTCTCCTGGGCTCGTGTTTATTGAATGGAATGGAATGCTGCTTAACCTCACCAGGTCCCAGCCAGTCAGTGACAATTTTATCTTTGCAGGAGCTATGGGGAGTGGTCTTCCCAGCAAGTTGCAGTGGGACGCAGACACAACGGTGGAGGTAGGTGACAGCAGGGTCCTGGGCAGGGCTCCTCCGCTCCGCAGTGGCATTAGATCCGTAGGTATGGGCGTATTTTGGGAGGGAGCCCCCTGAGAGGAACCAGGAGGGACCCCACCCCAGACAGGCATCCAGGCGTCCTGGGCGGTACTGAGGGGAGTGTCCAAGGCCCAGAGAACAGGGATTCCTCTGTTCCATCTTTTTAAGTGCTCTGCTTATGGAAAACCCCAGGAGGGACAGGTGAAAACATACACTGCGTATACACTGGCTCCTCAGTGCTTTCAAAAATGCTTTTAGCTCAGGGCTAGATGCAGGAATTTCCTCACTGAGGGCGTCCGGCCCCCCTGGACATTTAGGTGGTTTTTCTGCCCATCTCCCTCCTTCCCACCCAGTCCCTCTGAGTGGGTCCTTCTCAGAGACTGCTCTTCTCCCACAAAAGTGACCAGTTGCCCTTCTTTCTTTTTCCCCAGTAGAGTGATGGTTGCAGAGACAGAGGCTACCTTGCAGACATAAGTGCCACAACACTACTGAAGGTCCTACCATGGAGAGTGCTGACCCTGGTGGAGGTCTGGATGGGGCCTGTCCAGGGTTGGACAGGAGCACTCCCCGGCCTGCACCTCTGCTGCTGCTCCAGCCTCTCCAACGCCTCCCCCATCCCCTTTAGTAGGGGGTAAGGTTGGAATCCAGAGACCTCCCTAAATGGACAGGGTGTTCTCTTCTCCCGCTCCTTGTCTGTCTTAGTCCCTTTTGTCAATATTTGCACAGTTTTTATTCTCTTCCCCCTCTCCCCTCCTTTTTGTAGTGGGATGAGTTTTAAATTATAAATTTTAACTGCCTCTGGGTGAAAAAGTTTTTAATAAATACCTTATTACCTCTTTGCTGGACTGACCCAATGGTTTATTTGGTACTTTATTAAAAAAAAAAATCCTGTAGGGTCTTACATTTAAATGAATATGGATTTTTAGAAATGTACTGTAAGCTGAGTCCCTGAGGGAACTGGAACCCCCAAAGGGCTGAGGGCATAGGGTCTTATCCCCTGAACCCCCCTAAGGGGAGATTTTGTTCTTAGAGCTGTTTTAAAATGGAGCAAACCATGTCTAAACAACACTGTGGCCTGGTCTTTATGGAATAAAGGACTAGAATGTTTATTATCTGAACGTGTCTGTGTGTCTGTCTGCTCCTGCACCCTTGTCCTGGTTGGGAGGCGGCTAGAAACATTCCATTTTGTCGGTCCTTTGTGGTTTCTGCCCCCCAAGTCGTATTTCAACTCTGGGTAGGGGTTCCCAAGCGAGCCAACAAGGGGCCATTCTAACCCAGATCTCAAGGAGGGGAAAATCTGAATGCCAGGGTCAAGGTTGAAAAACTATCCGTGCATGTGTTTTGAAAATAAAAAAGCATTTTAAAAATTTAAAAAAAGAAAAAATCTCTGCCATTGTCTGTGTGATTTGGGGGGAGAGGAGAGGATGGGGAGTTGCTTTCCAAGCCCTCTGAAGGCAAAACTAGAACACAATGATGTTTATAAAAACATGAACTCAGGGGAAATGCACCCACTGATCTTGATTCCTGAGGAGAGTCGATGACAGCTTCTACTCCTATCAGAAGACAGGTATGGAGCCACAGGGGTGGAATGCTACTTAGGTACATAGGTAGGACTCCCCTCCTCCCCCCTTATAATTCTTAACATTCTTGACTGTAGATTCACGCTTCAAAGGCCTTTACACTCACAAAGTCCAAACTTTATTTGACAGATGAGGACACAGCCCAAAATGATCAAGAAATGGTACAGGGGTTCTTGCTTGGATTCCAGATCTCTTTTCCTCACACCATGAATTTGTAGGTGTAGAAACCAAGGCTGGGGGAAATCCTGACTTTTTGCTTAACTGTTGATTGACCCACAACTGTCTCATTTGGTTCTAAAGTCAAACCTGAACTCAGTAGACCAGAGCAGCCAGCCCCAGATACTAGGGTAACACCAACATAATGCTAGATGCCGGGGTTCCTCGTGCTAATGGATAATAATTTCTATTTAGGTTCAGAGTCATTTGGGAAGATCAAATAAGAGCCTTGTATGTGAAAGCCTTTGTGAGCTATAAAACTTGATATAAATGAATGCATTATCACAGTGGGGAAGTGAATAGGAGTAACTTTGGCCTCCCCAGAACAAGACTATTAAAATATTTGGAGAAATGGAATTGGAGAATTCGTTGTTGTCCTGAAGGACAGTCACTTTTGGCAAAAGGGTGAGACTGGGGAGGATACCTGGGCTGAGGCGGTCAGAGACCACAAGTCTGGCCAACCCCAATGAATGGGTAATTACTTAAAAAGATTCATTTCTTCCTTGAGGTGGGGGCTCCCTCAGGGGGGTGGGAGGGGACACATCTACATGCTTAGGTATGTGTGGTGTTCAGACGTTTTCAGTTGTGTCCAATTCTCTGTGGCCCTTTGTGGGGGGAGGGTTGAGAGTATTCTTGGCAAAGGTAATTTCCTCCTCCAACTCTTTATAGCTAATAAACGTCTGAGGCTGGTTCCAGGGCCGGCACTCTCCAGTGTGCTGTTCCACTGCCCATATATCGTACATACATACAGTGGGGCTGCACATACACAGCGGTAGTCGGCTGCTTGGAGCCACGCTCCTCCCTCTGTCAGGCTTACCAGGGTGCCTTGGTTTCTACCATGTGGCCCATGCAGTTTTGGGGATCCGAGAACTGTCTCCCAAGCTAGTTTTGTGGTGTCAGTGTCAATGCTGAGTGAGTGCACTAGCTACCAACCTTGCAAGGTTTACAGGGTGCCAGAAGACACGGTGTCTGCCTCCAAGGAGCTTGGGATTTAAAGGACATTCACTGGCACAAGGTTGGTTAGATTGTATTTAAGTGGGAAGAAACAATGTAAATTCAGAACTATGCCCAAAGGACTGTCAAACTCTGATCCAAAAATGTTTCTACTGGGCCTGTACCTCAAAGAAATCATAAAGGAGGGAAAGGGACCCACATGTGTAAAAGTGTTCATAGCAGCCCTCTTTGTAGTGACCAGAAACTGGAAACTGAGTGGATGCCCATCAATTGGAGAATGGCTGAATAAATTGTGGTATATGAATATTGTGGAAAATTATTGTTCGGTAAGAAATGACCAGCAGGATGATTTCATATATATATATATAGTATATTAAAGGAAATGCTGAGAAGGGTAAGAAAGGCTTGGATTTGGATCTTGCCTCTTAAAATAATAGTAGCAGTGCTAAGTAGACAGCATTTATATAGATCTTTAAAGTTTGGAAAGTGCTTTACATCTCACTTTGTCCTCACATTAATCCTGAGAGGTAAATTTTCATTTAAAAAAGAAAATGAAGGCTAAGTGACTCACCTACATAATTCAGCTATTAAATCCATCACTGTCCATTATGCTACTTCTGTGGGAAGGTGCACAAGTCGCTTAATTTTGAATCTCTTTTCTCATCTATTTAATGAGCATGACAAACTTCATTTTTGAGGTTTGTCATCATTAAAAATGATGACAAACATTTTTAATCACCTACTGTGTGCCAGACACTTTAATAATACCCACAGCATAACCTGACAAGGCCATTGTGAGACTTAAAAAGAACTCCTATATGTGAAGTGCTTTGTTAACTTTAAAGCCCTATAGCTGTTACTTAGCTTTCCATGTAATTCCCTCTGACAACTCTTCTCTTCCACCTTCATCTTCCAAAGAAACCTCAAGTTCCAAGTACTCTAGAGAAAGGCACTCCTATAGTTCACCAGTGCATTTTCCTTTAACAATCGTCCAATGGATCCAATTATCTCAAGAAAGGCATTTACTGAGATGGCATAGCATAAGTAAGAGTAGCAAAACACTCCTACAGCAAACTTATACTCCCACAAGTAAATACAATCAGGAGGAAAGAGCCAAACCAGCATATACTTCTGCCTCCTTGGAGCATTACATCCCTTTTCTTGCTAGCCTTGTGTTGCTGGACTCGTACTCAGCTGAGTTTTCTGAGCTTGTTCCTTTAGATAAGACTGGCTTTCCGTTTTAAGAGATCACCCTCCTCTAAGCTGTTTTCTTCCAGGATACCTTGGGCCAACCTTTTAGGTACAATATTCCAGGATCAGTTCTGGGAAGGAGAGAACTTACCCCTGATTGATCTACTATGATAGAGGCAAAAAAGGAAAAGACCATTGGCAAAGTCCTTCCACACACTCCAGAGCTGTCTCTGATTCGACTGCCTATAGAACTGTTGAACTTGCTTTTAAAAAACCAAAATTTCTGACTTACAAGAATTGCTGATAAGTGAAGTGAACAGACCAAGAGAACATTGCACACAGTAGCAACAAGATTATGACGATCAATTGTAATGGAACTGGCTTTTTTCAACAATGAGATCATTCAGGCCAATTCCGATAGACTTGTGATGGAAAGAGCCATCTGCATCCAGAGAGAGAATGATGGAGACTGAATGTGCACCAAAGCATAGTATTTTCATCTTTTGTTGTTTGGCTTGATTTTTTTTTCTTTCTCGTGTTTTTTTTTTTTCTTTCTTTCTTTTTGATCTGATTTTTTGTGCACAACATGACAAATATGGAAATATGTTTAGAAGAACTGCACATGTTTAATCTATATTGGATTTCTTGCTCTCCAGGGAGAAAAATTTGGAATACAAGGTTTTGTAAAGGTGAATGTTGAAGACATTTGCATGTATTTGGAAAAACTAAAAGCTATTCAAATTGTTAAAAAAAATTCTTAATGTTATTTTATTTTTCCCCAATTATATGTAAAGATCATTTTCAACATCCATTTTATGATTTTTGAATTCCAAATTTTTCTACCTTCTTTCCCCTCCCCACTTTCCAAAACAGCAAAAATCTCATATAAGTTATACATATACTATCATATTAAATACATTTCCACATTAGTTGTGTTGTGAAAGAAGAATCAGAACAAAAGGGAAAAACCATGAGAAGGAAAAGTGAAAATACTGTACTTCAGTCTTCATTCAGACACCATGTCTTTTTCTCTGGGTGTGGATAGCATTTTCTATTGAGTCTTTTGGAATTGTCTTGATTATTGTTGCTGTTACTGTGTACAAGGTTCTCCTGGTTGTGCTTATTTCACTCAGCTTTTCTGAAATCCACCTGTTGATCATTTCTTATAGCATAATACTATTACATTACATTCATAGAGCACAATTTGTTCAGCCATTCCTCAGTTTCTAACCTTTTGCCACCACAAAAATAGCTACTATAAACTTGTATGCATGGGTCTTTTTCCCTTTTTTATGATTTCTTTCAGATACAAACCTAGTAGTAGCACTGCTGGATCAAAGGATGTGCAGTTTGAGAGCCCTTTTGGGCATAGTTCCAGATTGCTCTCCAGAATGATTGGATCAGTTCACAACTCCACCAACAATACATTAGTCCCAGTTTTCCCACATTTCCAACACTTATAATTTTCCTTTTCTGTAATACTAGCCAATCTGATAGATGTAGGATGGTACTTCAGAGATATTTTAAATTGCATTTCTCTAGTAATAGTGATTTAGAGCATTTTTTTTCACATGAATATAGATAGTTTTAATTTTTTCATCTGAAAACTGCCTTGAACTAGCTTTTTAAAGGCTATTAGGGGAGATGATTTCATCTTTTGCCATCCAGTATAGTCCAGCAATGCATAAAATGCTGATCCTAGAATCACAAAGACAAGTTCAAATTGAGCCTCAGATACTTTAGGAACTGCACAAGTTACTGTTTGCCTCAGTTTCCCAAATATGAAGTGAAGATAATAATAGCCCCACCTTGTAAGGTTTGTGGGAGGATCAAATGAGACATTTGTAAAAATTACTTATAGTATCTGATTGTATAAATACCTATTTCATCCAGTTTGTCCTTACCATCAATGGCAAGCTGGTCTTCGAGGATTTCTGAAGTGAAAAGTCTTCTTTGTACTGGCTTAAAGATATTCTTTTTGGAGAATGGGATAAGGTAATGGGGTGAAATGATTTGCATCAGGGTTACTTAGTAAATTTCTGTAAAGTCATATTTGAATTCCGGTCCTCTGATCTAGAGTACTACCTAAGTCTCCCTCCTTAACATGTTGTTGTCTCATTCTGAGATTCTGAACTGAAGGAAAAAACTGATCAGAGGTGTCCAAATCAACTCCCCCTCCCTCAACCATTATACACACACATATAAGCAAGGAAATAACAAGAAAGATACAGTGTGCATGAATATGGTAGGGAAAGCTTATAATATATTAATATATATTATTATATATACAATATATATATTGTGAAAATATATATATTTTTAGTGAAAAGTGAAAAGACTTGGGTTAGAATTCTGGCTCTGACACTAATTAGCATGCCAGTCGTTTAACTCTCTGGGGCTTTCCTAGAGAAAGTGCTTGTTGATTTGAAAGCTCTATTGGGGTTCATCAAATGACAGGATGCAGGAGTATTGATTCTCCAAATTATATTGCGGTTTCAGAACTACTGAAAGGGCCATCAATATGTTGGAGTTTGGGCACCAAATAATGGGGAAAGGGGGTTTTGGACCCCAAAAGTATATTGAGGTTACAGGCTCTGATATCACATGATGACTCGAAAGAAGTTGTAGGTTTAGACATTCTCCAGATCCAGAAACAAAGATTTAATTACGCTGCTAAGAGCAGACTAAATTAATATGGGTTTTTTAACCAAAGAAAAGGCATTTTAGTAATTAATCAGAAAAAGAGAAGAGCAGAGTTCTCTTGCAGACCTCACTATTAACCAGGAGGAAAACGTCAGTGGGGTAAGATACCATTAAGTAGTGGCAAGTGCTAGTCAGTTTTTTTATAGAGGAAATATAACCTTGGGGGTTGATGTCATAACTTGGCTTTCTGATTGGATACAGTTATTGTGGAGTTATGATGGTTTTGTCAAAGCAAAGAATTCCAGCAAGAATTCCAGGGGGAGGACAAAGGACAGATTGTAAAGAAAGTTCTCTTAAAGGTAACAAAAGGCCTAATCAAAATCATCCTATCAGTGCTCCTCCCTGCTTGCCTTCCAGATTGTTTACAATAATTCAGGCTCTCTGTCAAAATGTCTTACTGAGAACCTTGTCAGCTCCATATGCACTTAAATCTCTGTTATCCTTGGGCATCCCGGCCTGAAAGAGTGCTGAACTTCAGTTGGGTTGGAGGCTTGCCTCTCATCAGGCTGTATGAGTCTAAATTATTTTAACTCACATTTCTCTAAGGCGACCGTCTTCACTAATGAAGGAATTTTCATACCCCAATTTCCCTATACCAAGAAACTCACAGGTCATTAAAAATCAGTATTTTTCTATATTTCAAAGGACCCGAAGAAGGATTGTGTCCTATGCTAATTTAGATCTACAACTAATATTTCTACCCGATGATCAATCAAACTTCCTAGTGTTACAACCAAAATAATTATTTTCCTCTCATCAGCTATCTTCCAGATCAGCTGATCCAAAGTAATTAACTGGGTGCAGGGTAGAGTAGAAATCTAAGGATCTGTATTCAAATTCTGACTCTAAAATTTGGGGGGCAAATCATGTCACATGTCTTCTTCAGCCATGGAAGGATTATTATCCTATTTTAGCAAAAGACCTATAGTGGTATAGGTTTTAGGAATACTCTTCCAATATTCATCTGTATTTGGCTAGTTCCCCTATTTCCTGTGAACCACAGAACTAGATAATACTAGCTAGTATTCATATGGCACCTTTTTTAAGGACTTTACAAACATGGTTTCATTTGATCCTCTGAATCTAAATAGAAATATCCATTAGCATTAGGAGACCTGCCATCTAGCCTTGTCATGCTATTATTTCCTCCATTTTACAGTTGAGGAAACTGAAGCAAAAAATGTAAATGCCTTGTCCAAGGTGACATAGTGTCCAAGTATGAATTTGAATTCTAGTTTTCAGACTCCAGACTCTGCCGCTTATAGGGATGCAGAAAGGGAATACAGTAGCATATTGTGACTGCAAAGGCTTTCTTACTGCCTTAACTACCTCCCGGTGCTCACCAGAGGGCACTCAGTCCACACTTACAGAGACTGACTGCTTTGTCTTTCCACTTGCTGAACTCCCCTGATCTCATGGATTGTGCAGTTGGCCCGAGGTTCTATACTGATTTAGTTTAATAAGCATTTACTAAGCTTTACCATGTGCCATGCACAGTGCTAGGGGCTAGGATTAGCTATAAAGACAAAAATTAATTAGTACCTGCAGAGCTTACATTTTAATGAGGAGAAACATTATGCACATAGAAAATTAAATACTACATAAATCAAATTATATATATATATATATACATATATATTATATATATACATATATATTTTATATATATATGATGTATACACACATATATATAGTAATTTTTTGGGGGGGGGAGAATCTAATATGAAAGGCATTTAACTAGGGATTCCAAAGGGCTCAAACGGTAGGGAAGGATAGGGTATCGTTTTTTTGTTTGTTTGTTTTTCGTATTTCCAGCATTTAACACCCTGCCTGGAACATGCTTAGTGACTCACTGATTGTTGACCGAGCTGTCCAAAGGTATGGGCAGCTATGTGACTCAGTGGAGTGAGTGTTTGGACTTGGAATCAGGAAGGTTCATCTTTCTGGTTCAAATCTAGCATCAGATATTTATTAGCTATGTGACCCTAGAAAAGTCACTTAACCCCGTTTGCCTCAGTTTTCCTCATCTGTAAAATGAGCTGGAGAAGGAAATGGCAAAGTACTCCTTCTTTGCCAAGAAAATCCCAAATGGGGTCACAAAGAGTGAATGACTGGTATGGGCTTCCTGAAAAGGTGATAGAGGTCTTCAAACAGAGGCATTTCCAGGGAAAATGGATGAGCTGGAGTTCTGTCCTTAGCAATTTCACCCCTCCCTTCCCTGAAGGCATATCAGTGAGCTTTGGAACAACTGTCACTGGTCTGTTGGAGCTGGTTCCAGCACACTTCTGGTAACAGATTGATAGACTGTCACACTCTACCCAATAACAGTGGTAATATTGGTTTGGTTTTTATTATTTTCCAAATAAGAAGATAGAGAGGGATCGGACCAAGGAGTAAGCAGGACAGATGAGTGAGTTAATTCCGGACCCAACTGATTCAGGGAAAAGACAAAGTAAGTAGAATGGTGGTCCCCAATTGCTTATAGAGGAGAGAGGCAAACTTTATTTGTATAAATATCAACAATTACTAATTCTATTATTGTCACCCAAACAATATTTTTCTTTTTTTTCATAATTATAACTTTTTATTGCCAGAACCCATGCCTGGGTAATTTTTTACAACATTATCCCTTGCACTCACTTCTGTTCCAACTTTTCCCCTCCCTATATTTTTCAATTAACATTGGTAGGGAGAGGTTTGCTGGGAAGCAATCAAATATCAATAAAATAGAAACGGTATTACATTTTTACAAAGCTTTTACATTCATTGTCTTATTTGATCCTGATTACAGTCTTGTGCGGTTTCCAGGATAAGTATTATTACTTTCATTTTACAAATAAGAAAATGGACATCTCTGAAAAACTAAGTGGTTTTATCAAAGTAAGACAAGGAAATGACTTCTGATTTCATTTTTTTATACTTTCCCTTATATTATCTATCTATCCATCAGTCAATAAATATGTATTAAGCACCATACTAAACCCTGAGAATACCAAAAGAAAAAAAGACAAAAAAAAAAAAAAATTGTGTCCTCAAGGAGCTTACAATCCAATAGAGAAGACCATATGCAAGGAAAATTGGTCTCAGATAATCCACAACAGTCTCTTATAATTTTAACTTCTAGATAGGGATTTAAAGTTGTTTAAAGTTAAAGTTAAAATCGAATCATTCTGAGTCATTCCTCTTCTATTCTTTGCTCTTCATGAAACTCAAGGATTCTTCTCAGAAGACAAAGTAGTATTTTTCTATGTGTGCTTGACTCCTTTATCAAACACTGGTTACATAAAAGACCATCGCAGTGTTAAAGCAAACAGCAAACAAATTAGAAATTATACAGATTAGAAGATAACCCAAAACACAAAAAGTTCTGCTTAGAATGACATATTTTAGCTGAATGCAAGAGATCTCCCTCAAAGAGAAATTTCACAAACTCTCTGGAGAGGCAAGCTGGAAATGAGGAATGTATTGAGAAGCTGTGTTTGAAGCTTCTACGTGTCTGAAACTCCCAAAGCCTTTCCCTCTCTTTTCTATGCTCTGGAGCTGATCCTGAAGAGAATCTATCACCACTTGTGATTCTCTCAAAGAATAAATTCTCTCTTCTTGTATTGATTACTTTCTTCATGCAGATCCACAGCTTTTTATCAACATCCTCTCCACTGATGTGGAATCACACCTAAACAACAGAACAGAAAATGCACTAATAAAGAGTGGAAACGTGGTTACCATAGAAAAGAAACTGCAGCTACCCACAATGATTTCAATGACAATCACCTTCCTGGAAGACAACTCTTGAGTTGTTAGACCATCTTGGGATATACAATGGTTACCTTAATACCACATGCAGACAAATATTCCAATGGCTTTTTAATTCTCCAGTTTTATTATTCTCTTTCTGTACTCAATTGGCATGCTAAACTATGAGACTTTTGATTACGTCCTCCAGTAACTCTACAAGTCACTTTCCCAACATTTTTGTTGGGAAACTTTAATGTAAATAAATGTTTTTCTTACAAGTTCACCTTTATTTTTCCAGTGGTGAAACAGGTAGAAAAAAGATAAATGTCTGTTTATGAGTACATAGCTAGTAATTTTAGATTGGGATTCATAGAAATTCTGTCTAAATCCATGGTTGCAGGAGCACTCCCTTCACAGTAAGAATGATGTTGATTTAATTAAAGTAAGAGAAAGTCGAAAGGAGTAGGGCTCTTTGCCCCAATTTGCAGGGCTGATGAAGGATTCCTAATACTCCCTGATGGTTAAGACAAGGATTGACTAGTTACAAGAGGTCAAGGCTTGTTTGAGGTACTCATCTTCTTCTCAACCACTATCATCTTAGTTCCAGGAATCACTTCAGTGTTGAGTAGGAAATTTCTCAGAAATGAAGGAGAGTCTTGGCTCCTATATTGGTGACTTATGTTGGAGTTAGGTGACATGGGAAGCCTGGGCAAGCAAATGGAGAAGTCTCTGGTCCTATATGATGGTTAATTATAATTGTTCAGTTGTTTTTCAGTCATGTCCAATTCTTCATGACCCCTTTTGATGTTTTCATGGTCAAGATACTAGAGTAATTTGCCATTCTCTTCTCTAGCTCATTTTACAGATAAGGAAACTGAGGCAAACAGCGTTTAGTTACTTGCCCAGGATGACCCAGATAATAAGTGTCTGAAGTCAGATTTGAACTCAGAAAGACTGACTCCAGGCTTGGCACTGTACTACTTAGCTGATAGTTAAAGCAGATGTTACATCCCAGAAAGTCCTGAATCATGACTGATTATAAACATGATCGACTAATTCACCCTTCAATATTAAATCAGATCAATTCTTTCCCAAAGCTAACTCCTGATTCACAAGGATAAACTGGGACATATTCAAAAATTTTCATAATAGGAAAATTTCAACCTGCTCAGTTCCCATTCCCAAATTTAGAGTCTTTCCTTCACATTCCTGATACACTAAACTCATTTATAGGTACTAGACAATTCACTGTGGCCATGTGTTTAACTGAAGCACAATAAGGAACTGCTAATCATATATCATATCCCTTATGATCCTACCCTCTCCCTCTGTTCTTTGTCCAAAGGCAATAGAAGAAACTGGAAAGGGATTGGAGGTTTGAAGTCAGCAATATTAGTTCATCAAACACTTAGAGAAGCAGAAAAGCTCTGGAGATTTATACCACCTCCTGCTTTATTTCTTTTGGCTGGGGAATTTCCAAAAGTTACCAGTCTTATCCATTGTCTATATGGTCCTGGCTTCTCTTCTGCTATCCTTTGACTTTGGTTCTCTCAATTAGAACAGTTAGAATCATCTTCCTGAGTTTAAATTCAACCTCAAACACTTATGAGTTGTGAGATTCTGGGCAAGTCACTTAATTCTGTTTACCTCAGTTTTCTCATCTGTAAAATCTAGAGAAGGAAATGGCCAATCACTCCAGTATCTTTGCCAAGAAAACGCCATATGAAGTCACAAAGAGTCGGACACGACTGAGAGCATTGAACAATGAGAGTAGCCATCCTAATTCCAGGATCTGTCCTAGCTCTTCCTCTTCTTCCTCACTTGGGTTGCAATAGGGAGTAGTGGAAGATAAATTGTATCCTCCTTGTATAACTGAGGCTCTCAATTAATCATATAATAAGTGCCTGCTATGTTTTAGGAACTCCTAAGTACTGGAATTACAAAGAAATAAAAATTGCCCCTGCTCTTAAGAATCTTATATTCTAACTCAAGAGGCAATGTGTATAAAAGTTAGAATAGAAGAACTGTATAAAGGGGAAGGCACAAGCAACTGGAGGAGCAGGAAAGGACTCCTAAGGTGCCTAAGGGCAACTAAGGAGAGTCTTAAAAGGAAGCAATGGATTCTAAGAGGCATAAGCTAGGGGAAAAAAGCATTTTAGCCATAGCGGGGCAGGCAGTATAAAGTATGAAAATTTGATATGGAGTGTCATGGTGAGGAACAGGCCAGTACAAGTGGGTCATAGAGTATAGGAAGAAGAATCACAAAAATGCATGAGACTTCTAATTCATTAAATATCCATTTTTTCCCCTTAAAGGACTATACTCAGTCCCCTAAAAGGACTATATAAAGGACCAGTGTGGTTTTGTGCATCATTTACCATTTGGGTAATTCTATTTTTTAAGGTGTTCTTTTCTTCAGTATTTTTTGTGCCTCTTTTACTAAGCTGTCAATTTTCTTTTTGGTACTTTATGTGTGGAGATGAATGCCCTGCCTTGCATGAAAAGTGAAGTAAGAATTAAGGTCAGTTTTCAGCCAGTCCTTCTTAGATACTCTAAAGACAGTTCCCTTTGGGTTCAAACCCAAACAGAGATAGATATAATACTAGCCCCATGTCCCATCTCTCTGAGGAGAACAAAGTAACCTCCACTCCCAATATCTTGCTTCTTATCTCTTGGAGAAGGATGGGGGGAAGAAGAGATTAAAGATGTCTATTCTGCCTTCCTTCAAGTCACATAACAACAGACTTCATGATACATGGGGATTCTCTATCTTATTTTTTGCCTAACCTTAATCACTGATTGGACATTGCCTCAGTCAAACTGAGACCTGCTAAAGACCTTAGCCTAAAAGCAGTCTCTCATTGCACTCAGGGCCATCTCTAGTTGTCCCAATCTATATTTTGCCTCTGGACTCAGATGGGAAGAGAAAGTGAGGCTGTTGACTTGGCACAGAGCTCTCACTTAAATCCAATTCCCTTGCATGTTTTAGCATCATTTCCCTGATGTCACTGATCTTAATTAATTCAATTACAATTGAATCATTGTGGGTCACTCCTTGTCTGTTTTTCTCCTATATGTGCTTAACTCCCTTCCCACCAAACACTGGATATACAAAAGACCATCACAATTTGTGTATAGGGAAACTCATTTATTAAAGCAAATAGCAAACAAATGAGCAGTTTTGCAGATTGGAAATCAAGCCCTGATTCAAAGCATTTGCCAGTTTCCATTTCTAAAGTGGATAAGAACATCAGAAATTAGTCTAAGGGCAGCTAGGTGGCTTAGTGGTTAGAGTGCCAGCCCTGAAGTCAGGAGGACCTGAGTTCAAATCTGGCCTCAGGCATTTAACACGTCCTGGCTATGGAACCCTGGGCAATTCGCTAAATTTTTGTCAAATAATGAGATCTTATCCAAGAAGTTGGAGTCTTGGGGTTTATCAAACACTAGATTACTATAATCATTGACTATTTTGTCTTGTGTGATCTACCACTCTGTTTCTTAGCCAGATGATTCTGATGACTATTGCTTTTTAATAGTTTTAGGTCTGGTGGCTAAGCCAATATCCTTTGCATTTTTTCCTTCATTAATTTAGAATTAGTATTTAATGGAAAATTATTAAAGCTTTTCTCTCTGATCAGTGAGATAAAACTCAAGACAAAGAATTAAAGTTAATTATAATAAGTCAAGGTAGCAACACATGGCTAGACTGATCATTGGAGATCAGAGGGGACTTCAAAATGATCCAGCTTTCATTGGTATCTTTTGGCATGAGACAGTCCAGATAAATTCATATCAGCAAAAGGGTTTGAGCTCTTGCATTTCAGTTCCTCCCCAAGGTAGCATGTATTGACAATTTCCAAGTACAGACAGGTAGGGGATGACTTTGATGGAGTCTTAGCTGCTGCCCCAGCCCCAATATTCTGATTATTTTCCCTATTTAATGTTTGGCATTTGCCTGTTGAATCTCCTAACACAATTTGTCTCTTCCAGGCTAGTCTTTGTTAAATTCCAGATGACCTTACAGGATGGGTATCAACTGATACTTAGACTCCTGGGTGATTCCTTGATTGGGCTCAGGTGCAAATCGTAGCCATCTCTACCCTCTCCTGAGTGAGCCTTTAGGTAGGGCTAGCTCACTGCCCCTTATAAGCCTGAAGTAATTATGGAAGATACATTCATCTCTAGCCCCAAATTGAGGGGGAAATGATGGAATCTTAGCTGCTGTCCCAGCCCCAATATTCTGGCTGTGCAACAATACCTTTCATAGTTAGCTACTATATTCTGACTTTCTCTCTCTTTCTCTAGAACATGCATATCTTATCAGCCTTTATCCTAAGAAAGTGCCCAAATAAATGCCTTGCTTGATTTGGAGATGGTTTGAGTCTGAATTCCTTCAGAGATGACACTGCAACGCTTGCCTTGGTACCCCAACATTTTTGTCATATCCCAACAACTCAACTACAAGACAAATATCAGGAGACTGGGCGACACCGCTCCCCAACACTGATTGACAAGCAGATTTGGGAACAAAGGGTCACAGAGATGAATCTGGCTCTTTCCAACAATGAAGTGATTCAGGCCAATTTCAATAGATTTGTTATGGAGAGAGCCATCTGCATCCATAGAGAGAACTGTGGGCACTGAATGTGAATCACATGTTATTTTCACCTTTTTTATGGTTTTTTGCTTGCTTTTTTCCCCTCTCATTATTTTTCCTTTTTAATCTGATTTCTCTTGTGTAGCATTATAAATGTAAAAATATGCTTAGAAGAATCACACATGTTTGGCCTATGTTGGATTGCTTGCTGGCTAGGAGAGGGGGGTGAGGGGAAGGGAGAGAGAAAGATTTGAAGCAAGGGGTTTTGCAAAGGTGAATGTTGAGCACTATCTTTGCATGTATTTTGAAAATAAAAAAAAAAACTATTATCAATTTATTTTATTTATTTATTTATTTGCTGAGGCAATTAGGGTTAAGTGACTTGCCCAAGGTCCCACAGCTAGGAAGTGTTAAGTGTCTGAGATCAGATTTTAACTCAGGTCCTCCTGACTTCAGGACTAGCGCTCTATCCACTGCACCACCTACTTGCCCCCTAAAAAAATTTTTTAAAGGGAAAAGGGAAAAAAGGGTCACTGGGTCAGTAAAATTTTCAATAATAGAATAGTTCTTTTCTTCTTTTCAGTTCTAGATCCATAGATGGGAAGGGGAGGCAGAAAGGAGTGAGTTCTGCTCACACCTACAATAAATGATTGCAGAATCATAGGGTAAGAGTGGGAAGAGATCATTTAGTCCAACCCCTTCATTTTATACATGAAGAAACTGAGATCCAGAGAAGTATCTTGTTTAATATCAACACTAGGATTTGTGCTCTGTACCCAGTACTCTTTCTGCAATGCTCCCATGGAGATCCATTTTTAAATTGAGAGGATAGAGAGGTTGGGGAAATTCCAACTGTAATTAAGCCATCTCAAATAATTTTACAGGAGAATACTTTGGATTGATAAGGGATAAAAAGGCTACCAAATGTCATTCTCTCATCTGCCACTTACATTTGTGCGTATGAGATACAAGGTGCTATTAGTACAGAGTATATATAACCCAGTCTTATACTTTTTTCCTCATCTGCAGGCCATGGTAGGGATAAGATTAAAATAGATTTCTCACTGCTCAACCACATAGTGGCAGCAATCAGGATATACTAAATAGTGTGGCTGGCCCTATTTTCCACTGAGATCCACCAAACCACCACCCCTTGGAGTTCCTTCAGTCATTTTCTTTCTTTTTAAAAACAGAATTTAAAAAAATAGAAAAAAACAAAACAGAACAGAACAAAACATTGTCATGTGTCCAGCAGAACATCAAGGAGGATTTAAGCTATATAAAAAATTACCAATTCAAGAAAGGATATATAATAGAAAAAATTATATCCATGAGTGTCCTTCTTTTCTTTGCTTCCTTGTACTTGTTCTTTTGTTCTCTGCTGCATACTTTTTGTTTTATTCTTTTTCCTCCCTTTTATTCCCCCCCACCTTCTCCAAGCAGGGAATATATCTATATATGCCATATTTTCAGAATCACCCACAAAGCCACGCACATACTTCTTTCCTATTCCTGCTAACTCTTCTTACTTTAATTCTGCTCCTTAACTTACCACCCATGGATCCCTCCCTTATCTTCTTCCAGCACCCTTTGTATCCTTCTCTGGCCATTCCTCCTTCCTTATTTTTTTATAGATTTTAGAAGGCGCCATACCCTTAATGGTATATATCTGTAGTGTTGCCAGTTTAACTAATTCCTAATGTTAGTAGGTTTTCAGAAATATGAGCCTTTCCCCCTCACCCAGTGCCTTTTTCTGTTCTTCTGCACACTTATAGAACATAATTACTAATTTTAGCTTTTCCTAGATGGTTCTGCTTTTTAGAATCAAATCACAATCAACTCTGCCCCAGTCTTTCTTTTGAGCTACCCAATTGCTGATGTCAATTTTAGACATATGCTATACATTTCCATGTGAAAAACATAAACAATTTGTCCATGTTAAGTTCCTTGAAATTGATCTTTGATACTGGCTCTTATATGTTAAATTCTCTATTGGTTTCATTGAAAGAAAGTCCTAAAAATCTGCCAATTTGTTTAATGTCCTTTTTTTTTTCATTCAGTATTATAGATGATTTTGCCGGATATAATAATTTTGGCTACAAACCTAGTTCTTTTGATTTCCAGTATATATGATTCCAAGACCTGCGTTCTTTTATTGTGGCTGCTGCTAAGTCCTGAACAATTCTAATCGTAGCTCCAGTATATTTGATTTGGTTTTTTCTTGTTTCTTGCAAAATTTTTTCTTTGATCTGGGGTTTCAAAATTTGTCAATAATATGCCTATGTGATTTACACAAAGGTTCTCTTTGAGGAGTGATGGGTAGATTTTTTTTTTTCTATTTTTACTTTCTACCACTCCAGGAGAATTTACTTGGATTATTTCTTGTACTGTTGTGATTTCTAATCACAGCTTTCAGGTAGTCCAATTCTTATATTTTCTTTTGATCTATTCTCCAGATCTGTTGTTTTTCTTAAAAGATGTTTCACATTCTATTTTTTCATTCTTTATATTCTGATTTGTTATTTCTTAGTCTCTGATAGCTTCATTGGCTTCTCCTTGCCGAATTCTAATTTTCAAAGAGTTGTTTTCCTTTTTAAGACTGTATTTCTTTTCTAGTTCGTTGACTTTTTTTATAATCTTGTTTTTCTTTTTTCATTTTTAGTTTTTCCTCAGTGTGATTTTTGTGATTAATTGTGTGATTAATAAAAATCATTTGATTTTTACATTCTTTTTTGAGTTCTTCTATAAATTTTCTCTATACAGAGAGCTATTTAACCATACTCTTTGGTCTAGAAGAAACTTTTTTTTTACTTTAGTGTCTTCCTCTGAAGATGAACCCTGGTCTTCCCTATTCCCATAGTAAGTGTTTATGATTAGGTTCTTTCTTTTCTGCCAATTCATTTTAGTGTAAGCATCTCTAATCATGGGGTAAGGGGATGGTACCTCTAGCTTCTAGCTGAAGTTCTACCTCTGACCTAGAACCCCAAACCAAAAGCTCCTCCCTCTTGCAAGTGCCCACAGCCAGCAGGGTCTCTGGTCCCCTGCTTCTGCATTCACAGGTTTGATTCTTTTTCACTTTGTCTTTGTTGTACATCCGGGTCTGGCATTCCTGATCAGCAGAGGTTCCCTTGGTCTTCCTGAACTCAGACCTCCAACTCTGCATGCAGTCCAAGTGGTGAAAGTTCCTATGGTTCCGGCTGAGCTCCAGCCAGCCAAACTCAGCCAGCCTACTGGCTATTTCTGTGAGGTAGAAGGTGTTTGCACTTCTTTTCCTTTCTTTCTTTCTTTCTTTCTTTCTTTCTTTCTTTCTTTCTTTCTTTCTTTCTTTCTTTCTTTCTTTCTCTTTCTTTCTTTCCTTCCTTCCTTCCTTCCTTCCTTCCTTCCTTCCTTCTTTCTTTCTTTCTTTCTTTCTTTCTTTCTTTCTTTCTTTCTTTCTTTCTTTCTTTCTTTCTTTCTTTCTTTTTTTCTTTCTTTCTTCCTTCCTTCCTTCCTTCCTTCCTTCCTTCCTCTCTCTCTCTCTCTCTGTTTCTCTTTCTTTCTCTTCACAATAGTTTACAGTACAGTGAACTATTATTCACCCCTGTTTCACAGCTACTGGGAACAAATACAGCTTAAAGAACATCATCCTGGGTGGATTCTGGCCAAATCCACCAAGGATATGTTATCTATATACTGGAACTAGCCACTCCAGGAGTAAAACCTTCTTCTGGATTCGCTTAAGAAAATGAAGTCAGTGTTGGCATTTAGTCACCTTTGTTCCCTGGGCTATTTAAATCATGATAGATCAATACCCAAATTGGAATCTCACTCATGTTGAGGATGATCTGCCTGGAATCCTCCTGCTTCGAACTTGCAGGGCTGTAATCTGGGATTCCCTAGCCTGAAGTCTGCAAGGTTGGTGCTTCCCGGAATCAGGGATTTATTTATTCTTTCTTCTCTCCTCCTCTAGTCTATGTATCTTGTTGTATTGTAGTAGTTATATTAATCATAAGATGCATTAAGTGCTTTTGTTGTAAGGACCGTACTGTCAATTCTTGTTTTCCTTTTTTATGATTATAATTTTATAATATAATTTTTATAATTGTTATTAAACATTTTCATACAACCTGGTATCTTAGATCTTGTGGTAGGAGTGAGTCATTCTGTAGGAGAAAATTCATAAATCTTAACCTAACACACATGAAGAAATTAAAGCTATTTCTAGTCATATGAAAAAATGCTCTAAATAACTATTGATTCAAGAAATGCAAATTAAGACAACTTTGGGTGCCATCTCACACCTATCAGTTTGGCTAAAATGATAGAAAAAGATAATGATGAATGTTGGAGGGGATGTGGGAAAACTGGGATACTATTGCATTAATAGTAGAATTGTGAATTGGTTCGACCATTCTGGAGAACAATTTGGAACTGTGCCCAAAGAGGTATAAATCTTTGATCCAGCAGTATCACTATTGGGTCTGTACCCCAAAAAGACCATAAAAGAAGGAAAAGGACCCACAAGTACAAAAATGTTTGTAGCAGCTCTTTTTTTAATGGCCTAAAATTTGGAAAATGACTGGATGATCATCAGTTGGAGAATGGATGAATAAGTTATGGTGTATACAGAAGTATATTGGAATATTATTATCCTATAAGAAAAGATGAGCACGCTGATTTCAGAAAAACCTGGAAAGATTTATATGAACTGATGTGTAGTCAAGTGAGCAGAGCCAAGAGAACACAATACATAGTAACAGAAAGATTATATGATGATCAATTGTGACGGACTTGACTCTTCTCAGCAATATGGTGATTCAAGACAATTCTATTAGACTTGGGAAGAAAATGCAATCGTATCCAGAGAGAGAACTATGGAGATTGACTGTGGATTGAAACATAATATTTTCACTTTTTTTTTTGATTGTATGCTTTTTCTTTCTTTTGGTTTTTACTCTTTTGATGTGATTTTTCTTGTACAACTTGACAAATATGGAAATATGTTTAAAATGATTTCACATACTTAACCTATATCAGATTGCTTGCCCTCTTGGGGAGGGAGGTGGTGACAGAGGGAGAAAAATTTGCAGCACAAAGTCCTACAAAAATGAATGCTGAAAACTCTATTTACCTGTATTTGGAAAAATAAAATACTATTGAGAAAAATTTCTTTTTATTTTAAGAAAGTTTAAGAGATTGGGAGAGAGTGTATGTGTGTGTGTGTATGTACACACAGAGAAGTGGGAGCAACTGTTTAGCACAGCAAGGTGGCCCAATGGATAAATGTTAGGTTTTAAGATAGAAGTTTCATTTTCCCAGCTTCAAATCTGGCCTTAGACACTAACTATCAGTGAGATCTTGGGCAAGGCCCAAGTTTCCTCATCTATAAAATGAACTGGAGAAGTAAATGGCAAACTATTCCAGTATCTCTGCCAAGAAAATTCCAAATCGGTTCATGAAACTGGCTGAAACAACGATATTGCAGTAGTCTAGTGCCTCTGAACTAGGGACCTGTACTTGTATATCTCTGTCTTTCTAATCATAAATTTGCTAAAGGGAGAGCGACTTGTTTGAGCCTTGATAATTTTAACAAGGTAAGAAATATGTCTTAATTGATACACTCTGAGGTATTAGACTAAGCACACAATACAAGCAGAAATGGTGCTTTGTAATTATGTTTAGATGGGAGGTAATGGGGAGAGGAAAACTTTAACCTCCTGCTCACTTTGCTTCATTTTTGACATTAGTCCAGACTTTCTCTGAGATCCTTTTGACTGTGGGTCCATAGTATAAAGTTTGATTGGTGACCTAGAAACCCAGAGTAATTTTTGCTAAGAAATTCATCCCTTTTCTTGGGAGTCTTTTTCTTGATTTATTAAATCTTATTTTCAATTGTCTCTAAATAAGCTTATTTATCCTATTATTTGGTGAGTTTAGAATCCCAATAGGAGTGTCCTTGCAGTGATAGAGATCTAATGGAGGAAATTTCAGGTATCCTTTGAAATAAAGACTTTGAAAAAATTCACCGAAACTTCTAGTCAACCTTTCCCCATAGTTGTCTAAGAAAGTCAGAGTTAGGTTGTATCCATGGGTTTATTCCTCCTACGATGGAAGAAATGTATATACATGTATACATGGGAGCACAAGTGGAACTGAGCCCAGGGTGGGCAAAAGTCGCAGGGGTTATCAAGACAAAATTCACAGGTCAGGGACTGGGGCAGGGTAATTTTATCAGGTTATCTCGGGGCTGTGTTATTTTTCAGAAGAGTATTGTGGCCATGTCAGGTTTGGTCACTGGGCTGGGAGTCGACATCTGGGTTGGTTCTGTGGCAGGGGGAGTTCCAGGTTCAGCAAGGAATTTTTCAAGGAATTTCTTATGTGCCCAGCTTAAGGAATGCTCAGCTTGTCTCCTCCTTCTGATTCCAAGTCAGTCTAGTCTCAAGGTAGTTAGTAAAAAAAAAAAACCCATTAACTGCCTCAGTTCCACACTTCAAAGGGGGAACCATTCATACTACAGGGACTCCTAGAGACATTTTGGTTTCTCTCTGTGGGCAAATCAAAAGGAAAAGCTAAGAGACTAAGTCTAGATCCCAAAAGGATGACCTTAAGCACTGAGGGAATCATGGAAGAGTCTTCATCTAGTAGAGTGTGAGAGGGTGATGTGAAGTTGATTCAAAGTCCCTATTTTCTGTAGGGAGAGTTCCTCATGGACTGGGAAGTTTTATAAAGACGAAGCTTTCCGTTTAAGACAGGAAGATTGAGCTTTTTTTTTTTTTTTTTTTTTTTTTGTTAATTAGTCAATGATTAAATCTGGCCTATATGTATGGGTCCAGAATAGAGAGGCCCCTTTACTCCCTTTGGGAAAGGGAAAGGGCAAAGTACTCCAGTCTCCTTGGATGCAGTTGATTGTTTTAGTATAGCACTCTGTTTCCAATTGAGTCCAGAGTAGACCAGCCTCCTGCAAGAGATAGGGAGAGGGCAAAGACCCCTACAGTCAGTGGGCCAGTGTTGCTCTTCAAGAAACAAACTAATTCAACTTATTTTTTTATTTGAAGGTTGAGATAACTTCCACTCAATGTTGTTAGTCCCTTCACAATGAGCACTTATGCTCAAGGAATTTTGTAGGAAATCAGGATTTCTCTCCTAAAAAGATAGGTTTGAATTTTCTTTTCCCTTTTCTGGTTTTTAGGTTGGAAAAGACCCTTTTGCAAACAATAGGAGAGGAAATAACTTATTAGGACTTTGTTAAAAAAGGATCCTTATTTTTTAAATTGTGCCACTATATATTTGGAAATATGGAAAAATGTGAAATACTAGATTTTATTATGAACTATGCCATCTAGACTTTTCCTGATCCTCTCTAGTACAAGATACTGGGCAAAGAAATATAAAGGAAATGAAAAAGGAAATATAAAGATTCCCCAATTCATTAAAGAACTATCTAGGATTTGATCTTTGCCAAACAAACTTTTTAAAAAAAATTTTTTATTATAGCTTTTTATTGACAAAAGATATGTATGGGTAATTTTTCAACATTGACCCTTGCAAAAACTTCTGTTCCAACTTTTCCCCTCTTTCCTCCCACTCCTTCCCCTAGATGGCAGGTAGACCAATACATGTTAAATATGTTAAAGTATATGTTAAATACAATATATGTATACATATTTATACAGTTACCTTGCTGTACAAAAAAAAAATCGGATTTAGAAAGAAGGTTAAAAATAACCTGGGAAGAAAAACAAAAAGCAAGCAAACAATAACAGAAAGAATGTAAATGCTATGTTGTGGTCCACACTCATTTCTCAGTGTTCTTTCGCTGGGTATAGCTGATTCTGTTCATCACTGATCAATTGGAACTGATTTGGATCCTCTCATTGTTGAAGAAGGCCACATCTATCAGAACTGACCCTCATATAAGATTGTTGTTGCCATGTATAATGATCTCCTGCTTCTGTTCATTTCACTCAGCATCAGTTCGTTTAAGTCTCTCCAGTCCTCTCTGAAATCATCCTGCTGGTCATTTCTTTCTTTCTTTTTTTTTAAAATAACTTTTTATTGACAGAACCCATGCCAGGGTAATTTTTTATAACATTATCCCTTGCACTCACTTCTGTTCCGATTTTTCTCCTCCCTCCCTCCACCCCCTCCCCCAGATGGCAAGCAGTCCTATACATGTTAAATATGTCATAGTATATCCTAGATACAGAAGATAGAAATAACTCGGGAAGAAAAACAAAAATGCAAACAGTTTACATTCATTTCCTAGTGTTCTTTCTTTGGGTGTAGCTGCTTCTGTCCATCACTGATCAATTGAAACTGAATTAGATCTCTTTGTCGAAGAAATCCACTTCCATCAGAATACATCAAATGTATTCTGTATACTATATGAGGATACAGTATCATTCTTGAAGTATATAATGATCTCTTGGTTCTTCTCATTTCACTCAGCATCAGTTCATGTATGTCTCTCCAAGCCTCTCTGTATTCATCTTGCTGGTCATTTCTTACAGAACAATAATATTCCATAACATTCATATACCACAATTTACCCAACCATTCTCCAATTGATAGGCATCCATTCATTTTCCAGTTTCTAGCCACTACAAACAGGCCTGCCACAAACATTTTTGCACATACAAGTCCCTTTCCCTTCTTTAGTATCTCTTTGGGATATAAGTCCAGTAATAACACTACTGGATCAAAGGATATGCACAGTTTGATAATTTTTTAGGCATAGTTCCAAACTGCTTTCCAGAATGGTTGGATCCGTTCACAATTCCATCAATAATGTGTCAATGTCCCAGTTTTCCCACATCCCCTCCAACATTTGTCATTATCTTTTCCTGTCATCCTAGCCAATCTGACAAGTATGTAGTAGTATCTCAGAGTTGTCTTAATTTGCATTTTTCTGATCAATAATGATTTGGAACACCTTTTCATATGACTAGAAATAGTTTCAATTTCATCATCCAAAAATTATCTGTTCATATCCTTTTGTCATTTATCAATTGAAGAATTTTGCCAAACAAACTTTGCCAAACTTAGGAAAGTTAGTTGGTTCAGAGGATGAAGTGCCAGGTCTGGAGTCAGGAAGACTCATTTTTCTAAGTTCAAATCTGCCTCAAATACTTAAGTTTATGAATTTGGCCAAGTCACTTAATCTTGTTTGCCTTAGTTTCCTCATCAGTAAAATGAGCTGGAGAAGAAAATGGTAAACCACTCCTGTATATGGTTTGCTAAGTATCTTTTTAGGCATCTATACCAGCAAGTTTATCAGTATCTATGCCAAAAAATATCCCAAATGGGATCGCAAAAAATTGGATACAACTTAAAACAAAATCTGCTTAATTCTTACTTTGTTATTCCCAGAAAAAAAGTTATGTGAGTTGCAAGAAGAAGTAGACAGAAAAACTATACCAGTGGGGGAATCTCAACTTCCCTCTATCAGAATAGATAAATCTAACCACAAAATAAACAAGAAAGAATTAATGAAGTGAGTAGAATTTTAGAAAAGTTAGGTATTATAGGCCTTTGGAGAAATTTGAATGGGGATAGAAAAGATTATATCTTTTTCTCAGCAATACATGGCATATACACAAAAACTGATCATGTATTAGGGCATTAAAAACCTCACAATCCAGTGCAGAAAGGCAATAATAGTAAATGCATTCTTTTTAGATCATGATGTAGTAAAAATTATGTGTTATAAAAAGCCATAGAAAAGAGACCAAAAATTAGTTGGAAACTAAATAAAGAATAAGTAGGTCAAACAACAATTCTTATTTTGTTTCTATCTTCTCTGCAAAAGAGGATAACCTTTACCCTAGAAATGACAGAACCTTTTACTAAGAGGGAGTCAAACCCAAGATGAGTAAGAGACTACCTGACTACCTTGATAAATCCAAATAATCTCAAGACTAGCATATGTGATTGCTAAGCCCTTGTCAGTGATATCTGAAAGTTCAATAAAGATGGGAGGGAAGATGAGAGAAATAGGTAACACAAAATTGGA